>NW_027185698.1:17042072-17055928 GCF_028583685.1 Petaurus breviceps papuanus | reverse complement strand
TTAGCATCGACCAGGGCCTGGTCAATCCAATAGTAGGAAGTCCCATTTGGTATATAAGAAACCATCCTGCCCACAAGAAGTTTATGATCTAGTAGGAAGTCTCACTCAGCAGAGAATTCACTATCCCTGTCCACAAAGAGATTATGATCAAATAGAAAGTACCATTTAGTATATAACACTTTTCCTGCCCACAAGGAGCTTATGATTTCATAGGAGGTATCCATTGGTTCATGACACTTGTCCAGCTTGCTAAGCAGAGGAGCAGCTACGCCAGCGGCTATGGAAGGATGCAGCTCCCTCCTATCACTAGCCCAGTAACATAAGAACTTGATTCTTCTCTTCCTGCTTATACAAAAGTTCACTATGTAGAATTTTTCCTATATGGAATACGATTCAGGGAACAAAATCTGTATCCAGATCTCCTATAGTCATGCCAGTAACTCAGAAATCCCTTAAGGCAGATTTTCTCAAATTCCAGGGTTGAGAAGCAGGATGGTGTAGTAGAAGAAAATGACTGAATCTGGAGCCGAAAGATCTGGCTAGTAAAGGGTTATGTAGTCAGAGGCAAGTCACTTACTTCCCTCTGTGTTTCAGTTTTCCCTTCTGTTAAACAGCATAATAATATTCATCCTACCTAGCTCATGGGTGCCAGTAGCATCAGGTAAAATAATGTTCATAAAGTGCTTCATAAACCATGAAGCACTATAGCTGTCACCTAGTCTTGTTACAAGAAGCTCATTCCCCAATTTACCAACTGTATAGTAAGAAAAATCCACAGAGTGAGTAGGTGTTCACTGAGGAGTACCAGTAACAGCTGTGTACGACTCAAGTCACAAAATCTGATTCATCTTATGAACATAAACAACACACACACAGAATTTTAATTTGGTTGTATCTAGGGCTCTGAATTTGCCCAATGTTAACAGTAATATAACATGACTATTTGGCCGAATGATGCAATTGCTTAGAAACTAGGTTAAAGACAAAGCATCTGGAATATTGGGTGTTGTTCTAGCTACCACCTTTAAAGAAGGGCTTTGACCAGTGGGAGCACTTCCAGAGAAGGGTCACCACAATGGTCAAAGGACTGGAGACTGACCATGTTCTGAAGTGGAAAGAGAAGGTTCATTAGAGTTGCAGGGGAAATTGAGAGCTATCATCAGGAGCTGATCAATAACAAAAGGCTCATTCCACTAGAATTAGGACCAAGGGCATATTTTAACTCACTCTGAAGGGAAAACTCCCAATTAGAGCTGCCCAAAAGTGAAACAGGCTGCCTCATGAGGAATCTGGCTTCACTGGAGCTTTTCCTGCAAAGCCTGGATGACCACTTGTCAAGGAGAGTGGATTCCTCAGGTCCCTTTCAACTCTGTGGTCCAGGGGGCTACCTTTTGCCTGACCCAGTCACTGGCACATGTACTACTAAGCAAGTAGACGACATGAAAGTAGCTCTCAAGGCCTAAAAGTCACGAGGAAAAGAAATAAAGGAGGAGTCAAACATCTTCATACAACTGTGCTAAAAGTGATTTATCCTAGAAATGTCTGGCTCTCTGTATTAAGCTTTATGGGACAAAGGTGCGACAAGGCTTATAAAGGTTATTATGGCTTCCTTATCTACCTTACAGGACTGTTCAGAAAAAAGTGCTAAATAAGTATAAATTACCATTATTATTAGTTACCATTATCATTATTTTTTGGATGGGAAAGGATACAGACCTGTGATTTCATAAGTTTGGGAATCCCCTCAACCAAGACAGGTCAATGGCTCATCTTTGTGCCAGAGGCAGATCTTGAACCCAAGGCTTTGTGAACTGTGAAGTCAGACCTCTCTACTATTCCACACTGTCTCTCCATTACCATTATAATGTTGTCCTTGGAGTTGCTGAGGAACATGTGGGATTTGTATTCTAACAAGAGAGCACTACATTGAAATTTTAGTCCCTGACACTTACTTGCCATATTACTTTGTCTTGAAGAAGACTGTCTTAGGAAAAATAGTGAATGCAAAGGAATGTTACCATGCTATTCCACCATTATATTCATATTTACATAAAGATCTTGGCTTGGGGGTGACTAGATGGCCCAGTGAATAGAGCAGCAGCCCTGGAGTCAGGAGGACCTGAGTTCAAATTCGGCCTCAGACCCTTAACACTTACTAGCTGTGTGACCTTGGGCAAGTCACTTAACCCCAATTGCCCTGCCTTCCCCCCTCCAAAAAGCAAAAAGAGAGAGAGAGAGACAGAGAGATCTTGGCTTGTAAAATCAGAGATTTATGATGCTGAAAATTTCAACTGCCATTAGTAATAGTAATAATAATGATGGAAATTTTTACAATGATCTGCAATATGGACTATTTGAAATTCTGAAAGGTTCTAACTTCTTATTCTAATTCTGTCCCTAAAATGTCCCTTCTAGGACATGAAACTAATAGTTTTGCATACACACACACTCACACTCACACTCACTGGCTTTCACAGACTTTGATGAAGCTTTGAATTCATGTTACACCACATTCCTTATGCTGAAAATAGAATGCGGGAAATTATTTCTTGCAAAGTCATTTCTTCCTTCCATGCTGAAAATTAGTACAGAGGGACTTATCTTGTAACCAGCATGTGTTTTGAATTTTAAAACATACCTGTTGATTTCAGATAAGAAAATAGGCAAGGCTTTCAAAATTCCTTTGAATGCTAAGTAGGGAAAACCAACCTGATAACAGGATTAATGTTATTAAAATGTTTAAAAGATTGCAGAATGAAAGGACTTGAGGGAAAAAGACATGAAAGTGGAAAGAAGAAACAAGAACTTGGTAGAAAAGTAGAAAACAGACAGGAGGATATAGAACTGAAAAGGGAGAAGAGAATTAGCAGAGAAAATCCAGAAAAGCAGAGCACAGGAGAAACTGTAAACAGGATGACAAGGGACAATGAAAACAAGGACTGTGAAGTTTTCCCCAAAGATGGACTCCAGAAAAAGCAGCCTGGTACATCCTTTGTCTCTATGTCTAGCTGATATCAGCAAATCACTGAGTAGTTACAGAGAGTTAAAAATATCCAACTTAAGAAAAATATACAACCATTTGTGCTTATTGCACACTTACCTGCAAAATAAAAGCCGGTACAGGGTGAGGTTCTCCCCTCCTCTGCTCATTTCCTGCCTCCCTTCTTTGTTCTCTCCTTCAAGGTCCAGCAAAAGTACCATGTCCTTCATGAAACCTCCCCTGATTCCCACTCCACTCACCCATCTAAAAGGGTTCTGCCTCTTTCCCCATTCTTAGAGTATTTACCTTAGAATAAGGAATTTTAACCTAGGCTCCACAAAGACATCCTGCCCTCCCCTGTTCCCCCAACCAAGGGAATTACAGATAGATTTCATGGGGTTTGTAAAGTTGGAAGAGACAAAAAATTACACCTTTATTTTTACTAACCTATAACTGAAATTCCTTCAGTTATTTAAAAACATCATTCTGAATAGGGGTCTTTTAGGCTCCACCAAACTACCAAAAAGGGGTCCATGACATGCAAAAAAAAAAAAAAGAGCATATCCTGGAATGTTTTACCTGAATCTCCCCTTTTCCCCCTGTCATAATTCTACTTTGTATTAGAGGTTTTTATCTTAACCACACACCTCCCTTTAGACAATAAGCTCCTTAAGGGCAAGAATTGTGTCATTTTTCATCCTTGTATTAGCACAGAGCATTTTGCACAGTATATAGGTCCTTAATAAATATTTGTTGAATTGAATTGAATTAAAATAATAACTACAGCCCATATGTTAGTTGAAAAGACAAGTAGGAACTAATAGAACATCAAAATGAGAAATAAAGTTTTTTTCATCTTCCCTACTTCTGTGCTTCCCAGAAGACAACTACCCTAAAAAGGAAAGACCCCCCAGCAATCCTCCAGAGCAGAGGTGGGGGAACCTGCAACCTTGAGGCCACATGTGGCCTTCTAGGTCCTTGGATGTGGCCATTTGACTGAGTCAAAGTTTTACAGAACAAATCCTTTTATTAAGGGAAAGAGAAGAATCAGGAGAGTTGTAGGGGAAAATGAGAACTGCCATCAAGTAACTGAGGGACTGATAATACAAAAGGTGACTGGTTCATTCTACTAGAATTAAGACCAATGGAATCACTCTGAAGGGAAAACTTCCAATTACAGCTGTCCAAAAGTGAAATAGGCTGCCTTGTGTGAGACCACATGTGGTATTGAGACCACAGGTTCCCCACCTCTGCTCCAGAGTATCTTGAATTTCCCAAACACCAATATGGAACTTACAGGTACTCCAGGTGAAAGAGACCAGCAAAAGCATCATCTCGTATAACTGTGAATGAGTTAGAATTCAGCAAACTGAAAGAAAGCCAAAGACAGTCCTATTAACAGCATGGTTATGTCCTTTCTGCTTATTACTGAACCCATCAGCTGACTTCTTGTGTCACTTCATAATTGGTAGGAAGAGATACTGTTTTTCTGGGAATGACAGGACAATCCCAACACTTAAAGATCAATGGAGGAAAATAACTCCTTGGATTCTTTTATCACCCTTTTTTCTAGTAATGCTAATCACAGAATGTTTTCACCCTGTAGTTGTTCATTGAATATTATTTGATGTTCCTCAACATAATTTAAAATCACTGTAGAGCCATATTCAACTAAACTGTAGGGGAAAGATCTCTGAATGAGGAATGAAATGACATGGGCACTAATTCCCATTATACTACTTACTTTGTGACCTTGGGGAACATACCTCTCTAGCTCTCAGTCTTCTCATATACAAATACAAGATAATATAACTCCAGCCCACTTCACAAGGTCATTGTGAAGCTCAAAGGAGATCCATAAGATCAGGGAATTTAGAGCTGGGATTTTAAAGATCACCTAATGGATGTATAAGAGTAAACCACGAAGTACATAAAAATGTAAGTGGTGCAGTGGACAGAGTTCTGGGGCTGGAGTCAGGAAGATTCATCCTGAGTTCAAATCTAGCTTTGGACACTTTATTAGCTGTGTGACCCTGAGTAAGAAAGTTAACCCTTTTTGCCTCAGTTATTTCATCTGTAAAATGAGTTGGAGGGGTGGCTAGGTGGTGCAGTGAATAGAGCACTGACCCTGGAGTCAGGAGGACCTGAGTTTAAATATGGCCTCAGATACTTAACACAAAAAACTAGCCATGTGACCTTGGGCAAGTCACTTAATCCCAATTGCCCTACCTTTCCCTCTCCAAAAAGAAAAAAAAATGAGTTGGAGATGGAAATGGCAAACTACTCCAGTATCTTTTCCAAGAAAACCCCAAATGAGGTGAATTTAGTTTTCAGTATCACTATTTTGGATACAACCTGAAAATGTGGTAATTATCCTTATTAAAGAAAAACTTCTTTAAAAAATTCTACACAAAATTGAAGTTGTGATTAATTTTAAAAATTGCACACTTAATTATTTTTACACATAAAGTCTATATCCTTGCCAGGAAGATGTATGATTTTCTTTTATATTTCAACTTGAAAATCAGTTACATATTCATTCTTTTCCTAGTTTCCTCTAATACTTCACAGAATTCTAGTTTCCATCAAGACACAAAACGGTAACTAAAGAAAGTCTGCTATAGTGGAAAGATCACATATTTAAAGTCTCCTAAATCTCATACTAACTGTATAACCTTGAGTAAAGAACTTAACCTCTCTGTGACTCAAGTTACTAGCTATGTGACTTTTTTGAAAAAAAAAATTTAATCTTTCTGGGCCTCGGTTTCCCTAATCTGCAAAATGGTGATAGTATAATAGATAATGCTTACTCTACCTATCCCACAGGGATCAAAGGAGACATAGATATAAATAATAATACCTGATATTTATACAGTGTTTTACATACATTGTTCCTTATGGCCCTTAGGACAATCCTTCTCACATTAGAAGTTCCCACTCTGGCAACCTCTCCCTCTAATCAGCTGGTTCCTCTCAGAACCCCCATTTTAAGGAGGATGATCAGTCCAAACTTGCCTTCATTCCTTTCCAAGACAAACTCCTGACTTATCTCCTAAGGACTTTCTCTATCATGCCATAAACCTCATGGAAGCTCACTCCAGTCTAGAGCTACTTCTCACATTGGAAGTACCCTCCACCTCTGAGACATCTCTCTCTGGTTGCCTTCTTCCCCATTCTTTTTAGCTTTTTTTTAAGCAATTGGGGTTAAGTAACTTGCTTAAGGTTACATGGCCAGGTGTTTCTGGGTGGGTGCTAAGTGTCTGAGCCCCGATTCAATCCCAGGTCATTCCGACTCTGGGGCTGGTGCTCTTACTTGCTGTGCTACCTGGCGGCCCCTTCAGCTTCTTTTTAATGTGTTGTCTTCCCTTATTAGAGAGTAAGTTTCTTGAGGCCAGGGACTGTCTTTCCTTCTGCTTATATTTTTATTTGCTGCACTTAGCACAATGTCTGCCTGGCACAAGATAAAGGCTCAATAAATACTCATTAACTTGGTTTGTTGACTTATTAAGTGCTTGCTGTGTGATGAACTAAATCCCTCCAATCTATCTCTTTGATTTTAAAGATGAGAGAGCTGAGGCTCAGAGAGGTTAAGTGATTTTCCTCAGGTCACACAGATATGAAATGGGATTTGAATTCAGGCCTTCACCTGGTCTCAGACTTCAAAGCCAATGTACTTTCTACTGTACACTCCCTACTTAACCTCCTCTCAAGTTAAGTAATAGCTGACATCAATACAGCTTTGTATATAATACCTCATATATTATAGCCTTACATGTTCATACTGGAGATGTTATGATTCCTATTTTTCATAGAGAAATTGGACTAATATGTCATGTGGTGAGATCCAGGTCATATTGTCAGTGACAGAGTCAGGATTCAAATATGTATCTTCTGGCTCCAAATTCAGTGTTCCCCACACTGCTGCTTTGTAAATTATGAAACATTTTATAAATGTGTATCTATGCCTAGATAAGGTATGATATTTAGAGACTACCAAATTAAGAATTTATGATCAAAGAAAATAAATAAAAATCAGAATGCAACACTAAGTCGTTAATTTATACTCATTCATGATTAATGCCTTTATTCCTAAAATCTATCCATTTTAATATCAAATAAGATAGAGTATGTGAAAATAATTTGTAAAATATTAGGTGATCTATAAAGATAAGAGATTTTCATTATAATTATCAACAGTAAGATGCCAGGTTCATTATTTTAGTTTTCTTTCCTTTGTAGTTTTTAACACAATGAACGTGTGTACCAGTGATTATATTTTTTTTAAATTTACTCTTGAAAGTTATTCTTGTTATTTTAAAAAGTTTTCATCGTTAAGCAACATAAAGTGAGTATCAGAGCACAGCACTGGGTATAATGTGTAGTCCCTAGGGGAGCATTGACCAGGTCCATAAACAGTTTTGCACTCATTATGGGTATATAACAATGTAAGTGACCTCAAGAGGTGGGGGGGGGGAGCATGAGAGAGCTTTGAAGGAGATTGATAGCTGGGTTTTCAGGGATCCTCAGATAAGGCTATTCCCCCAGACTCTACCATTTACAAAAGGCCCTCAGAGATGGCCTTTCAGCCCACTCCAACACAGAGATCTAAAAAATAAAGTAAGGGAATAAGGGAGCCGTACTTGGAGGTCACACTAAATCCTCCTTTTGACTTTGCCTTTTCAATGTGCACACTATTGCTAGAGGCATTTGGGGGCAGTCAGAGGAAGAAAATATTGGAGTAAAGATCTATAAACTAAGGGGGAGGGGCAAAAAATAGTTCCAAACAAATTTATGTGGCCCCAAGGAAGGAAGAAAGGAAAGAATGAAAGAGATCACAGTGGACATGCTGTACACAGACTCTACTTGTCAAGTTAAGCCTGTTTGATTGATGGGTGCTGAACACCAGAGGAGAGAGGGAGAGGCTAACACAGGGGCAGGGATTGAAGAGGGAACAATAAACGTATTTGGGACGTTTCCATACTTACAGCAATTGCAAGGAAGGCAGATGAGAAAACATTCGGTCCTTGATTTCAGAAAATGTTCCATTTACCAGGCTCCTAAAAGGAGGAAGAAAAAGGCCAACAACCCCCAAGAACAAACTCTAGCATTCTCCAAAAGCATGCTGGGCAGTGCAGGAAGTTTGTACCACCCCTAACTGCTACCACCTTTGCCTCATTTCCTTCTACTTTACAGTGAGGACATTCATGGAGTTCCCTGGGAGATTCAGTGGGAAAATAGAAAAGTAAGCAAAGGGTTGGTGGATTTGATCAAAGCTTAGAAAACCAAGTCTCAGATAATTCAAGTCAACTTCCTAATCTTTGGTGGTTGAGCTGAAATGATCTAGATAACTACTCCAATCCTGCCCTTGAATTTCTTTGTATAGATACAAACTTTCAGTTGGGGAACCTGTGATTTCTATAGTGCAAGAAAATACTGGTATGCAAACTCCCTCTCTTTAAGCCCATTAGCAATTTCTAAGAGAGGGAGAGAAGTGAAGTGGACAGGCCAATGTTCACACAACACGACTATGTGTCAGAAACTGAACTCAATGTTTTCCAGACACCCAATCAGGCATGATATTTTGGCAGGCTCCTCATAGATTAGACAGGAGATAGAGACTGAAACCATGTTAACACTAGGTACAGTGATCTCCTGAGTAAGGGCACTCTTATTACCAAGGTACATTGGAATCTCTGCAACCTATAGTCTTAGAAAGTTTCCTAGGACAGTAAGAGGCTAAAATGACTTGCCCAGGATCACACAGCCAGTCTGTGTCAGAGGTAATCCAGGTCTCCTTGGTTCCTAGGCCAGTTCTTGAACCATTACAACATGCTGCCTCTCCATTCAATCTTAATGTTAGTAAATAGCAAAACTCCAGAGTTACTACTTGCTGGGGAAAGATTTGAAGAATGATGAAAGCAGAGCTAATTAAATGAGGAAACTTGATCAGACTAAGCCATGAAAGCTTCGAAAGGGCTAAGGACACCTGAACTGGTGTGTTGTGGGTGGCAAAACTATCTGTTAGGTAAAATAGCCCATGTTAAGTCCAAAGACCTTGGGTCCATTTTGGTCACCAGGTGAACTTGACTTAGTCCCTTACCTATCCTACCTTATTCTTCCTCACCTGAAGTTTGGAGAAGCTGTTTAGAGACTGACAATATAAAGAAATCCAAGTGACATAGAGGTCACAGTCAACTTTAAAGAAGTTGGTCAAGATTGCTCATCACAACAGGCCTCTGCTCTCTACTGGCCCAACACTGGTCAGAGGAAGAAACACCTTTGCCTACCTATTATCCAAACTTAAAAAATCTTAGCTCCCAGCTGCATGCTGGGGACCTCCTCCAAGAGCAAGAGAAGGTATGCTGGACACTGACAGCCTGGCATCCCTGGAATCCTCTGTCTCTCTGCTTCAGCCCCTATCCAAGGTCCACAGGCCCTTTGTCAAGTAAGCTATTTGAGCAGGAAATGATCTTCATTCCTGAGGGAATACTTGTTCATAACCACTAGGTTCTCCTACCTATGGGGCTTGAGATCAATGGATTCAAGTGACTGAATGAAACCCTGCCAAGGAGGTGGGGAAACACCACCAACTTTCTCTAGCCCAGGAAAGGCAGACAACTTCAAGGGCTGGGCTGAAGAAATAGACAAACCCTGGTAAAGGAGGCAAGTCAGCACTCCACCTGGACATTTGGCCACCTACTCCACGTTTCCCCTGCCCCTTCAGGTGCCGCCGCCCCCCCCCCCCCCCCCCCCTTTCAGGAGGCGCCCCCCCCCCCCCCCCCCCCACGTGAAAGAGTCTACTTTGGGGCACTCTCAGGACTTTTAGCTTCATCTAACCAACCTTTGGCACCTGAAAGCTGGTAAAAAGCAGCCCAGGAATAACACACGAAGATACTCACCTTTACACAGGCACTCAGAGCTACTCACCAAACACACACACATTCACACACACACACACACACACACATACACACACACACTAGTATAGACACACTACTTAGCAACTTGTCGTCCGGTCGCCAGGGTCCATGATCGTGCGGTAAGCTCCCACCTGGGGGGCCTTCCCACCCCAGCCCTTGTTCTTCCTCCCTCCCTCCACACGCCCTCTCCCCAATCTCTAGAGTACCCCCCGATCCACGCCCCACTGCCCCCACAGAAAGTAAAGGAAGACACAAAGGCTATGGGGGTGGGGAGAGGAGAAAGGGGGGAAGAAAGAGGGGAGAGGTTGGGGGTCTGGTCCCGAGGCACCTTCGCGCAGGAGGCAAGTCCCAGAGGAGGGAGTGGGGGTGACGAGAGGGAGGAGGGAGTTAAGAGGAGGTTCCACTCACAAGGAGCTGATGTCACCCGGGACGATCCTGGGCACCCAGGAGGAGCCGACGCAGATGATGGACTCCTTGGTGCAGCTGCAAGTGGCCGGACAGCGGACCAGCCGCCTCACCTGGGCGCGCTGCAGCAGGCACGCGGCGGCCAGTAGCAGCAGCAGCAGCGAGCCGCCGCCGCCGCCGCCGCAGCCCCTCAGCAGAGCCATGCCCCGGCCGCTGGCCCCTGCGCCCGGGCGCTGCCGCCGCCGCGGCCGCCGCTGCTCAGGATGCTGCCGACGCTGCAGCCGCACCCGCTCACGCTGTCTCTGCTGCTGCCGCCGCCGCCGCTGCTGCTGCTGTTACTCGAGGGATGGAAGCAGCCGGTGTGGGAGCCGGAGCCGCAGCCGGGCAGCATGCTGCTCCCCGGCCCCCACCCCGACGCTGCCTCTGTCTCCCAGCTATGCTTCGGCGATAGCCAAGGCTCTGGCTGCAGCTGGGAGGGAGGCGGCTCGCGCTGCTGCTGCTGCGGCGGCCGCTGGGGCTGCTGCTGCTGCTGCTAGGTCTGCTGCTGATCTTGCTTGCTGAACTGACTCCTTCCTGACATCAGCACTTTAGCTGCAGCCCTTCTGGCCAATGCATAATGTATTAAGGGCGCCTTTCTAAAAGTGGGGGTGGGGTGAAGGTGTTTTAGTTAGTTTTTTTTTTTTTTAATCCCCTAAGAGTGAGAGTTCAGAGTTAGCTTCATGCCCTGGTCTCTTCTCTCCAACTCCCTCCATCTTCACCATCTCATACCCAACCAGTCCCTTCAATCTGCTTCTGGAACTCCAGGAGGTGGAAAGAGAAGAGTGGCTGACCTTGGGAAGGAAGAACTGGGTACCTTTGGGAGAAAAGAAAGAGGGTAGTGTTCCCCTTTCTACCTTCCCATTGCCACTCAGACTTGTCTCAGGATTGAGAACTAGAAGGGGCCTCAAAGGTCTTCTAGTTCATTTTACTGAAGAACAAAATGAGGCTCAGAGATGTTAAAGGACTTGTCCAGGGTCACTTCTTAGGTCAGGCTTCCCCCACCATCTGCTAAAGGAAGTTGGAAGATACCTGGTTTTGTTTTTGGTTTTTTTTTTTTGTCTTGGGAGTATGGAGGAGGCTTTGGGGTTTTTTGTTTTGTTTTGTTTTTTGCTTTTTGGAGGGGGGAGGGCAGGAAAATTGGGTTAAGTGACTTGCCCAAGGTCACAGGGCTAGTTTTTTGCATAGTGTCTGAGGCCGGATTTGACTCAGGTCCTCCTGACTCCAGGGCCGGTGCTCTACTCACTGCTCTACCTAGCCACCCCAAGGAAGATACCTGATACAGTTCAGGGGATGGTAAATTTTTAGAATTGGAAGGGACTTAATGAGTCATCACAGTCTAATGATATAATAAATGTTAAATTGCTCTAGAAGCATAAGTAATTATCCAGACCAAATCTTTCACTTAACAGATAAAGGAAGGTGAGGCCCAGAAAATTGCAGTGACTTCTCTAAGGTCACCAGGATAGTAAGTGACAGGACTTTCCCCAGAGGTACCTATCAGTGCACCAAAGAAAGACAACTTCTCAAATTTCAGGGTATCATTGGATTTTAGAATTTGAAGGGACTTTGAAAATAGGCTAGTCCTTAATAATAATGGTAGCATTTATATAACCATTTAAAGTTTGCAAAGCACTTAAATTTTACTCATTTGATCCTCACTAGAACCCTGAGGTGTTTCTCCTATTATTATTCCCATTTTATAGAAGAGGAAACTAAAGCAGAGAGGTTAAGTGATTCACTCAGTGATTCACAACTAGGAAGTATCAAAGGCAGGATTTGAACTCAGGTCCTCCTGACTCCCAAGCACCCAGTGGGCCACCTAACCGCCTCAACATTGATATGCTAGCTTAGGAAAAACCTCAAGATACTATAAAAATGTAAG
Organism: Petaurus breviceps papuanus; assembly: GCF_028583685.1. Taxonomy (NCBI): domain Eukaryota; kingdom Metazoa; phylum Chordata; class Mammalia; order Diprotodontia; family Petauridae; genus Petaurus; species Petaurus breviceps. Next base: position 17,043,702 of record NW_027185698.1, on the reverse strand, counting down.
TTATTATCTAGCCCATTTCCCCGATAAGGAATCTGAGGTTTAGAAAAGTAAACTTACATGCCCAAGGTCTCCTAGATAATACTTATCAGTTCTAAAATTCAAACCTAAGTTTTCTGACTCCAAATCCAGGGTTTTCTCCATTACATCACTGGTCAAAATAGCAAGTCTCCAAAACCAAAAAAGTATATGTTTGACAAACTAAACCACCATTGGTAGGACCCTCAGTATTCAGGGATTTCATACCGGGGGTGTGTGACTAGAAGAGGAGAGATAAATGAAAATGTATGTAGGACTAGGAGGCGTCTGCAGCTAGACTCAAAGTCTATTTATACTGTATCAAATACCCCTATGCAGTTATGGCCCTGGTCAGGGAAAGGAAATTAGAGGCACCATATTTTGAGATTTTAAAAAAAGATTTCTTTAAGCAGGAAGAAATGTGAATGCCACCATTGTGGCCCTGAACACCTGACTTCTTTCTTGGTCTTCTTGGAATAGGGCCTGGAGAACAGCACAGGTTTTAAAAACACACTGGATCTATTGATGGAAAAACTCTAGCACCATAATTTGATGGGGGAAAAAATTGCTTAATTCATAGGTATATACACTTGAGTACATACACTGTTGTCCATAGTGTCAATCAGGATTTGACATGTGATTCCCAAGAGAGATAGTGAAAAATACAGCATGTCCAGTTTTCTGACTATGGATTAACTCATAGTGGGAAAGCCTAGAATATAAACTGAAACAGCCAGAATGGTGACCAATAAAAATAATTAGTCCACACCATCCAAAACACTAGAGATAAGACAGTGGCAATTACCATCTTGGTGGTAGTTCAGGACAAATGGATTTACATTTTGACATTATCATATAGAAAGTCCTTTAACAGGCAAAGCTCTATTGCCACAGGAACAACTTATCTCTAAAATAATCACTTGATCAAGTGGGACATAAATTTACTGATATGGGGCACTTCATCCTCTAAAGGCTGTGAGAGATATGGTAAGGTATTAGGTGGTATCTGGTACAGGGGCAGATCGATTCAATTCCATTTAATAAGCTTTTATTGTATGCACCTACACTGTGGTAGATGCTAAGGAATACAGAAAATATAGAAAAAGAAATAGTCCTTACCCTCATGGAGATTATATTCTTTCAGCAAGGACATAACATTCACAAAAGGAAATTCAAAGTATAAACATGATCATTGTAAGAGGAAAAAGTGCTGATAACCGGGATGATTAGGAAAGGCTTCACACAGAAGGGAGCAACTTAGCTGCATTTCTACGTAAAGCTAGGGATTTTACCAGACAAAAGTGCACTCCAGGTACAGGAGACCATTTGTCCAAAGGTACTAAGATCTATGATGGAATGTTATGGGTGGGAACAATGGTAGCTCAGTCTGATTGGATTGAAGGGTAAGTGAAAAAGGAATCACACTTTTTTAATTGGAAAAAAAATTAAGTGGGAACAACATTGTAGCGAGTTTTAAATGTCAAGTTGAAGAGTTTATATTTTATTCTAGAGGCAATTTGAAGCCATTGAAGATTTTTTAAGTAAAGAGGTAATCAGACCACACATGGTTGGAGCTCTATTTAGTAATACAAACTTGATAAACTGTGTCAAACTG
>NW_027185698.1:16982072-17037072 GCF_028583685.1 Petaurus breviceps papuanus | reverse complement strand
ACCAGGAGTCTGAACTCTGCTGAACAGAAAAGGGGCAGAGAAAACATTTAGGCAGTGTGGCTAACACAGCAGATGGATTGGTTACGGGTCTAACAGAGAGAGACTAAGTTAATAGTGAATGAGTGCTTGCAAATTATAAGGTATAGTTTATAAATTAAGCAAAAAATGGGAATGTAGATTACATTGGTTTGATTCCAAGTTTTTAAGCAGTTAAAAAAACAACCCACGATAGACAATCAGGGAGGCACAGTCTGTTTCCAGGAAATCACTAGAATTTTTGAAAAATTTAAAAGCCAATTATTACAGATTTATACTTAGCTTATGTATAACAGTAAACAAACATTTGGGCCAGGATGAAAATAGTGCAAGCAGGTGTGGATAGCAGTGTCTTAAGCCCCAAACCCGTTCTGCCATGTTTTCCCACCTGTGTTTGCATCTTAAAGCCCTCTGGATGATTCTCAGTGAGCCAGCTTTATAGGCACCTAGATTTGAAGTTAGAAAGTATAAGTTGGCTAGTGGATGCTCTCCCCTTTTAGAGGCAGTGAGGTGATACAGTGGATAGAACACTGGACCTGGAATCAGGAAGACAAGAGTTCATATGTGGCCTCAACTATTTACTAGTTGTGTGACCCTGAATGAGTCACTTAACCCTGTTTGCCTCATTTTCCTCATCTGTTAAATGAACTAGAGAAAGAAATGGAGAGCCACTCCAGTATCTTTGCCAAGAAAACCCCAAATGGGGTCACAAAGAGGCAGACATGACTGAAATGACTGAATAACAATACTGATCCTTATTTTTTCTGTGGTATAAAAAAAATTCTCTTTTGTATTATGGACCCCTGTAATGGTTTGGTAAAGTCTATGGACCCCTTCTCAGGATAAATGTTTGTTGCCCACAGGCATATTTGAAGGACATGTTACATTTCAGTTAGGGGTTAATGAAAATAAAGAAGTAATTTTTTCCCATCCAAGTTCATGGACTCCCAAAAATATTTTTGTTTTTTGTCTTTTTTTTTGAAGGAGGGAAGACAGGGCAATTGGGGTTACGTGACTTGCCCAAGATCACACAGCTTGTAAGAATTAAATGTCTGAGGCTGGATTTTAACTCAGGTCCTACTGACTCTATTCACTGTGCCACCACCTGCCCCTCCCCAGAAATATTTCTGGGCATCTGTGGACCCAATATTAATAATCCCTAATCTAGAGAAGGGTAGATAATGCAGGGATAGGAGAAATACTCAGGGATTTATGTTTGAAAATGCGTACTCTTGGTACAGTTAGGAGTGAAGAATTAATATCTTGAAAAGAAATAAGAACCAAAGAATGTTCTAGTTTTAAGACTAATGTTACAAACCAGATTGGAAATCTTACAAAAATGAGGAATTTGATTCACAATTCTTATTTATTTTTTAAAAAACATTTAGGAATGTATTTCTGTGCTTCCATGCTTTCTTGAGAATCCAAGATTCTCTGCCTTGTCAGGTATTGACTTATTTTCCTTAATCTTGCAATATTTATTCATAAATGTCTGGACTCTTTTAGTTGATCTGGAGACCATATTCCCTTCTGTTATTAACAGCTTCCCTGCTGGTTTAGCCTTATGCTTAGTGGCTTTAATTGACTTTTCTTCCTCCTGAGATTTTTGTTTACATTTTTTAAAATATATTTTTTAATTTTATTAATTTGTTTGTTTCCTTTTAGTTTACAGGATTCAATTTCTCCTGAAATTTTTGACAATTTGTCTTTTTAAAAAAATTCTTATAGTGTCCTATTGCCCCATTTCTCATTCTTTCTCCTTTAATGGTTGTTTTCCTAAACCTCAAAGCCCTCATAGCCTCCTCCCACACTGAGCCATTCATATTTCACAGGCCTCAGTCTATGTCCCAAATGAACTCTGGGATGAGAGACCTGACTCCAGCTGGATGCTGGGTTCTCTTTCAGGCTTTGTAGAGTGCCACAAGCCCCTGTCCCCACCCCCCACCCTCACTCCACACACACACACACACACACACACACACACACACACACACACATTTTCTGTTACAGTTTGCTCTGTTCCTCAGTTCTCTGGCTGAGTTTTGTCTATTGTAGCACAGAGTGCTATCAAGTTGCTATAAAATCCTTAGCAATATTTCACATTTTTAATTTCAGAGACACTGGAAGGGGGTGGGGCAAGGGCGTCTAGGGTTTAATTCTGTTGCAAGCCTGTAGGTTAGCCTGTGCAGGCCTGATGCTGGAGTATGATGGATGGTGGGGGAGCAGGACTCTGAGTGAGCACATTGCTAGGGATTATGAGCTGTCTCTATTGTTAGTGTATTAAATTCTTACCTCATTTGAGTTCTTGGTGTCCTAGACCATGGAAACAGTTGAAATTGATTTATCTCCTGTGCATAATTTTGAGAAGTTATGAGAATCAGAGAAAATTATGTCTACTCTTCATCTTGTTGGTCATGTGACTAGGTCTCTGAAGGATTTAGTTCAAATCAATTCAGGAAACTTTAATGATGCTCTTACTATATAAATGCAAGGCATTGTGCTAAGCACAGCAGACAATAAAAAGAAGAATAAAACCTTACTCCTGAAAGAGTTTGCATTCTAGTAAGAAATATAATGTTAATAATGTACCCAAATGAAGGAGCAGCTTGGTGGTCAGTGATTAGAGTACCTGGCTTGGAGTCCAGAAGACTAAGAACTTCCTGAGTTCAAATCTAATGTCAGACACTTAATAGTTGTATGACCCTGGACAAGTCACTTAACCCTATTTGCCTCACTTTCCTCATCTATAAAATGAGTTGGAGAAGGAATAGCAAACTGCTCCAGTATCTTTGCCAAGAACCTCAAATGGGGCCCTGAACAGTCAGACATGGCTAAAACAACTGAACAACATCCAAAAAAATATACTCCAAAATGGTGGTATACAAGTCCTTGGCTTAATGAAAGAGAAAGGAGTCTTGCGAGACTTGACTCATGATCACATATCAGACCACATGCTTGGGGATGAAGAATGCAAATAGCCACAAAAAAAAAAAAAAGACCCAAGTTTTGGCAAGTTGGGTTAAGTCAGATAGGTCGCATATCAGAAACCCTTGCATTATGACAGGACAGAACAATGGAAAAAGCACTGCCTGAAATGTCAGAGGTTCAGGGTTCAAATCCTACTTCTGCTACTTACTACCATAACCATGGGCAAGAAAGTTAACTTTGTTGGATCTTGGTCCCCTCACATTTTATATGAGCAGGTTGAACTGTGATCCTGTTCAAGTTTCCCATACCGAATCTTAGCACCTTAGAGGTTGGTACTCTTTAGACAGCCTACTACTGACCTGGTTTTTTTTATTTATACTGCTTTCCCCAAGCTCAGACTCTGTTTCCTCTTCCCTGGCTGGGAAATGCCTTGTCTTACCTGGGGATCTGACCAGTCTTTGAAACATGTTGGCCCTCTCTTGAGTTTGACACACTACATGGCAAGGTAACTTAAAAAGTTACATTGGATTGAATTCAGTAGGAGGAGGAGTGATGCTAAGCTGCCAAATTCTGACTATTCAGTAGGCAAGTGGAACATTTACTGCTTCCCTCTATCTTCTGACCAGCACTCGTGCTGAAGGATTCAGAAAAACTACGGGAGGATTCATCTCTTCCAGTTTTAGTATTAGAAACCAATGGAGAAGTATTATTCATTGAAACCTCAAAACACATTTGGTTTAAGTGGTTACAAATTAGATTCTCTGGGGGTAGAACACAGGTTATGTTTCCCCTCAGTGGTTTGCCAAGCTCAAGCTGACCACATTACCTCAATATGCCATTCCCTGCATTGGCTGCTAATCAAATTCGAGCTACCATTCATGGTTTGTCTTCCTTTTTCCTTTTTTCATGAGTCCTATGTGGTAGTGGGTATCTTTAAAGCTGGGATTCACTCTAAACTTGTGACTAATTTACCTTGTATAATTACTCTTAGATCCTGTCCTTAGAGGACTCTGGCGAGATTTCCTGATGACTGTAAAGTAACCTCTTCAAACTGCCCAGGGACAGTGGGTAGAAGAGGGTTTCTGTTGATTCTTTTCTTCGCCTTTACTTCCTACTTTCCCTTTAACTCTCCATTGCACCCACCTACCCATAGGTTCACAAAATCATAGAATCTCAGAGTTGGAAAGGACAAAACCTACTATGTCTCATAATTGGAGTGGGTGAGAAGTTAATACAAACATAGAGGAAGGGGAAGGGATGGAGTGGAGCATCACATGAATGTCACTCTTAGCTGAGCATGACAAAGGATTGTTGAACACACACTCACAAATATATAACACATAGACAATGCAAGGAATTTGGTATAATAATACTTTAAATTCAACAGGGAAACAGGCAAAGGTCTTATATGCATATTCATGTGTATATATATGTATATGTATGTGTATATGTACATATTGAATGTTCTACATGCATCTCTGTGTGTATATATACATAGGTATATGTATAGTCATCTTCGTTATTCATAGACTCTGTATTTATGAATTCTCCTACTTGCTAAAATTTATTTGCAACCCCAAAATCAGTACTTGCTACACTTTGGCAGTCATTCGAGGACATGCACAGAGCAGAGGGAAAATTTAAGTTGCCCAAAACACATCCCAAGTGAGGTCAAACAAGATGGCGCTCTGCATTCTTGTAAACAAGTGTCCTTTTTGCGGCCTATTTAGTGCCATGCTTTCCATAGTTTTTGTGCTTTTTGTGAGTGATTTCACTGTTTAAAATGGCCTTCAATTTCCACCTTCGCAGAACCATTTGACAAGTGGAAATAAGCATAGTATGATCTTACACATATGTGCCCAAGTGTATAGTGTGTATGTTTATAGATATCTATGTATGTGTGTATACACATGTAGATATCTATATGCATATACTTAATTGTAGCCTTCTTTGGGGGAGAGGGAGGGAAAAATAAAATAAAAAGTGCTTAGCAGAGAACAAAAGAAAACCTACAAAGAAGCAAAGCTGGACAGCCTTGGGAACAATGTGTAGTATGTATTAAACAGATTTTTCTTGAAATGAATTGCAATGAAATTGTTTTTATTGAATCCTTTCTCGTGTCCATTGTTTTTATTGAATCCTTTCTCATGTCCATTGTTTTTATTGAATCCTTTCTTGTGTCCTGCTTTGTACATGGCAATGTTTTTTTTCTCTTCTTATTCTGTATGTAAGTTTAAATTGAATTTTAAAACATACCTAAAAAATCACCTTTAAGTTTAGTGTTAAAGTGCTTTCTGGATAGAAGGTTGTGATGTACCTTATGGAGAAAATACACGTGTTAAATAAGCTTTATTCAGGCATGAGGTATGGTGCTACTGGCTATGAGTCCGGTGTTAATGAATCAACTGTACAATATATCCAGAAAAAAGGAAGAGGGAATTTGCCAATCTGTACATGAGGCCACTTCAGAAAGTGCTAAAGTAAATATTGTGACCTGAGGCTCACAGGAACTGTGTTTCCCCTAGGATCAATGGCTCAATATTCACTAATTTGATGTTCACTGTGACCTTATAGGACATAACTACCACAAATGATGAGAATAGACTCCCCCTATAGATAGATCAATCAATAGATACATATAGATATCTATCTATACACATTGCGTATACAGACACATGTTGTATGTGTATGTGTATATGTATTGTATATACATTGAGGACATGCACAGAGGAGAGGGAAACGTATATACATGCGAAAAATGTGAAAATATGGCACTAAATAGACTGCAAAAAGCATACTTGTTTATAGTATGAGAGTTGAACCAAGAAAATAGAGCATCATTTTGTTTGACCTCAGCTGGGAATGTGCATTAGGCAACTCCAGTTTTCATTCTGTTCTGTGCATGTCCTTGATGTATATACATTGCATATATACACTATACACACATATAAATGTGTGTATATTATATATGTACACCATATACATCGTATATATCTGACAAGTGTAATTTTTTTGCATATTGTCTCAGCCAATCGAATGTGAGGGCAAAGATCACATTTCTGCATTTCTTTGTATCTGTGGCACCTATAGCACAGTACGTAGTAAGTACTTAGTAAAATGTTTGTTGATTGACTTACCAATTGATATTAGAGGATGTCTAGTTCGACCATATCTGAGCAAGAATCCTTCCTATAAAAATAGTATGGCAGAAACTAGGCAAAGACCAACATCTTACACTGTATACCAAGATAAGGGCAAAATGGGTATAAAAGGTGAAACTATAAGCAAATTAAGAGATCAAGAAATAGTTTACCTGTTAGATCTATAGAGAAGGGAAGAATTTATGACCAAACAAGAGATAGAGAAAATAATGAAATGCAAAATGGATAGCTTTGATAACATTAAATTAAAAAGACTTTGGACAAACAAAGCCAATGCAACCAAGATTAGAAGGGAAGCAGAAGGCTAGGAAATAATTTTTATAGCTAGTATCTCTGATAACAGCCTCATTTCTAAAATATATAGAGAACTGAGCCAAATATATACATATACAAGTCATTCCCCAATTGACAAATGATTAAAAGATAAGAACAGGAAGTTTTTTTGGATGAAGTTATCTATATAGTCATACGAAAAAATGCTCTAAATCACTATTGATTAGAGAAATGCAAATCAGAACAGCTCTGAGGTACCACATCACACCTATCAGATTGGCTACCAGGACAAAACAGGAGAATAATAAACGTTGGAGAAGATGTGGAAACATTGAACCACTAATGCATTGTTGGTGGAGTTGTGAACTGATCCAACCATTCTGGAGGGCAATTTGGAACTATGCCCAAAGGGCTATAAAACTGTGCATACCCTTTGATCCAGCAATACCACCACTAGGTCTGTATTCCAAAGAGATCATTAAAAAGTGGAAAGGACCCAAATATACAAAAATATTTATAGCAACTCTTTTTGTGGTGGCAAAGAATTGGAAATTGAAGGGATGTCCTTCAATTGGATAATGACTAAAGAAATTGTGGTATAGGGGCGACCAGGTAGCACAGCAAGTAAGAGCACCGGCTCCAGTGTTGAGAAGACCTGGAGATAGAATCCCGGGCTCAGACACTTAGCACCCACCCAGAAACACCTGGCCATGTAACCTTGAGCAAGTTACTTAACCCCAATTGCTTAGGGGCAGCCAGGTGGCTCAGCGAGTAAGAGCACCGGCTCCAGTGTTGGGATGACCTGGATCAAATCTGGGCTCAGATACTCAGCACCACACCCAGAAATAACTGGCCGTGTAACCTTGAGCAAGTTACTTAACCCCGGTTGCTTAAAAAAAATTGTGGTATATTAATTTAATGGAATACTATTGTTCCATAAGAAATGGTGAGCAGGTGGATTCCAGAAAACCCTGAAAAGACTTGCATGAACTGATATTGAGTGAAGTAAGCAGAACCAGAAGAACACTGTACACAATAACAGCAACATTGTGTGATTGACAGACTTTGTTAGACTTAGCTCTTCTGAGCAATGTAATGATCTAAGACAATTACAAAAGACTCATGATGGAAAATACTATCCATATCCAGAGAAAGAACTATGGAATCTAAATGTAGACTGAAACATACTGTTTTCTCTTTACTTTGTTGTTTTTTTCTTCCTCATGGGTTTTCCCTTTTGTTCTAATTCTTCTTTCACAACATGACTAATGTGGAAATATGTTTAATAGTATAATTCATTAATATCCTATATCAGATTGTGTGTCATCTTGGGAAGGGGAGAATGGAGGGAGGGGGGAAAATTAGAACTCAAAATCTTATAAAAGCAAATGTTGAAAACTAAAAATAAATTAATTTTAATTATTTTTTAAAAAGGAATCTTTCTTATACCATTGCCAGTAAGTGGTCATCCAGCCTGTGACTGAAATCCTCTAGTAAAATGGACTCTGCTACTTCCTTAGGTGACCCACTTCATTTGGGGACTGCTCCAATTCTCTGAAAGATTTTTCCTTAAACAGAGTAAAAAATGTGCCTCTCTACAGCTTCCACACATTACTTCTCATAATTCCCTCTTCTGCCAAGAATAACAAATAGAATTCCTCATCTACACAACAACTTTCCAGATATTTGAAGCTAGCTGTCCATATCATTCTTCTGACTCTCTCAAGGCCCTACCAAGCATTTTCTTTCCTAAGTGAAACATTTCCTCTTGCTTTGATTAATCCTCACATAGGCTCTTCACCGTGTTGGTCACCCTTCTCTGAATGAGTTCCAATTTGTCAATGTTCTTCTGAAAATGTGGTCCTTGGCATTGAATACAGTACCACAGATGCCCTCTGACCAGAGCTGTTACTGACCTCCTTCTGCCTCTCAATGCAGGCTAATGTTTCATTAGCTGTTTTTGGCAGTCATGGAATGATGCTGATTCCTATTTGAGCTCACAACCCACTGAAACCCCTAAATCTTTTCCACAGAAACTACTCTATGGTTACATACCTCTTCTATGCAGTACTTGTGAGGTTGACTTTTTGAACCCAAGTGTAGAACTTTCTACGTTTATAGCTACAAAATTCCATCTTCTCAGATTTAGACCACTGTTTACACTAGCCAGATCTTCATGGAAACTAGAAGGCCTCTGTGTTATGATACTGATGTTCTCATTCATTGTCTCTCCCAGCCAGGGATGTGCAAGTAAATGTTGAACAACCAACTACCTACACTTTTAAGTTTAATCTACATTCTTAACATTTTCTCCATCACTTTCTGAAGTCCAGACAATCAACAAAAAATAAATCAGATCTTGATTTGTAAGTGATTTCTAAAGTGCAAGTGCTTACACTGAATTTATTGATCACGATTTCTGAGCTGGCTGGATCTGGCTCCAGCACATCCCTACTCTCAACTTTATGCCATACAAAAATATGATAAGCATGCTATCTATACCTTTATCTAAGTCATTGACAAAAAAAATTACAAAAAAATCTAATAATACAGATAAATAAATAAATGTTTTTGTCTGACAAAAAAATTTTTGTCATTGACAAAAAATTTTACAAAAAAATTAATAATATAGATAAATAAATAAATACAAATTTAAAATAAATAAACAAAGGAATTAAATAAATGAATGAATGAATAAATAAATAAATAGAAAGATCCTTCTGGGGACCCACTTCTCCAATTTGACAATTAACTTACTAATGACCAGAGTGCTAAACCCAGATTCAGAAAGACCTGGATTCAAATTCCACCCTTAACTCTTACTAGACCACATGTAAATATCTTAACCTCTCTGTACCTCAGTTTCCTCATCTTCAAAATGCGGATAAAAACACTTGTGCACACTATCTTAATGAGATTGTAAGACTCAAGTGAGATAATGTGCATAAAGTTCTTTCACCTGAAAGTGTTATCCAAACTTCAGTTACTACTTCTATTAGTTATAATACTTGGTTGCAACCATTAACCAGTTTTAAATCCACTGAAATACTTTATTATCTAGCAAATAGCTTTTTGACTAGTCCACAAGAATTTTACAAGGGGCTTTGTCTGGAACTCTTTACTGGAATCTAGGTACACTATCTATAGCATTGATCTTCCATTTTAAGCATCCTGACTTTTTGTCAGCCTCTCCTCCTTTTCTTAATGCTCATAAATCATCCCTATAATAATATGGTCCAAAATTTTACTGGGACTCAAAGTCAAGACTATAATTTGTGGACTCCTTGAAAAAAAAACAGTCCAATGGTACCTCTAATATGTTCCACAACTTTTCAACAATTACTAGCAGTGTGGAGAAGCAAAGATTTAAAGGGCATTTCATCTCAAGTCTTCAAATATTTCAAGAGGAATTAATTATTCTTTTTAACCTCAGGAGAGAAGAATGAGTGCAGGTCCAGTGGAAATCATACTGGTGAGAACTTCTGACAGTTGGAAACGACCAATAATAAAATTAGCTAATGTGGTAAGGAAGAGTTCTTCATTACTAGAAATATTCCAGGAGAGGCAGGATGATCACTTGTCAGCCATATTTTACAAAGTACTCCTGTTCATTTAGGGGTCAGGGTCCTCTCCTCCAAAGGTTAAGATTCTATGGTTTTTCCATTTCCCTTCAGTTTCTGTTATACTCAGCTTTGGGGTGGAGGGGTGAGAGGAAAAGTCATCACACTATTGCAACCTGGTGATTGGGCAGGAGGTGACCTTGCTCCAATATTGCTTGAAACTGGTGGAGGTGCAATGGATAGGACCCTAGACCTGGAGTAAAGAAGACTCCAGTTCAAATCTGGCTTCAGACACTTACTAGCTGTGTGACACAAATCACTTAACCTTTATTTGCCTTACTTTCTTCAACTTTAAGATGGGGCTAATAGAATTATTGTGAGGTCCAAATAACATAATATTTGTAAAAAGCTGTTAGCATAATGCCTGGTGCTACATATAAATGGTTATTCCTTCCTTTTCCCTTCCCTAACTGTTCTTAATCTGGAGCGGGCTCCCAGTGTTGAAATACATTTACATAATATTAAAGAAAAACCCATCTCTCATGTATCTCTGTCCCTATCTTTAGGATGACACTGCAGTTCTTGGATTCTTTGCAGATCATAAAGTCATACAGATACGTTCTGCAAGGGAGTGATCCATCATTTCAAGAAGGGTAAGGCTATCTATTGGTTTGAATTAGTTTGAATGTCAGTAGATAAGAACCTTGAATGGATTTCATCAGAAAAGAGAGTAGTTCTAAATCCCCAATCTTGTCCTCGTTGGGGGGGCAGTTGCTTTTGGCTAGATATAAACATGTACTCGGTTATGTTGAGAGTGTTGTACTAGCTTCTATCTCCTGCAACCATATTTACCATCCCTTGTGTATTGATCTTTACTAGACTTAAAGGACTGAATTCATAAAATTTCTCTACATGAAGACTTTGGGGGTGCTAGTGAGATGGGGGAGAAATTAACTGCTTTATGCAAGGTCCTAAGGGGGGAAATACTTTGGATATTTTCTCCAATTTTATCTCAAATTGTTTGAAAACATTTCTTCTAAAATGTAAAAGAATCATGGAGGCCTGAAAAAGACAGGTATTGTGTTGAAAGCTGTAAGTAGCAACTTTTTGCACCTAAGGTTAGTGGTAGCAGCAGGGAATTCACCTGAGGTATGACTAACAGGGACAGGAAGAGGACACCCTAACACCCCTAAGCTCCTGAATCAGTAAGGAGGCTCTATAAGACAAAGCCTTCATTATGGTGGTATAGCTGGGCAGCAAAGGGAGTTGTGATGCTGGTGCCTAGAAATCTGGGGCTTTGGTACAACCCAGTGTACTGTTTGTACTGGCTTGTACTACCCTGGTTCCTGATCTGATCATGTTTTGTGTAATGTCTAACATACTGCAAGTGGTACAACCTGTCCCAGGCCATTTGTCCCTGCTCTCTCTTCCCCATTTGAGTAATTTGGAGAAATAATTTGCTTCTACTTACATTCCAAGGTATGTACATGGTTATGAGTGAGGCTGGTAATTGGAGGAGATTAAAGAAACTGGAGTGGAGAAAATGGAATGGTTTGTAGGTAGAGGGTAGCAGCATCAGTGAGAGAAGATTCCACACATGTATTTTATTTTTGTATTCTTTTTTATTTTTCTTTCCTTCTTTTTCTCCTTCCTGGTAATCTTCATGGATATTCAGGATGGCCCTAAGTCTTTTAGACCAGGCATGACTGAATTTTTATTCAGTTTTCCAGTCTTATAAAGTCATTACCTTACACTAGGGAAATGGAAATAAAGAAACATCACTTGCCACCACACTGATATTGGAACATCAGGTATCAATTGGGATCAGCCATCCAAGGCTGCCAAGTCACAGGTTTTATGGGGAAAGAAATTTTGTTTTGGAAAGTGAAAAGGGATGGGAGAAAAGGAAGGGGGAAGGGAAGGGGGAAGAGAAGGGGAAATGGAAGGGAAGGGAGAAAGGAAAAGGAAAGAAAAGGAGGAAGGGAAAGAGAAGATAAAAGGGAAAGGGAGAAAGGAAAAGGGAAGGGGAAAGAAAAGGGAAAAGAAAAGAAAAAAGAAAAGAAAGAGGAAAAGGAAAGAGAAGGGGTAAGAGAAAGGGAAAGAGAAGAGGAAAGGGAAGGGGAGGGGTAAAGGAAAGGGATGAGGAAAGGAAAGGATAAAGGGAAGGGGAAAAGAAGGGAAAAGGAAAGGAAAGGAGAAAGGCACAGGAAAAGAAGGGAAAGAGAAGGAGAAAGGAAAGGGGAAAAGAAGGTGAAAGGAATGAAAGATGAAAGGGAAGGGGAAAGAGAAGGAAAGAAGAAAGGGAAAGAGAAGGGGAAAGAGAAAGGGAAGGGGAAAGGGAATGGGAAAGGGAAGGGGAAAGGGAATGGGAAAGGGAAGGGGAAAGGGAAGGAGAAATGGAAAGGGGAAGGGAAAAATGAAAGGAAAGGAAGGACAAAGAAAGGGAAGAGAAAAGGAAAGTTCTGCAATATTGTGAACTATATGCTTTTAAGTAGAAAGTTGATATTAGTGTATTTTACAGGGTACCAGATGTAGATTTCCCCATGTTTTCTGGGTAGTACTACAAACCAAAAGAGCAAGAAGATGCTCTGGTATGTATTTGGGCCCTCCTTGTCACAGGCCATTCATTGATGCAAGTGGTTTGCTAGAGTCAGCTCAATCAGCTTTAGAGAGCCAATTGTTAAATTTTCATTTACACCTCAGAAACTGGCAAGTTATAAATCAGGACTTGATGTATTGCTTTGTTGATTGTCTAAACTTAAGACAGTGATGGATAAAATACTAATAATTGAAATCAAACTTAAATTTTTATCATGAACACAGTTATTTTTCAGAGAACTGGTTGTTAAATGTTTATTAGCACACCCCTAAACCCAGTTCAACTCACAAAACTGCTCCATTTCCTCAGTAGCCTTATCTACTTGGGGATGACTGCCCTGAGGCCTGCTCTCCAGATTAGTGAGTCCCTCCCTGGCCTGGATCCTTATTTCTTTAGATGCCTCAGCAATGCGTATTTCATTCTTCGTTTACCCTGCCCTGCCCCACTCCCTCATTTCAGCTCACTTTAATGTGTTGTCTTCTCTCATTAAAATATAAGTCCCTGGAGAACAAGGACTGTCTTTTCCCTTATATTTATACTTCCAGCACTTAACATAGTGCCTGAATTACAGTAAATGCTTAAGAAAAGCTTTATTCATCTATCTAACCCAAATCCTCTAGGAACTTGCTAGTTGTATGCAAGTCTGAAAACACTTCTTGATTTTTACCTTTTAGGATGAGAAGAGAATTTCCCTGTCAGAAGACAGCCGCCAAACTGAGCAGAGAGAGGAACTGAAAACATTCAACTTCCAAGATTATAGATCATCCCTTACCCTCCATGACATGAAAGGGCCAGATGGAAAAACTGCATCCATTCTCTGAACCAGAAATAGCCACAAACTCCCTGTAGCTTACAATCTGAGACAGAACAATTTTTATAGTTTACTCCAGAGGAGAAGTAATAGAATTCATTAATAATGTCTTGTTTTATGTTTGGGAATTTAAAATTCTAACACACACACACACACAGGTGTACAATCTGATGGCTTTTACTGTAGTATTTCTGAATTTCAGCTATTATAATTGAATTTTGCCGGAAAAACAACAGAATTTAGCTATCTTTTCTGCTCTATATGTAGAGTGCTATAATGCTTTTCTGACTAACAAAGAATATCTAAAACATTGAAGGACTGGCCAACTGACTACCCAACTGCTATTCTTCTTCCCCTCCCCACAATACATGTGTCCTACTTATGAGAAATGATGCCAGCCCACAGAGAAGACTCTCTGTGGAAACTGGTCTCCAACAGTGAAAAAGTCAAGTAGAAATTAGTACTTGGTTGGCTGACACAAACAGAGAGGAATTAAATTGGAACAGATTCAAAGTAGTGATAGGTGACTTTAACCATGAAGACATATGGTAGAGCCCCACCTTCCTCCTCTCTGTGCTAAAAGTAGGGAAGTTGATAAATTCTTGAATTGCCTTAATGACAATTTCATTCTTCAAAAGTGGAGAAGTCATAGGGGGAACTGCTATTCTGGGCTTGATGCTGATCAATAATGACCAACTGGTTGCCAAAATAGAAATGGCAAGACCATCAGGAGGAAGGGAACTTGGAATCTTAGAGCTGGTGATAGAGTAAAAAGTAGGGGAGAAAGTCAGGTGAAGGCTTATCGGCATCCTTGATTAGGGAAGAGGGGAATTAAGAGTTCAGAGTAAGACTATGTAAGATCCTGTGGCCTAAAATTTTGTGAAGGGAGTCAGGCCCAAAGGGCTAGGAAGCTCTCAAGGGAGTTCTGAAGATATAAACACAAACAACTCCAAAGAGAAAAAAGGAGAAGTTTCTTAAAAAGAGATTGATATGAATAGAAAGGAAACTCATCAACTTCCCGAGACTGAAAAAAAAATTATAAATGATGACAACAAAGACAGAATTAAAGATGAATCTAAAAGTGTATGAGGGTCTTATAAAAGAGGTACTAGAAGTGCTAAAGTTCAGAAGAAACTGAAAATGTTGAGGAAAATTAAGGATGACCAAAAAAGGATTTTTTAAAGCTGGAATGGGGTCAAGAGGACATTAAAGAAGAAACAGGACTATCCCTAGTAGGTACAATATGAAAATATTAATTACTATTATTATTATGCCAAACTAACTTATATTTTCTTTCTTCTCGGGATCATCAGACTGTAACAGATGATCAAGGGAATACAACTGATTTCAGCAAGATGACAAAAGTCTCTTGTGATATTCTTGGGGACAAGAAAAAGATGGCAGAACTGGAACAGTGGCCAATGTCAAAAAGTCAGGAGTACTGGATCAATGCCAGCCTCAATGGAGGTGTTCAGTAGAGAATCTCAGAATTCTTTGTCCCTGTTCTGTTAAGAAAAAAAAAATTAGCATTAGACAAATTTATTTGTCTTATCAATTTTATTGATGGCAAGGCTTTACTGAAAGGAATATCTCCAAATACACTGGGATTCAAAAAGCTCTTGACAAACTAATGCCTCTAAGGTCCTTTTGTAACTGAGATCCTATGATTTCATGAACCACTATTTGTTCATTCTTGGTTCCAAAAGGATACATACCTTCTTTCCGTAAATCTACTCCATAGTGAAGGGGGCAAAAACTTCTTTCATTTTGTATTTTTTCTTCCACAGTGACTCTCTTGTGCTCCCTGGCTGGCAGGTAGACAGGACATCAACCATTTCTTTCTTTTAAAGAAGATGCTGTACAAAGGTATGTTTAATTGGGGGTATTTTTCTTTAGCTCCATCAGAATGAACGAGAGCTGAAATAATGAAGAGGAGTAATGTACTACTGTGGGAGGGTAGCACATCTCATGTGGGCGAGGACAGCAAGTCAATCTATCTTCAAACATCAGGCATGGGGTGCAGCCAAGTGGCAGACATCCTACTGTTTACATACATGGCTTCCCTTTCCATCCAAGGATAATTTGGTTGAAATCAAGCAGTTCTGGGAAATCTCAGTGCTCCTGCAAAGCAAAAGAAAAGTGGTCTTGAACATCTAGGAACCTTTAGATATGTTCAAATGTTGACTCACAGTTCCCTGTTCAGGTCTAGAATTCCATGTCGTATCTATATATATATAAAGGTTATTTGACATTCATCTCCCCAATACCACACCTGTTTTTTCTTTCTAGACTTTCTTTCTTGGCCTGATATATAGACAAAGTAGGAGATCACTTATATGGTGTTATGAGAGATTTGAGGAAAGTCTCTACCTAAAAAATCTTTCTAATGTCCCAGTACTAATGTGCCTGAAATTCTATCAGTAGCCGTTTATTCCTTTTTCAGAGGTTCTATAAACAAATTCTCTCAGAAAGAGTAACAAATTAGGTCACTCCCAATTCACTAGAGACAAACAGGGTTAAATGACTTGCCCAGGGTCACACAGCTAGTAAATGTCTGAGGTCAGATTTTTAACTCAGACCTTCCTGACTCCAGGCCCAGCTCTTTATCTACTGTGCCACTTACTGCTCTAATGGGGCCATTTCTTTCTCCAGTGAATTAAGGCAAAGAGAGGAAAGGATAGGAGTGACCAAGTCCTGGAGAGAAAGGAGGGACATTTAAAGGGGAAAAAAAGAACATCAGTTAATCCATAAATAAGCTTTTATTCAGTGCTTACTTCTTATGCACCAGGCATTGTGCTAAATGTTATGGATATTAGGATGAAATTTTGGAAGTGCCTTAATGCAAAAAGCTTACATTCTAATGATGGAAGCAATATGCATATATTTATTTAAGTTTATGCTGAATAGATACAAAAAGAATACAAGGTAGTTTTTGGAAGGATGGAGACCCATAGCTGCTCAGAAGGTCATAAAAGATTTTCTATAAAGAGGGCCCTCCAAAATAGCCTTGACAGACTGTAGTGGTTCTAGGAGTTAGACATGAGGAGTGAGAGACTTCCAAACATGAGGCCTGCCAGTGCAAAGGTAGAGATATGAGAAATGGAGCAGTGAGATGGGGACAGCAAAGAGGCCAAGATAATAAAACACTAGAATGTTCAGAGGGGAGCAGTGTCAGTCACTCTATAAACATTTAGTAAAAACCTACTATGTGTCCCAGCTAGATGGCACATCTAGAAGAGCATCAGGCCTAGAATCAGGAAGATTCATCTTTGTGAGTTCTAATCCGGCCTCAAACCTACTACCTATATGACCCTGGCCAAGTCACCTGTTTGCCTCAGTTTGCTTATCTGTAAAATGAGCTGGAGAAGAAAATGGCAAAGAACTCCAGTATCTCTGCCAAGAAAACCCCAAATGGGGTCATGAAGAGACAAACATGACTGAAAATGACTAAACAATAATTTAACATGTAAGAAGTCTGGGCTCTCAAAGAGTTCCCAGTCTAATGGGAGAGACAACATAAAACTATGTATAATCAAAGTATATACAGGATAATAGAATAATCAGCCTAAGGATTGGGCTAGGGAAGCCAGCAGCATCAAGGGGGATCAAGACAGGCTTCCTGTACATGGGATCTTAGCTAGGTCTTTAGGAAGCCAGGAGGAATAGATGAGGAGCAAGAACGTTCCAGGCATAGGGGTCACTGAGTGGAGTATCTTGTTCAAGGAACAGTAAGGAAATCAGCTTACTATATCACAGAATGTATGTGTGTGTGTATGCACACGCACACACACACACATATACATATGATGGGGGTGGGGTATAGGATGCAAGAAGACTGGCATGTTTCATCATCTATCCTATAGTGTCAAGATTTTGTTATTTAAATTAAATCAGAGATTAATTGCCTTTCAGTGTTATTTTCCTTTCTTTTTTGGAGTAGTGTAGAATGTTCCCCTGGTTTTGCTCTCTATCAATCTATATAAATCTTCTTATGCTTTTCTGCATTCCTCATAGTTATCATTTCCACTACATTTGTGGAATTTAAGGCCCTGCTTTGTTTTGTTTTGTTTGGGGGGGAGGGGAGAGTTGCTGCTGGGTTAATTTTTTTTATTATTATTTTTTATTAACAGTCATCAGTAAACATTTTAATAAAAACAAAAGCAGATTATATTGAAACCAGAAACTTCTACTATATATAGTTTTCTCTGTTTTAAACAAAAACCTTCAGTGAAGGTATATTTCATCAACTAGTGGTTTATATTAAGTAAGTTTGTGCAATTTCATTTAAATGATCACTAAAAGAGAAAACTGGTAACTTGAAATTGCATTTAACATGATTAGAAAGTTTATTTTATCCCCAATATGTGCCTGAGTTGTTTGCATCTGTTTTTATTAAATTATTTACTTCAACTAAGACTTTCAACTCATATATTATGTTAATTAGGTACTGCTTAATCTCATTTGATTTAGTCCCTTTAGAATTCTACATCCACAGATTCTCATTAGAGCATCTTTCAGATGTTAGCCATGGCTTTTCTGGATCTCACAGTAAGTAAATGGCTATGGTAAATGGCTACTTTCCCAAAGGAAAATAATTAAATCATATCTAGGGAGCACTTACTTTAGGTATAGAATCATAGAACTTCTGAGCAGAGACAGAGAAAAACAGAGAGAAAAGGAGAGGAGAGAAGAGAAAAGGGAAAAGGGCAGAGAAAGGGAGAGGAGAAGAGAGGAGAGAGGAGGAGAGGAGAGGGGAGGGGAGGAGAGGGGAGGGGACGAGGGGAAGGGGCGGGAGAGGAGATGAGGGGAGGGGAAGGGAGGGGAGGGGATGAGGGGAGGGGAGGGGAGAAAAAAGAGAAAGAGTACTAAAGAGGAAAGGAGGGAGATGAGCAAGAGAGTGAAGGAGAGACAGACAGACGGACACTTTTAGGCAACTCCTATGTGTGCCAAGCACTGGGGATACAAATGCAAAAGCCCAAGATGATCATCCAAGATCATCTTAGTTACAGTATCATAGGCTAGAGCTGAATGGGGTCTTCAAGATAATTTGCTCCCAATCTCCTCATTTTATGGTCCAAAGCTTTGAGTTTAGCAACTTGTTGCAGTGCCCTCCTCCCCCACCAACATGTACTCTGTGAAATAGCCAGGATTTCCTCCCGGTTCCTCTCACTCCAAGTCCAGCTCTCTCTGACTTGTCCCACCTGAGACTAGAACTCAGTTCTATGACTCAGGTTCTTTCCATAATTACTGGAGAAGCATGCTTCAGGGCTCAGAGTTCATTTATCTCATGTGGGTGGACAGTATGCTCCTATTTCTTTTTGTCTTTCTTCCTCTTCAGCTTCTATCATTAGAATTCTCATTTCTCAAAGATGCCAGGCCTGTTGTGGAAACAATGAGGAATGGACCTGAAAGAAACCTTCAGATGTCTTAATGTAGATGCTGCCCATGTACTCATGTACGACTCCGTCTTAGACATCCAGGCTAGTGAATAAATGCATCAGGACATCACAGATGTTTTCTTTATTATGATGACCTTCTAGAGGACAGAGGGCAGAAAGCCTGAACACTGATAACTATCAGACCACGTTCCCTATCTTTCTGATCTCCCTTATAAACTGATTCCTGACTAACAGTCTTTGTTCTCTGCTGTGGCAAAGAATCATTAACGTTGACCTTCTCGAATCTCAGGGGCAAGTTTACATAATATTTCCGTATCTTGACACATTATCCTTAGTGCATCACACTAAGTTCAAGGACTACCAAGAACAGCATCAAGGTCTCCGCATGGTCTTCACTGACTTAACTGGCACCTTTGATCTGCCGGTCATTCCAGGCTTTGCCAACTGTTCAAAGGGTTTGATTGCTTGGAGAATGTTTCTAGTTAGTACTCCCTGTCTTTGTGTGGATGGCTTATGGTCCAACCCAGGGGTGGGGAACCTGTGGTTTCAAGGACACCTGTGACCCTCTAGGTCCTCAAGTGTGGCCCTTTGAGTCCAAACTTCACAGAACCACCTTAGTAAAGGGTTTGTTTTGTAAAACTTGCACTCAGTCCAAAGGCCTCACCCAAGGACCTAGAAGGCCACATGTGGCATCAGGGTCACAGGTTCTCCAACCTGGTCCAACCCATGCCTTGATACCCATGGAGTAAAACAAGGTTGTTCATTCCCCTTAGATAAAGTTTACTTGGTGACATTCAAGGACAAAGACTTGAGAGTTCATGATAGATTATAGCGCCACTGCTTCTGACAACTCTCCCATTGCTAAGCATCATCCAGAAATACAGTTCATGAACTGCCAAAGGCTGATGGCCGGGCTCTGGGAGTATACTCAGCAGTGGATAGGCAGCAAATAGCAATCAGTTCAACAGCCACAAGTACAGGCTATGTAATTATAAGCCCTTCTATTTGTACAATGAGAGACAGTATAGCCTAGCAGATAGGGAACCAGTCTTGAATCTAAGAAAACCTGGGTTCAAGTCTCACCTTTAATACACACTGGCTAACTCTGAGCAAATCACTTATGATCCTATAACTAGGTCACTGAGTAAGTGTTCTAGGTTGTTATCTCTATATAAGTTGCAGAGAAGGTGCCGACCTATTTGGAATTAACTCATCTGAGAGTTTACAATATCAATGAAATCATAGGACCAGTTCCTACTCTCCATATGTGTATAGGGCTCTGTGGTTTCCAAAGTACTTTCACCTACCTCATCTCATTTTATTCTCATCACAGCCTCATAAGAATGGCATGGCAAGTGAATAGAGCACCGGCCCTGGAGTCAGGAGGACCTGAGTTCAAATCTGGCCTCAGACACTTAACACAAAAACTAGCCACGTGACCTTGGGCAAATCACTTAACCCCAACTGCCCCCCCAAAAGCAAAAAAAAAATGATTACCAAGAAAATTCTCTTACTCATAACAGCTAGAGGGATGGGAGGAGAGTGAGGAAGGGAAGCTGTAGACTATTGTTGTTCATCCTTCATATTTGACCCCTGACATTAGGGTCAAGGTACAGTGTGTTAGACTGTGGCTGATCAGTCCAATATAAACCTGGGAGGCTCTGCCATAGTTTGGGCAGGAGCTGACTCTAGATTTGTGCATCTCACATTTCCTTTGTACTCCTACAATTCTGCTTCACTTGTGAAGCACAGTGCCATCTTTGATGCGGGCATGCCATACTGCTCCACCCCACACCAATGTTTCCCAGTCTCATGATACATACTAACATTCTTCCAAGAGACCTTAATAGTATCCTTGTACCACTTCTCTTGACTACAGTATGATTTCTTGCCTTGTGCAAGTTCTTCATAAAATAATCTTTTAGGTAAACATGCATTTGTCATTCAGGCTAGGTAGCCAGGCCATCAGAGTTGCTATCTCAGTATGTACGATAGTTTTAAAAGTAGTGAGGCTTTATTACTTTTAAGAACATGTAGGAATTAAAAACTAAGCTATAGGATTAACCAAATGGAATTTCTTAAGAAATCTACTTTAATGAATATGGAAAATTAACTTGTAATTAGCCTAGAAATAATTTGTAAAAAAAAATTTAAAGTATTTGAAGTTATTAGAAAAATTTGCTTTTTTATGCAACCTAATATTCTCCCTAAAACTTAGCTTTTGCTGTTGGTAATTCTGTGAACTATGATTCCGCTAGAGAAGATATGATCCTTTGAAAACTTACACTGGCTGCCATTTTGTTTCAAGATAGCAGACTGACATGCAAATCGAGCTTAAGGTCTATCTTGATGCCCTTTAGTGGTGTTCCAAGTGGCATCAAAATCAGCCACCTCTTTCAAAGGTGATAACAGAGCAAACAAATAGACATTCAGACAGATGTGGAATGCCAAGCAGCCAAGTTGAAACAGACCTTACTTTGTTTGGTCAATTAATTTGCTCGGCAAAATCCTTCATGGGTTGTGCAAAGATAAATGTCAGCTCAGCTCCTGCCCAAATTATCCCAAACCTGTGGCAGCTTTACTGCATAGAAAAACAAAATTTCAAATGATCAAAAATAGTCATTGGGTTCTAAGAAGTAACAATAAGCAGATAATTCAGTTTAATTGATCATCATTTCTTAATAGCCTACTATGTGCAATAGATCATAGGCTCATAGAATTTAGCACTGATCAGAAACATAGAGATAACCTAATGCCCTAACCCCACCCCTTATTTTACCAGTGAGGAAAGTGGGACTCAGAAAGAAAAACTAACATGCCCAACATCGCACAGGTAGTAAAATTATCAGGGATCATCTAGTCCAACCCTTTCATTTTACAGATGAGCAAACTGAGGTCCAAAAACATGTTCTGTCTCACCCAAGGTCACACAGGTAGTAAGTGGTAGAGTAAGAATTTGAATACAAGCTCTTCTGACTCTAAATCAAGTGTTCTTTCCATTCTACCAAAGTACTACCCAAATACCTGGAGCTTCTAGATTGTTCCATTAGGGACATCCTCAACTGAAGACTCTGGAATTGGGGGCATCTTGTACCCTATTCTCCCCTTCCTCATTGCAATCTTGTTGGGCCTCATAAGAGTCCACAATTAATCAAATTATTTATTAAGCTCTTATTATATACCATGCACTGTTCCAAGCTATATACATATATATATATTTATCAAAGTGATAAGACCACAGGAATGCCAATGATTGTAACATTTTTCAGAGCATTATCTTCAAAGACCAAGGATAGTTGTGTGTAAGTTTATTAAAAGCTATTTAGTTTCTAAAATGAAGCTCTATTAAGCAAAATTGAGAAAAATTCATTTTGTTTCAGAGTGGTAGTTTAACCCATAGTACATAACTGTTTTGCATTCTTATTTTTTTTAAATAGTAACATACTTTTATGATCAATCTGATTCTCCTCTCTGAAGTATGAGATGACATGCTGCATCACCTCATAACATTTCTAGAGGGCCCATGTCAATGATAGGTGGTTGTTAAATGGTATACAGGCCTCTGACAAAGGTATATAGGCATTTGAAAGCAATAAAAAGAACAATGCATGCAAGTTGGTTGAGTGGGTGTTCCCATATTCAAAGATGCTCATTGCATGGGGCTATATTTCCATAATGATTAGAGCTAAAGGGTTATATCAAATGATAGGAAAAATGTTGCATAAAATTAGAGTTAGATGCACCATTTATAGCAAATGATGTTATAATCACTGCACATAAAAGTTTGATCCACTTATATTGGCTAGGAAATCTATGTTTATCCAGCATATTAAACAGGTAATCACATTGCATTCTGTCAAAAAGTCCTTTGAACATCATGCATAATCATTACTGCTTGGTTATCATTACTTTGGCTGACGTTTATTAAGGCTATAAAATGTCTTATGTTATTATTCCAGTGCCTTCGTTTAATAGAGCAAGCTTGATTCTGACAAATTAAGTAGGAAAGAATATTTTCCAAACTAATAGCTCATGCTTTTTGCAAAGGTTTTGTAATCTAATTAGTGACAGGAGCCTAAAGCTCCTTCATTTTCTTTCCATTCACTAGGACTCAAAAGAAGAGAGATGGTAAACCAGATTCTTCAACAGAAGAAAACCAAACTGTAAGCAAGGACCAATAATCACTTTACAGTCTTCAACAAAGAGGATTGAGACTATATCCTCCACTGTGCCTATATGTAGCCTTCATAAATATTGAATGAATAAATGAACAAACATTAGCACCCTCCCTTAGGCATTATATACTTTTAGATTCACTCTACACCACTGTGTATCTCCAGAATGTATGACAATGCAAAAAGGCGGTGTTAAGATCAATTATTCCATTGACTTATGACTTAAGATGTTACTTTAACCCAATGCAGTGAAACTACAATGGTGGAATGCCAGGCATCTGACTGTCTAGGCCAAAAATGAGGTGTGATTAAGATATGAGAGCTATCTGCAATAACATTTCCCAGGGACCCTCCTCAACCATCTTAAGTGAATGACAAACCACAATATTGAAAAGTCTTTGTCTACATTGAACATTTGGGAGCCTCTTCTTGGTCAATGATCTGAAACCATATAGCAGAGAGTGCAGCTTCAGGAGATGATGAGGTAGACTGAGCCAGTAGCAACAACACTACTGACAACAATAATAATAACTATTTGCAAAATACCTTATAGATATATATTAAATCATCATCCTCACAAAAGCTCTGGGAGGAAGGTGCTATCTATC
Source organism: Petaurus breviceps papuanus (assembly GCF_028583685.1). Lineage (NCBI taxonomy): Eukaryota > Metazoa > Chordata > Mammalia > Diprotodontia > Petauridae > Petaurus > Petaurus breviceps. The sequence goes on along the minus strand of NW_027185698.1, from coordinate 17,013,522 downwards.
CCCATTTGACAGATGAGGAAAAGCAAGAGTAAAAGCAAGGGGTATGACTTGCCCAGCATCACTCAACCAGTAAGTGTCAAAGTCAAGATTTAAATTGAGGTCTTCCTGACTCCAAGTCCAACACCATGTACTGTACCACCTAGCTACCAAGAATAAATTGTTGAGATGAACAGATGGAGGTGTACATGGAGATGCAGCTTTTCCTCCTCTGAGATCCTATAGCATTTATGACCTATACTACCCAATGGAACATTATCAGATACTATCTTTAAGTGCCTGAGGAAAATTATCACCCTCACACAGATGTCATAAAACCTTCTGAGGGCAAAGACTTTGCCCTATACTGGATGTAACTATAAAATCGACTGAACTTTCACCAACCTACGTTTTTCACAAATGAGTGCCACCTCTGCAGACTGTTAGAATATTCATTCCAACAATATTTCCATTGTTCAAACCCATTTTCAGTCAACAAATATTTGTGAAGCACCTACTGTGTGTCAGGCACTGCTAAGTCCTAGGGACACATCTTTTGGAACTGCCTTCAAGGCCAATGCCTTTACAAACACTTTCTATGGGCCAGGCACTGTGCTAAGCACTAGGGATACAAAAAAAAAGGCAAAAAACAGTCCCTACTTTCAATGATCTCAGAGTCGAATAGGGGAGATGACAAGGAAACAAGTACATACAGGATAAAATTGGAGTAGCCTTGTGTAATGGGAATGCAAATTTGGAAGATCTTCCCTGCCCCTAGGCTAAAGTGCACCTGAAGCCTGGGGAGGGAGGCTTGTTTTTCAGTAGATACTTTTTGATTGGCCAATGTGTCCAAAAGGTTGTTACATTCTCTGAGCCAGGAGAAGGCTAGATAAGCCCTGATGTGTAGCTTTGTTTTGGGGCTCACTTTGAGAAGTGTTCTGTGATTTGATCTGAATTCTGGGAAGCCGTTGTTGAGAGTCCCCCGGCTTTGAAAAACCCAGAATGTGGAAACCCAGATGTTGACTGGGTATGGATGTAATGATTGGACAGTTTGGAAATCTGTCTACTTGATGTTTCTGTCTTGATAATTATGCCTGTATACTTTGAGGTTCAGGGTGCTGACCTTTTCTCCTGAACAAGGTAAACGATATATGTCTGACTGATTAAAGTAAGCTTGTTGACCCATTTTGAGTTGCTTTCCTTTAACAAGGCAGATCCAAGAACCTGTGGTAGCTGCAAACCCTGAGGACGCTTGGGGTGCTTGCTGCTACAAAATGGCGTCACGTTTTACCCAAATCAGGATTAGCAGCTCAAGGAATACATGTATTGGCTGGAGTGATAGATTCTAATTATCAAGGAGAAATTGTTGTAACATTCCAGAATTTAGGTGAAGGGCCCATACAGATTCACAAGAATGATAGGATAGTCCAAGTGATTATCGTTCCTTGTAAAATAATGCCACTTGTAAAAACTGACCCCCCCTTCCAAAATAACTGTCACAGGAACTGAAGGATTTGGTTCTACTGATAGAATAAAATCAGGAGCTAAAGTATGGGTAAAACGGAAGCCAGATGATGTTCCAAAGGCTGCAGAGATTATAGCATATGGGAAGGATAATACTGTAACTTGTTTATTCTGGAGAAGATGATTACAAAATTGTACCCTTAAGTCATTTATTCTACCGTGAGTGAGGCTACAATAGTCTGGTTATTGTCTCTTTGCTTCTTCTTGATTTTTTGTTTGTTAGATTTGTTTCCACAGGCTTGGTACCCTCCATCTGTAGATGCCTGATAGCTTAAGCTGGATGTCACCCCCTGTCTGCAACTGTGATGTGTCACCCTTGGACCTGGCATCAAGCATATTAAGAACTGACCTCTCAAATGGGACCCCTTAGGACAGGGACAGCTCTACATCCGATTTCAGCAGCAAGTAGCCATAGAAGAAGAGATCTTCACCCCTTACCACAAGATTTTGGGGCCCCATTTGTTCGGGGTGGGGGGAATGATGGGGAGCTTGTGCTCAAGCCCCACCCTAAAATATGGTTTTCTGTGTTTATTGTGTGCTATTCTTGTTATATTGTTGTGAAATTTTGTTGACACCAGTTATTCCTACTGTATTTTTGCCAAGTAAGGGACATGAAAGATCTTGGGGCCGAATGTAAGGGTTATGGGATTTAAAGATCTTCCATGCCCCATTGGACATGCTGACGTAGCAGGAAGGGGCAGAGCAAGAGAAAGCGAAAGCCAGAGAAAGCGAAAGCCAAGCTAGCGTTCCTGTGGTGGCTGGCGGTGGTTGCCACGGCGGCGGCAGCAGCAGAGGCAGCAGCAGCGTGAAGCCCTTTTTGAGTTAGGACTGCTAAGGACTCCTGCTGAGGACTGCCAGGGGCCGGAGCTGCTGGGAGAGCGCTTCCAGGACGCTGGGTGGTTGCTGTGAGTGGGGAGAGGAGGACCTTTGCCTGAGGTAGCCTGTTCTGTTTTAAAGGCTTGAAAATGTGGGTGCTTTCTACTTTATCTACCTGTGCCAATGTCATAACTACTCTGATGGCTTTCACTTTCTGGTTTTGGGACTCAGTCTTTTGGTATCTTAATAAATTTTCTAGCTTCTTCCCCCATATAGCAAGCCTGATGTATTTTGTGATGGATAATTATATCAGCATATCTGTAATCTCCATAGGCATTGTGAATATGGCATTGCTGATACACCTTGGAGGGAAGGAACTAAGATTTAAGGAGGAGTGGGAGAGATTTCTTGAAGAAGGTGGGCCTTTAGTTGAGATCTGAATTCAGGGAAACCAGGAGGCAGAAATGAAGAGGGAAAGAGATCCAGAAATCAGAGAAAGCAAGTAAAAATACTTAGAAGATGCCACCTAGGTTGTCTTGGGATGGTCTTATCAAATCTGACTTGCCTATATCAGAAGGTTGGCTCACCCAATGAGAGGTATTGAGCACATGTATGTTATACAAGAAACCCAGGGGAAGGGAAAATAGACCCCAGTCTCCTCTGGTTGCCTCACCTAGGACTGGCATACTTGGAGGGACATATAAAGAAATGGTCATGTTGGGAAAAGCTCCCAAAGTACCAATAAAATCTTACCACCCCAAACCTGAATTGAAGAGGCTTTTCTGAATCTAAATCGCTCCACAATAGAGTTACTTCCAGCAATAAATTACAGTCTTCCTTAAATTTTATACTACATGCTTCATTCTTGAAGAGGAGGACCATGACACCAGGGAGGTGATGCCATGACATGCAAGTTAATTGGATGTAAGTGAGGGAGGGCTGTGCAAAGTCACTAGCCTCTTCTCCTCCAGAGTTATCTGGGTCCAGTGGCCAGATATAGACTGATTTTAACTAGGTAAAAGAGGTCATTTTCTGCCTTATTTCTTACCTAGCTTTAATCATTGAAAGAGACATTGCCTCAGCCAAACTGAGACCTGTTAAAGACCTCAGCTTAAAAAGACCAAGGTATCCACACTGTGTTCAGGGCCATCTCTGATCATCCTAATCTATGTCTCACCCCCGGACTCAGATGACTCTGGAGGAGAGAGTAAAGCTGGTGACTTTGCATAGCCCTTCCTCACTTAAAGCCAATTCACTTGCATGTCTTTGCATCACCTCCCTGATGTGATGATCCTCTTTGAGAATGCAGGACAAATAACAACCACAGGATTCTATCACAGTTCTGCATTCTATATTTTCCCTATATGTACTATTTTTTTTGGCACCATGGTCATTAGTAGTAGCAAAGGTAAGAGCTTAGCTAGAGCTACAATAAGGAACTACATTGTGTTCCTGCATTCCCATAATGCCAGAGCTCAATTGTGCAGTTCAGCTTTGTCCTTTAATGTCGTGCTGAACTGAGATTCTACTTTACCCTTACCCCTGACCATGGTGCTGATAGGAACCAGGCAACTCATCTACTCCTGTGTAATTGATTGTCTATTCTACTAACCACAGGGGCTATTCCAAACAGTCTCTTCTCTCCTCAAGCCACTCACAGCACTTCTTCCCACAATACAATCAGCTAAGGACTTTAACTCATACTTTATTGAAAAAAAAAATCAAGTCTTCTCTCCCTCATCTCCCATCTCCCATGGCTTCCTCTTTTCTTCAAGCCTCTGATGAAGAGATACCCTTCTACTTGGTAAAGAAGCTTCCACATATGAACCTTTGATCCTATCCCCTCCCATGTTTCTCCAACAAACTAGCCACACTAGCACGTCAGGTAGACAAACAGGTGACAAGTTTTCACTAAACACTTACTATGTGCTAGACTTAGGATGGAAACACAAGCTAAAAGAAAGACATTCCCTGACCTCATTCTAATGGGAGGAGACAACATGCAAAAAGTCTGAAAAACCAGAGGCTAGAAGGGAGAAAACACCCACAAAAAAGGCAGAGGTGAGGTCCAGAGTCATAAGTGCAACTGGGAGGGAAATGAAGCATGACTGGCCAAACCTATTTCCAAAATGGAGACCCTCAGAAAGAATTCACCAATGAAACTGGAGGCCTCAAAAAGGAATTTACCAATGCGAGAAGGGGACAGCAAGGCAGATGAATGTTCCATTCCAGGTTGAGAAGGTCCCAGGTGAAGAGAGAAATGCCAGGGTGAGAAAGCAGATGAGGAATCTCCCTCTCACTAATCTTCAATCTCTCTATATATACTGGTTCCTTTCCTGCTGCTACAAACATGCTCAAGAATGCTCAATCTAGAAAAAAAAACCTAAAGCAGGTATTCTACCATCTGTGCTTACTGTTGCCCTATATCTCATCTCTCCTTCTTATATATAGCCCTTGAAAAAGCTATCTGTACTAAGTGTCTCTGCTTCCTTTCCTCTCATGCTTCTAAACCCTCTGAAATCTCTATCCCTCAACTGAAATGGCTCCCTCCAAAGTTACCTGTGACCACTTACTTGCCAAATCTAATGTCCTTTTCTCAATCTTCATTCTTCTTGATCCCTCTGTTACAAATTGAAACTGTTGACAGCCTTCTGTTACTGCATATTCTCTGCTTCCTGGGTTTTCATGACACTGCTCTCCCTCCCTCCCTCCATAGGTATATGTATGTATGTATATATGTATGTATTCTCTCAGTTAGTGATCACCTCAGCTCCTATGGGTTCATTCATTTTGAATCAGATGACTCCCACATGTAGAGATTTGGTCTTAGTTTCTCTAGTGAGCTGCCATTGCTCCCATTCCCATGAATTACCTATTAGACATTCAGAACTAGATTCCTGTAGACATTTGAAATTTAATATGTACAAAATAGAATTCATTATCTTCACCACAAAAACCCACCCCTATCTAATTTTCCTTTTACTATCAAGAAAATCCTTCCAGCTCAGAATCACTTCAATGTCATCTTCAATTCCTCATTCATTTCATATTTCCAGTCAGTTAACAAATCTTATCATTTCCATCTCCACAAAATAGCTCATTTTTGTATACTTCTTTGCACTCAACAGCTACAACCCTGGTTCAGGTCCTCATCATGCCTTGCCTGGACTATTGCAACAGCCTTCTAATTGGTCTTCCTACCTCATCTCACCCCACTCCAATCTGTCTTCAGCAGAGCTTTTGAAATAATTTTCCTGGAACATAGGTACAAACATATCACCCCTTTCCTCTCTCAATAAATTCCAGTGGCTCCCTATTACTCACATATAAACACAACCTGGTCCCTCCTTATCTTTCCAGTCTTCTTATATAGCATTCTCCTCCACACAATTTACAGTCTAGTCATACTGGTCTACTTACTACTCCTCATACATGGCATTTTAACTCCCATCTCCATATTTATGCATTGGCTGTCCCTAATAGCTGGAGGGCTCTCCTTTCTCATCTTCATCTCTTAGAATCTCCTGTTTCCTTAAAGATGCAGCTCACATGACACATTTTATATAAAGCCTTTTCTGGACCCTGCCTCCCATATGCTAATGTCTCCCCCTTTAATACAACCTTGTACCTACTTACCGTGTTTCCCCAATAATAAGACACTGTCTTATTAATTTTTTGGAAAGAAAAACACCAGAGGGCTTATTTTCAGGGGAGGGCTTATGTTGTCCTGCCTCAGCTCTCCTCCGCGGCACTGCTCTCAATGGCGCCAGCAAGCAAATCACTGGGGAAGAACAGGATGACGCGCTCACTGCTGCAGCTCTGACTGGATGCAGCTCGGAGCGCGGCGTGCATTTCACGGGGGGGGGGGGGGCGGGGCATACAGAGGGTACCGTAATGTAGTGTGTAGCGCAGGGGATCACCTTCACTACAGTAGCAATCTCAATAGGGCTTATTTTCGGGGGAGGGCTTATTTTAGAGAAATCTTACACAGTAAGGGGAGGGCTTATTTTCGGGATAGGTCTTATTATCGGGGAAACACGGTAGTATGTTATATATATAATGTATGTATACATGCACACACATATATAGTATAATTATTTGTCTATACATGTATACATTGTCTCTCCCATTAGAATGTAAGCTCTTTGTGGGCAGGGACTGATTTTGATATTGCTTTGCATTCCTAGCACTTAGTGTAGTACCTGGAACATAATAAGTGATTAATAAATACTTTTTGATTGACAGATTAATCATAAGATGACAAATTTAGAGTTGTAAATTCCATTAGAAGACATATAGCCCAACCCCCTCATTATCAGTATCAGGTTTAAGGGGGAACTAATTGAAGGGAGGCTTCCTTCCTGGCACCATTTAAATCTCACCATATTTAAAACCATCCCTGATTGTCTTCCCCAACTTAAAGAAGAAAACCAAAATGTGACATCTAATAAATATTCAATGTAATAATAGTCCTCTTCTCTTTACTTGAAAATTATACTATAATTAGTTCTCTAATCCCCAACTCAGCAATTGCCTTTTCTGTTTTCACCATTAATAGATTTTCTCATTTATTCTTGGTACACATTATTCAACTGAGTCACATGTTGTTAATAAATCTATCGGTCCTATGTCATTATTGGGGGAAGAGATGCTTCTTCATAAAGGCATAAATCTTCACAAGATTGTCTGAAGATTTGATTTACGTCATTGCTTCTGCCCTGGCTTAAGTCATGTAGGTAGTGAACAGTGACGTAAATGAAGCCTTCAGATGATTACAAAGAATTATGTCCCCATTACTGGCACAGAACAAATGGATTCCTAACCAAAATATCCCTCCACTGAGTAATGTGCACCAAGAATAAACTGGAGAGATCATTAGAAGGAGAAATAAAAGAAGCAATTGTTCTGAATTTTTAAAAAACTTATGCAAGATTTGTGGATGAGGCAGATGTCACTAATTAAGAGGAAGAAAAGCAACCTGACAGCCTAGAATGTATGCTGAATTTCTAGCTGGAATTCCAGATGAAGGTTTCCATTTTACTTTGGATTGTGGATAGAGCAGTGTATTGGGAGTCAGAAAGATCTGGGTTCTAGCCCTAGATACCTCCACTTACAAATAGCAGAGAGATACAAGTGGGATGTGAAATGCTCTACACATGAACAGATGAAAGTAAACAGAGCTAGGCAAGCCACTTCAGCTCTTACAAACTTAGTTTCCTCATATTTAAAATAGGAGTAACTGATGGTACATACCTCATGGAAGAAAGTGCTTCATAAACATAAAGCTTCTTGAACTTATAAAATGCTTGATAATGTGAATTTTTTGTTTATTAGGTGGAAGGAATAATGGACTCGAAAGAGGACTCCATAGTGGTAAAAAAAAAAAAAAGACTCTGTCCAGAGCCAACATCTCCAAACAGCAACACATGAAAGATTTGTATTTAACACCATGTGATCTTGAAAAATGTCACGTCACCCAAATGATTGTAAATTGAACACTTGAGAAGATTGCTCAACAATATTCCCCTCTAAAAAGTTGTTATAAATACAACCATACTCTAAGAATAACAAACACTTAAGACTAAATGCACATGCATAGAGTTTACTACTGTGATGAAATTAAACACAAAATTACTCTGACTCATATTTAGTTACCAAATCCAAAACTAGGGTGAGGTAATTAGAACTTTGTCCCAGGGAAATAAATTTTAAGGGTAGCAACATTTGCAGTCCAATAATTAGTTTAAAATAGGAAGCTACTGGATGTTGGTCTGAAAACACAAAGGATAAAAAGTAAAAGGGTAGCTGTCTAAAGAGAACAATATGGATGCACAGGAAAATAGTTCACTTTAGACTTTTTAAAAGATATTTATAGTCTCCAGAAGCAACAACATTTAACTTATAGCAACATGTCGCAGATGCACGTTAAAATGCAGCAGCATCCTGTGAGAATGATGCCAAGACTGTTAAAGCTCAGAATGAGATCATGTTGAAATCCAAGGATAACCAGAAAAGTGGTTTTAAAAGCTATATTGGGACAAAGAGGAAGATCAACAAATGGTAAAAGTACTTCTTTGAATGGCTAAGATTTTCACAGATGACAGAGCGAAGACAATGGTGCTAAAGTCTTGTTTTGCTTTGTTTCTCTGCCAAAAAAAAAAGTGGTTTTTGAACTGGAAAGAACAGAACAAAAATGCCTAACGGGGAACTGATACTCCACGTAAGTAAGGAAATCACAGGAGAAAATCTAACTGATTTTAATGAGTTTAAATCAACAGACTCAGAAGAATGACATCCCAGGGCAGTGGAAGAACTGGCAGGTGTGATTGCTGAGTCAAGTGATCTTCAAAAGAAAGAGAGAAGACTAGGTCCTCTAGTACTTGAGAAGGGTAAATGTCCCAATTTACAAAAAGGGGGGGGGGGAAGGAATAGAGTATGCAGATTGTAGGCCAATAAAAATTGACTTTAATTTCTGGCAAAATCATAGAATGCATTATTAGAGGAATGACTAGTGAAAAAGGCAGTGGTATTCCCAGAGCCAGCATGGCCTCATCAAGGCTAAGTCATGCCAGACTAACCTCATTTACTTTTCTGACAGGGTTACTACTAGCCTGATAGACCAAGAAGAATGCTATAGGCATGGCTTACCTAAATTATAACAAAACATTTGACAAAGTCTTTCATGCTATAAAAGTTGACTTGCACCAGGGAATTTTGCACCAAAACATCCTACTATTCATTCTCAAAGCACTTTGAAATTTTTTTTTCACATGTACAGTGAATAAATTATGCTGAAGTTTTTTCTCCTGTTCTCCCATCAATTCTAAAGTGGAGTTGTATAGTCACTTCTCATACTTTCTATCAATTTCACCCCAACAACCAGTTCCTTCTTAATAAATGAGAATCTAATCCAGCATATATTCTTATTTTCTCTGGTACTTTGGTTTAAAAAAAAAGTCTTATTGATTTTTATTTTTATATCAGCCATATATGTATAGAGACCAACCCAGTAGCCCAGCGAACTAAGGAAAAAGTCCATAAAATCAACTGATATTGTCCAAGTAGTCTTTGCAATATTCTATACCCATAGTACCCCCACCTCCTTCCAAAGGGAGAAAGCCATACTTCCTCATCACTTTCTCTAGGTACAAGATTGAGCATTACAACTACCTAGGATTCGGCATTATTTACACTACTAAAGTCATCGTGCATACTATTTTTGCTGACTTTGCCCACTTCTCTGTGTGTACAAGACTTCCTATGCTTCATCCAGGGAGAAACTGGTTTAAATTAGTAATGCTATTCAATTCCTTTTTAACTTAATTTATTTTTTGTTACATTGTAAGTTCTGAATTGTCTCCCTCTCTACCTTGCACTAGAAAAGGCCATCGTTTGACATGGATTTATAAATATATGTAAAACCATAATATACAAACTACTAATTTTTTTAAAGCAATTGGGGTTAAGTAACTTGCTCAAGGTTACACAGCCAGTTATTTTTTGTGTGGGTGCCAAGTATCTGAGGCCAGAACCGATCCTGGGTCTCCTGATGCTGGGGCGGCGCTCTTACTATTAAACAGTTCTTTCTCTTAGAGGTGGATAGCATCTTCCTTCATAGGTCCTTTATAGTTGATTTGAGTAGTGGATGTTTGCAATTATTCTCTGAATAACATTATTACTGTATACAACTTTCTCCTGGATCTGCTCACTTTTCTTTTCTTTTTTTTTTTTTTAAAGCAATTGGGGTTAAGTAACTTGCTCAAGGTTACACGGCCAGGTGTTTCTGGGTGGGTGCTAAGTGTTTGACCTCGGATTCGATTCCCCAGGTCATCCCGACGCTGGGGCTGGTGCTCTTACTCACTGTGCTACCTAGCCGCCCCCTCACTTTACTTTTCATTATTTCATTCAAGTCTTTCCATATTTTTCTAAAATCAACCAGCTCATCATTTCTTACAACACAATGGTATCCCATCACAATCACATACCACAACTTATTTAGCTATTCCCCAATTGATGGGCATCCCCTCAATTTCCTGTTCTTTTCCACCATAAAGAGAGCTACTATAAATATTTTAGAACATATAGGTTCTTTTCCTTTTTCCCTGATCATCTTGGGAAACAGAACTAATAATGGTATTGCTGGGTCAAAGAGTATATACGGTTTTATAACACTTTGGACATAATTCCTGAATGCTCTCCAAAATGGTTGGAACAGTTCATAGTTCCATCAATAGTGTATTAATGTCTCAATTTTCCCACATCCCCTCCAAGATTTGTCTTTTTCCCCTTCTATCATTTTAGCCATCCTTGATATGTTCTTTCATTATTATCACTCTCTTTAATAAAATTATTTGTTGTTTCTATGGCTTGTTCTTTAACTCTCTCATTCTTTAAGATTAGGTTATTTAGTCTCCAATTAATTTTTAATCTGTGTTTTCATGGTCTCTTATTAAATATAATTTTGTTGCATTATGATCTGAAAAGGCTGTATTTAATATTTCTGCATTTAATTATAAAGGTTTTATGCCCTAGCATATGGTCATTTTTTTTTGTAAAGGTACCATGTACCACAACAAAAATGGGTTTTTCTTCCTATTCCCATTCAGTTGTCTCCAGATATCTATCATATCTAGCTTATCTAAGATAATATCATAGATCTGGCTTATCTAAGATTCTATTCATCTCCTTGACTTCTTTCTTATTTATTCTTAGGTTAGATTTGTCTAGTTCTAAGAGGGAAAGATTGAAGCCCCTCACTATTATAGTTTTACTATCTACTTCAATCTGTAATTCATTTAACTTTCCTTTAAAAATTGGGTGCTACCGCATTTGGTACATATAAGTTTAGTATTGATATTACTTATCTATGGCACCTTTTATCGTAATGTAATTTAATCTCCTTGTTTATCTCTTTTAATTAAATCTATTTTAGCTCTAACTTTGAGATCATGATTTCTAAGCCTGCTCTTTTTTTGCATCAGCTAAAGCATAATAAATTCTACTCCAGCCCTTTACTTTTGCTCTATGTGTATCTCTCATTTTATAATGTTTTTCTTATAAACATCATATTGCCATATTCTGGTTTTTAATCCATTCCACTATCCATTTCCATTTTAGGGAGTGGGTTTATCCCATTCACATTCAAAGTTATAATTACCAATTGTTCATTTCCCTCCATCCTATGTTTTATCACTGTTCATCCTTCTCTTCCTCTCAAAAAGCCCTATCCCTCTTCACATGTCTAATTGACTTCTAACCACTGCCTCCCTAATCTGTACCCCTTCTAGGAATGCCTTTCTTCTCCTCCCTTACCCTCCTCTTCCTTAACTTACCCACCCTTCTAAAAGTCCCTCCCTTATGCTATCCCCTCACCCTCCTATTTCTCTATAAATTAAGAAGACTTTTATACCCTTCTAGATGTATATGTTATTCCCTCTTTAACCCAGTTTTAATGAAAATTATGTTTCAGCTCTATGAGTCCTCCACCTCTTCCTGCCTCCACTGTAACATTTCTTCCATTCACACCTCATGTCTATGAAATAATCACTCCATTTTACCTCTCCCTATCCAATTTTATTTTTTAGCATCATCCCATCATACTCCAAAGCTTCTATCTATGTATGCTGTTTCAAACTACCTAAGTGATGATAATATTCTAAAGAGTTACAGATAACATTTTCCCATATAAGAAGTAAAGATTTTGACCTTATTAAGTACTATATAATTCATCTTTAATGTTTACCATCTTATGTTTCTCGTGAGTCAAGTAGGTCAGATTTTCCATTTAGTTCTGGTCTTTTCTTCAAAAATACCAAAAAGTCCTTTAGTTCTTAAAAAAAAAAATTTTTCCACTCAGGATAACACACAGCTTTGCTGGGTAGGTTTTTCTTGGTTGCAAGCCTGAATTCTTTACTCTTCAGAATATATTGTTCCATGCCCTTCACTCTTTTAGTGTAGTGACTGCTAAATATTGTGTTATCCTGACTGTAGCTCCACAGTATTTTAATTGATTGGGGTTTTTCCTAGTTACTTGTAGTAATTTCTCCTTGACCTGGGAGCTTCAAAACTTAGCTATGATGTTCCTGTAAATTTTCATCTTGGGATCTCTTTCAGGTGTTGATTGGGGAATTCTTTTTCTATTTCCATTTTACCATCTTATTCTGAAACTTCAGGGCAATTTTCCTTAATAACATCTTGAAGTATAGTGTCTAGACTCTTTTTTTTGACCACAGCTTTTACATAACCCAGCAATTCTTGTATTCTCTTACCTTGATTGGTTTTCCAGGTCACTTATTTTTCTAATAAGATGTTTCACATTCTCTTCTATTTTTTCATTCTTTTGACTTTGTTTTATTATTTCTTGGTATCTCATGAAGTTATTAGCTTCCCCTTGCCCAATTCTAATTTTTAAGGAGTTATTTTCTTCCATAAGTTTTTGGATCTCTTTTTCCAATTATTTGACTTTCTTTTCATAATTTTCTTGATTTTCTTGCATCACTCTTATTTTTTTTCCTAATTTTTCCTCAGTCTCTCTTATTTGATTTTTAAAGTTTTTCCAAAAACTCTTTTGGGGTTTGTCTGTTAACTTTGTGTTAAAGTCAGGCTCTAGTCCTGAGATGTGGGGGATAATATCTCAGGCTTCAGGATCTGTTGTTTTCTGAGTTCTATTCAAGGGCCTGACTTCAGGTATTGCTCTCTGCCTCCGAGTCTCTCCCAAGGCCCCCAGAAATGCTGTCTCCATAAATGCTTTTGCTCCCTTCAGTCCCTCCTGCAACTGAAAGCTTCAGTTCACCACTCTGCCCTAGAACCAAAACCAGGGATTCTGCAAGTACCCACAGCCAGCAGGGTCCCCACTCTCTGCAACCACACTCACAGCATGTGCTCACTCCCCCTTGCCTATAGCCACAGCCTGAGAACCATCAGATTAATCAGTGCACCTGATTAAATTAATTAAATGCATTATAATTAAATTAATTAAAATGCATTCAGCACTTGCAGAGGGTTCTTGCAATCTCCCCTGACTGGATGTCTCACCTTCACACTGGACCTTCACACTGTCAGCAAGGCAAAAGCTCCTGAAGCTGAGGTTGCCACCCATACTGCTACCCCCAGGACATGTAGTCTTCTCCCAGGAGCAGGTCTTTGGCATTTCCCACAGGAATGCCTATCTCTGGTGATCTTGGCATGGCCCCCAAACCCTATTACAAATCAAGTTTAAAAGAAATCTTCATAATATGAGGGAGCCCAGCAGAGTTGGGTATAAGTGAGAAGTTGAAATAAAAGGAAGTTCTGATCAATTCAGGACAGGGTTGGTAGCTACAAAAATATAACGAGGAATTTATTCACCTGGGGCCAAATTAAAAAAAAAAAGATTAAGAGAAAGGAACAGTGACAGTATAAAGGAAATCTTAATTGTAGGTACAGTTCTGACAGAAGTAGAGGAGGCCCATCCCCCTAATTCTGGCCCTCATCCAGAATCAATGTATTACATATAGCAGATACAATGATAGCCTTTGAGGTAATTTCCAATTCTGAGACTTACTAGTGAAATAGGTGAGTGACCAAGGGTCACTTATTTGTACTACTGAGATGCTATGGGTCGGTGGTGTCAAACTCAAATAGAAAAAATCTCCATGGCTCACATGTTGAGTTAGAAAACCACAAATTAACATTATCTATGTTATAGTGTTTTATTTATTAATTTAAATACTTCTCAATTACATTTTAATCTGGTTTGGGGCTGCACTGTGAACTAATTCTGATCTTTAAGTTTCACACCTCTATTGTAGATGACTTTTGCCATAGCAAACATCAAAAGCAACTTGATTGTCTTTCATTCTTTCATTTCCCCTGCTGTGCTAATTGGGGAAATGCTAATAAGGAGGGAAAGGACTGAAAATTAAGAAGAAATAGGAAGAAATAAAATCTTTAAAACCTGGATAATTGGACCCTGAATGATCAAAAGTCTCACTAGACTGAAAATGTAGCAATATTTTCATACTTAACTGGTTGACAGTCATTATCTATGTTTGAAACTGCTCTTAGGAGAAGAGAGTGGTGAAGGAAGTGGGGGAGGGAGAGGGAGGGAAAGGAGAAGAGAGAATGAATATAAGGGGAAGAATAAAGTATAAGAGAAACAAGGAAATGCCCCCCCCCCAAAAAAAAGATCAAGAATGAAAAAAGGAAAGGGAGGAAGAAGTTGAGAGGAAAAGACCAAGGAGAAAAAGAGAAGCAGAAAATGGAGAAAAGAGATGGTCAGCTGACCCTTCTTGCCTTCCAACATGCCCATTAGTTGAAATAGACTCAGGTTCCTTGGTCTCCCAGGTGGTATTCCAACTGTTTCAGAGGCAGTTGCCTTCCCAGCAACACGCTGATTAGTCTGTGTGGTCCGTGGAAATATGGCCCAGCTCTCAGCCAGGTGCTGAAAGGATCTGCCAACACTTCCCCAATATCCTGTATATCACTGCTGTTCCTTCCTCATCCTCCTATTCCTCCTTCTCAGCCCAAAGTTCTAACTAATTGAGTGTGAGCTGAGCTTTGGCCCAGACTGAGGGTCTCCAGAGGCCTTTTTCCCTAAGAAGATGTGTTTCTTCCTAGAAATCAACGCTATCTCTGTGCTTCACCTTGGGATCTCCCACTGGCCCAACCCACTACAAAGCCCAGCTGCCCAGGATTGCTTACTCCACAGTGCTTTCAATCACAAAGCTTACTTTACAATCTAGTCAGTGCCACAAGATATGTACATAAATATAATATGAAATAGAATATAATGAGTACATGAGACAAGCACAAAGAATGGGCCAGGCGACTACAGAAGAGGGAAGAGTGCAGTTGGATATTGGTTTTTAGTTATAAAAATGTAAAGCCAGAAACCCTTCTATCTTACATGTGAGGAGACTGAGGCCCAAAGGAATGGGCTTGCTCAAAGTCATATAGGCAGTTAGTGACTAAACTCAGACTAGTTTAGCTTTTAATTTGTTTTCTCCCTAATTCGATTTTTTTTAATGTAATCATTTTATTGAGTTCACTTCCTAACTCCCACCCAAGGGAGTCTGTAATAAAGAAGTAGGATTAAGTATGAGAAATCAAAGCATTGGCCAAACTCAACGTGGGGCTCCTTGTCCACTTCCTGTCCACCGCTTCTCGGCAGAGAACGGAGAGGTATGCCTTTCCTTCAGCCTGCTGAGGTCATGAAGGGTCACTGCACCCTAATTATCTTTGGAGCCCCTGGAGCACAGGATCTTACACACAACAGACAGCCAATAAAAATTTTGTCTTGGTGCCCATACCAGGGATACAGTAGAACTCTTCTCCAGACAGCTTTTTTAAGTGCTTGGGGTGGGCTAGTTCATGGTGAAGGAGGGGGGAGTACTGCAGGTGGGGGTGAAATGGGCAGGAAGAACATTTGCAAAGCTTTTCCTGGGGTTCCTGAATTTCAATTGACTCCAATGACCAGAAGTTTTATCTGCAATGATCAAATCCCCATCTGTTCCTGGTACCTAATTCTAACAAAACCAAGTAGATAATAGAGGTGACCGAGGGTTAATTGCCAAATTTCAGTAAACTGTGCGCACTCCTGGCATCTCAGCCCCTTTAGTCAACAGGCTGTCTGCTCCTGTACTAAAGCCCTCAGTCACACTGAGGCTGCCATGGCGAGTCTTCTCCCCATTTTTCCTCTTGAGTCCCTAACTGGTGCTGAGCAGCTCATCCCTTCATCTGCCTTGCTCCAGATGGGAAAAGACTTAGCAGCAGCAGCTAGGTGGATTGCTTCTGCTGAGCTGTCTTACTGCCTGCCCTTACCTCCATCACGCCTGTTCCCCTCTGGAGTAGCAGCCTGTCTCCTTCACACTACATTTGTAACGAGCCTATTTCCCCTGCATGCCTAATGACAGCCGTGCCTTGGGTAATAAATTCTCCAGTCTCCTACAATGCCTGAGAGGGCAGCCTCTTCAGCTGCTGAAATAATTAACCTTTAAACTGAGAGCTCTCATGGATGGACATAGCTTTCACAGTTCCCTTCTTCTGATGATAGAAGAATCTCACAAAAGCATATGGAGATCTGCAGTGGACCCCCTTGGCCCCACCCGAAACCCATACAGATCAGCTTTGCAAATGGCCAAAGATAAGAGTATAAAGCAGTATGTGCTGGTTCGGTTTGATGAGCTAATTCCTCAGGGAGGTAGTTGGAGGGAGGAGAGGCTCTGGACAAGGAATAAGGATACCTAGGATTTGGTTCTGGGTCTGGTCTAAACTGTCCAGATGACCTTGGGCAGGTCACTTTACTCTGTAGGTCCCCATTTCTTCCTCAGTAAAAGAGGGCCTATTAAATTAAACAGGAAGGCTTCATCTAGCTCTAAAAATCTGTGATTCACTAATTATGTTTTGTATAATTCCCTCTGTATAATTCATATAATCAAATTTTTATAGTATCTATAATTATGTTTTTGTATAATTTTATAATTGTGGATTGGAAACTTCGTAAGGGCAGAATACCCATCTCGTTGATCTCTCTGTATCCCCCTGGCCTCAATCAATGTATTACCCATAGTAGATGCAGCCTTTGAGGTCACTTCCAACTCTAAGACTTCCTGGTCTGATGGATGAGTGGCCAACTCTCAGTCATTGGAGATACTGGGAAAGGGAATATTGTAGGCAACTTTTACCAGAACAAATACCCAAAAGAAACTCAGCTGGCCTTTATCTTTATATTCCTTTGCCCTGCTATGGGGGAAATGCTAATAAACAGGAAAAGGAATAAAAATCAAGGAAACACAGGAACAAATATAACAATAAATCCTGGATAATTAAGCCCTGAACAATCAAGAGCCCCAGAGACTGAAAATATATCAATATTTTCATCCTTGTAGGGTTGATAGATTCATTATCTATGTTTGAAGCTACTCTTAGAGAACTCCTGCTAATCATTTTGGAAGACAATTTGATCCTGTGAATTTCTGTTATTCTTGTCTAATTTACGTAAGCTACACACAGAGAGTGTACTTCTAGAACTCTGATATCATGTGTCAGACACTACACACAACTTAAATAACACAGATTCCACAGCCCTGGATACCACAGGCATACTCTAAACACAATGATGGTCACCACCAAGGCAAGATAATTGCTATTGACAAGGGGGAAATTGGCAAATCCATGAACTATCATCCTATTCATGTTCTAATTTGCAGAGCTGATAGTTTTATTGTATTTTGGTTGCCTCCTTGATGATCAGTACTACTCTATGAAAGTCTAAGCTGAGCTTAGCTCTCTAATACTGAAATAAGTTCAAGGTTTGAATAATTCAAATAAAGGGGCAGCTAGGTGGTGCAGTGAATAGAGCACTGGCCCTGGAGTCAGGAGCACCTGAGTTCAAATTTGGCCTCAGACACAACATTTGCTTAGCCATGTGACCTTGGGCAAGTCGCTTAACCCCAATTGCCCTCCAAAAAGTAAAAAAAAAAAAAATATTAAAATATAATTATAGATATATAGCACAAGGGTTTGTCACTCTCCTTTGGCCATCAATGTGTCTAATCAAGGTGAAATTTAAAATAATTAGCCTTAGCAACAGAATGTAAATTGAACTACAACTTATGGTTGTATAGTCCTTTGTAAATCTTAAAGCACTAAGGAAATTCACGGGATGAAGAGGAAGAGGAGGATAAATTTGCTACTTGCTCATCCCCATCAGCAGCTTTGGCCTTTAGCTGATCATCATGACAAAAGCTCATTTTTTTTCCCCATAGATTTAGAAATGGAAGAGACTTTTGAGATTATCTAACCTAACCCTTTCATTTTACAGTTGAGTTAACTGTAAAATAAAGAAACTCAAAAAGGTATAATAACTTGCCCCAGGTCACACACATAGTAAGAAGAAGAAGTCAGAATTTGAGCCCAAGTCTTCTGACTCCAAAACCAACATTCTTTCTATCTTTCTTTTATTGCCATTTAATACTGGGTCTAAATTTCTAGGTGGTACAGTGGATAGAAATGGGATTGGAGTTAGGAAGAGTCATCTTCCTTAGTTCAAATCTGGCCTCAGACACTTACTACCTGTGTGAGCCTAGTCAACTCACTTAACCCTGTTTGCCTCAGTTTCCTCATGTGGTAAAATGAGCTGGAGAAGGAAATGGCAAACCACTTCAGTAATTTTACCAATAAAAGCCCAAATGGGGTCACCAAGAGTTGGACATGACTGAAACAAATGAATAACAACAAATTTAGAAGGAATATTGACAAGATAGGCAGCATCCATAGCAGGAGCCAGGAGGAAATAGGGCTGATTGAAAGGACTGAAAATATTGGACACAGGGGTGGCTAGGTGGCGCAGTTACTAGAGCACCAGCCCTTGAGTCAGGAGGACCTGAGTTCAAATCTGACCTCAGATACTTAACACTTATTAGCCGTGTGACCTTGGGCAAGTCACTTAGCCCTAATTGTCCTTATGGGGGAAAAAAAGCAAAAAGAAAATATTGGACACAACTGAAAAAATTACTGAACAACAACTAAATTTCAGCTGTTCATCCTCATCTGACAACTTGCCACTTCTTTCAATACCTTTCTTTCCTGCCTTTGGCTTTCAAATCGAGTCCAGGTTTAGGGCAGTTAGTCCCATCTCAACTCAACTAGCACTCATTAAACAAATTAAATGCAGATGTCTTATCTCCCCCAACAAAACTAAAAGTATTTTGAGGGAAGGGACTATGTCGTCTGCTTCCTTCATATCCTTAGAGGAATACTCACCTTGTCCCAAATTGCTTTGCCATTGCCTCCAATTATGGAATTCTTGAATCACTGAATTTTAGTTCTGAAGAGACCTTAAAAAGTCATCTAGTCTAATTCCATCTTTTTACAGGTGAGGGAACCAAGGCCCAGAGAGAGAAAGTGAGCATCTTGTGAGTTAGAGGAAAAGAAACTATATCTCCTGAGTTTCATGTCAACATTCTTTACAGTAAACCCATAAAGTTCCCATCATGTGAGTTGGGAGGCTTTTAGGGGGAGAGGGTTGGTTAACAGTACATCAGAAGTTGGAAACTCTCTCCTGGATTCTGGAGAGACAGACAGACAGACAGAGACACACAGAGAGAAGAGAGATAAAGACAAGACAGAGAGTGAAGAGGAGAGGGGAGAGAGAGAGAGAGAGAGAGAGAGAGAGAGAGAGAGAGAGAGAGAGACCTATATTTACTTTTCACAGGGCTGTTATAAATCTCATACAAGAAGGCAGCAGCTAAGTGGCCCACCTGACAAAGCTCCAAACTCGGAGTCAGGAAGTCATGAGGTCACATCCAGCCTCACACACTTACTCATCTACCCATTCCTTTGAGAGAAGTCTTCATAGCCTTGAAGGTGGCTTGCTCAGACAACAAGATACCAAGGCCATCTACCACATCCCAGGCCATTGCCAGTTGTCTTGAAATTTGTCCTGCCACTGGATTTTAATGATGCTGGAAGAGAGAGTGAGACTGATGACTTTGTGTAATTCTGCTTCAATTAAATCCAACTCATAAATCAAGGCATCACCCCATGATGTCATCGGTCCTTTTCAAAAATGAAGGACAAACAATAAACAACAGGCAACTCTCACTAGGAGCTCTGTGACCTCAGGCAAGCCACTTAACCTCTTTCAGCCTCAGTTTCCACATCTGTAAAATGGGAATAACAACAGCACCTACCCCTCTACGCTGTTGTGAGGCTCCAATGAGATAATAGATGTTAAGTACTTTGCAAGCCTCAAAGTTATATACAAATGTTACCTAGTATTATTATGTAGAGTACTTTGTAAAACTTAAGCCACTATGAAAGTCCCCTATTATTACTATTTAAGTCACTTTAAAATCACTGCAAGTGCTATATGAATGCTAGGTATTATTGTTGCTGTTGATAATATTATTATTATCAGTTGAGCTCCTGCAAAGAAGCATAAATGGGCTCAGCAGAACTAAGACCTATTAACAAATTGGAAAAAAATTGTTGAGTGCTCAAGTATATTTGTAGTACACTATTCAGACCCTGAGCATGCACATAGAAGATAACATGACGTGAGATATGAAGGCTATGAGCTTCAGGCACAACTTCCGAGGCCCCAGTCAGTTCCCAACTCTACAGTGAAGCCTTCTTTTCTTGCATCCTCTTTGTTCCTATTGATCAGCCCTTTTTATGCAAGCTTCTGGTGTTCTTGGTCTGTAGTCCACAATCTACCAGAGGTGGGGAACCCGGGGCCTCAAGGTCACATGTGGCCCTCTAGGTCCTCAAGGCAGCCCTTTGGCTGAATCCAAACTTCACAGAACAAATCCCTTTAATAAAAGGATTTGTTCTATAAAACTTGGACTTAGTCCAAAGACAGAAGGTCATGTGTGGCCTCCAAGCCAAAGGTTCCAAACCCCACCCCCCTTCCCAATTCTAGCCCTTAATTTGTTTTCTGTTGATTTGGTTTTTGAGACATAGTGTGAGTGTGAGACAATGCAGAGAACACTGGGATGGAAATCAGGAGACCAAGGTTTGAATTGCTCTTCTGACGGATGCTCCATTCACAAGTCACTGGACCTCTTCAAGCCTTAACTTCCTCATCAGCAAAACAGGAATAATAAGTTTTGCACTACTGATCTTGCATGGCTATTCAGGAAAGAAGGGGATTGTAGATGTCTCTGCTACCTGTCACCCTGGTCAAACTGCTGCAGGGTCTTCACCCTTTCTAATTGTCCTCTCTCATATCTCTTGAGAGAGCCTCAGAACTATAAGATGAAAGCCTATAATGTAATATGTATATATCATAATGCAACATATAATAATGTATTATATATCACAACCTCCAGCTCTGATACAGCAACTTCTTCTCTTCCCATGACTGCAAGAAATATCTTTTAAATACCCTTAAAGAAAAGGCTGTTAGCAATTTAGCTGCCTTTGCAAGCTGATTAGCCTGAGCCTGATCTAAAGGAAGTGCTTAGTATGTCTTTAATATTTCAGTGGTTCTGTGATCTCCTCACTGTGGGCACTCCCACCAGTCATGCAGAACTCACCGCATTCATGTCTAGCCATCCTGTGCAATTCTCGATCATGGACATCCGGCACAGGGGGTCCACCCAGTGCTGTGGAGGCTTTTCTGTAGACCAGATCCTTTGTCACTGCATTCACACCAGTTGTGTACATGTGCACATGCACATCTATTTCTTATCCTTGTTCTCTTTTCCAATTTTTTATTCTAGTTGTCTCTTTCTTTAATGACATCCTTTAGGCGGCTTCTCCTGCACAAACTATATAAATGTGCGTTATTATTCATTCGACAGATACAAGGGACACACTGAATAGCCAATTCAGTTCACCATTTATTAGGAACATTTTGCCAAATCCAGAACACTTGGGGCTGAACAGGGACAGGATAGAAAGACAAATGAGACGTGACTCCCACACAAGTCGCTCACAACCTAAGATGGTGCGCAAAGGGCGGGGTAGAAGGAACAAGCCATGTACACAAAGAATTACAATATAGTTTAGAATGTGAAAGAAATAACTACATACTTTGAGGGATTTGAAAAGGGAGAGATGGTTTTCCATGTGGAGGATCACAGAAGGCTCCTTCAAGAAATGTGATATGCTGTGAAAGTGAGTGACAAGTCTGATCTCTTGACAAGACTATGAGGTCACCCTGTCCCTAGAGCAAGACACCCCATCTCTCAGCTCCAGGCAATTTCCTCCACTTCCTCCTCATTTCTGCCTCCTTGTTTCCCTGGCTTCCATCAAGTCCCAACTTGTCCAATAAAATCCCACCTTCTACAGGAAGCCTTCCCCAACTGGCTTGATTCTAGTGCCTTCCCTCCATGATTTTCTATCTATCTTGTACATTGTTTGTATGTATTTGTTTGCTTGTTGGCTCCCCTGTTAGATTATGAGTTCCTTGAAGACAGGAACTGTTTTTTGTACTTCTTTGTACCTCCAGTGTTTAGCACAGTGCCTGGTACATAGTAGGTGCTTAATAAATGCTTATTGACTAAACTGACTGGTCAGAGCCCATGTCTAAAATCTAAGCACTATGCATTTTTGCCCTTGGAACCATGTTATATCTCCTATTCCCTTGTATCTTTATAATGCCTTATATAGTACTGGACCCAGGGAAGACGTGTAGGAAATTCTTGTAGAATAGTTGGTACAAGTACCAATTTTGGGTATCATTGAAATAGGAAGACATCTCCATGAGGGTATTCCATGGAAGACTGGATTGTGAGACTTAGAGTCATAAAGACCTGGGTTTTAATCCTGCTTTGGGATACTTCCTAGTTCTAGGATCATGGGTAAGTAACATGCTCTCTGAGCCTTGGTTTCTTCACTTATGTAATGGCAATAACAACTGAATTACCTACTTTGTGGCATTTTTTGTGAGGCTCAAAGGAGAAAAATAATGTCTATAAAACAATCACTATATAAATTTCAGGTATTACAGCATCTTGTACACAATAGGTGATTAATAAATGCTTATGGAATTGATTAGAATCTGCATCTGCAGAGGATGGAGGAGGGAGTACTCTCTTGTGAAACTATGACTCTTTTGAAGTATTGAAGGATGATGCTTTGTTTTCTGAGTTTTTTTTCCAGAAATCAGCCTGAATTTCATTTCATAAGCCTTAAAATTATTCAGTCTCTCACCTATACCACTGTGCTAACAGTTTCCTGAATTAGCTGAATTCTTGATCCCTTTGCCAAGAAAACTGTGGTTTCCCTTAATTTCTTCCTTTTTTTTAACTTGACAACTTTGCTTCCCTCACTATGAAGCCTTATTAAAATGGGAGAAACTAGGAAAAAGGAGATAAGGAAATTCAACAAGTGAAAAATAAACCCACAATGGAAGCTAAATTAACAGACTTCAGCAACTCTTCCTTTAATGGCCTTGAATGTGTAGAGCTCCAAAGATCAATACTGAATGCTAAGTGCTTGGGGAATAATGGGCTTCAGAGAGGGGGGAGGTGGAGGCAAGTCAAGCATCATTTCAATTTCATTAAAGACCTAGGGGTGACATCCTGGCATCGATTTTTGTTCCCAGAACTTTTTACTGATTTAAATGAGAGGTCCCTTCATGAAGATCTATGACAGGCGTGGTCTGAGAGGAAGAAACGGAACTTTACCAAAGCCCTCACCAAAGGCAAGGCCTTCAGGTGATACCAGGTTCTTTTGTCTCAATAGAGGGAAAGAGAAAAAAATGAAAGGGAAATCAAGTGAATTAGTATAGATAAGCTCAGTCTTCTGATGTACTGAATAAGAACTGGCTTCCACCAGGGCCATAACTAGAAATTCTATTACCTAGGGCAAATTCAGCAGAGCAGGGGATAGAATAGGGAGGACCCTACAGAGGACAGCCTCCCCCAGGTGATGATAGGAGGTAGGCAGCAAGTAGGGGACACAAACGAGAGGTAAAACCATTGTGACCCAGGGAGAGGGACAGGACTCTTGTTCCACCCAACCCAGGGCCAATAAAATATCACGAGGCACAAAGACAATGAACAGGAGGACCAACCCAGGAAGAAAGCTCATCCCCTCTCTCAGCTCTTGGCAAAGCTGGGCAAAGTCTTCATTGACTATATATATATATATATATTTCTATTATTATTATATAATTTTATTATATATTATATAATTTTGTTATATTATTATATATTTATTAATTATACTAATCTTCCTTGACTTTTTATTTATATGAATTATAGCTCTGACCTCAATCACGAGAAGAGTAAGTCTCTAGAATGCTAAAATGTGTATGCTTTAAGAGGTCTTGGAAGAGGTTCCCCTCCCTAAAAAGTACCTTTCCCCTCCATGCACTAATTTCCCCCATTAATGGTTCATTCCTCTAGCCTAAGACTTTTGTCCCTCATTAAAATGCAAATATTCCTGGGAAGGGTGAACTATCAAAATCTTGTTTTCTCTTTTCTGATTTTCTGTTTCTGTTTCTCTAATCTACTCTTTTGTTTACCCTTTCTGAAACTTTTTTCTCTTTCTAGGAATACCACAATTGGCAAGCAAGGAGGAAGAGCCCTTTCTTCCACAGGACCCTGACCCTCTTTCCTCATTTTTGACAAGGCATTAATAAAAATCTTCAAGCCATTGGCCTGCTACTATTGTGCATGTATACGTGGTTTGTTCATTGAGGATAAGAAAGGTGCATTCTGCTGAAGCACAGTAATAGAAGAGAACAGTGGAGTGGATGATATTCTAAGGAGAGGTGATGTTATGCTTAGACCAAAGACTGGGAAAAGCAGTTCAGCTGGATGACAGACAATCAAGACCGCCCTCCTAATGGATAGTGCAAACACCGTTTGGGGACATTTACTGCAGAATGGGATGGAGTAAAGGCACGGAACATGAGCAAAATATAATCCTTCATAAGGAGGAAACACTGTGTGGCAGAAAAATAAATTGCTGGAGAAGTTTCTCTTGAAGGAGAGTAGTTCTGAATGTGTGCCTGGTTGGACTGCCCCAAGGGGCTCCTGGGAGTTTTTTCCCCAGTGGCCCACTGGAGAAATGGAGCAGCAGAAAAGAGCTGTATGGAGAAAGAGGGTGGGTAAAAGAACTTATTAAAACACAAATATATTTAATAGGAAGAAGCACTGTGGTTTTCAAACCATATGTGTAGCACAGTAAAATGACTTCCATTTTTCTTTGCAACCCCAGAACCTAGCATAGTACCTGGAACAATATAGAAGCCTGGTGAATGTTGGTTGATTAATAAGCTCCGGAAATGTAAATGGGAATATTCAGTGACATTTCCATCCTTCACTGAGCCAGTATAGAGGCCTGTGTTTTCTTCAACATCTTGACAGTCTGTGATTTCAGGTGTGACTGAGCCCTCCTCTAACAAGAGGCAGATGCAAGCCTTCTGGGGTTAGGTAATATTCTTCATTAGTTCAATATTCAATAGTAATATTCCATTACTATCACACTTGGCTGAGATAAGACGCCACCTTGCGATGAACCGTCTAGAGATGATCCACTTCAAAATTAGCTGTGGTGGTGGCCCTTGGATGGCTGATATAGTGCCATGGGCAGATTGCTAGACTCATATTCAAAGATGTTTCTGCTTGGTTAGGACCTGATGAAGGTTGAGGTTGAGAAAGATGTTAAGACCTATGTATGGTAGGTACTTTACATATATGTGTGTATATATATGTATGTATGTATGTATGTATACACACGTATATGTGTGTAGATATGTTGGAGGAGACTAAATTAGGTAAGGAAGCATAGAACTGACATCATTGAAGTAAAATAAATGCCACTAAGACTCAATCAGAAGCCAGTAAGTCATAGAATTGTAGATTTAGAGATGGAAGATGCCCTCCTTTAGAGACACCTCCCCCTCATTGTACAGACAAGGAAAGTGAGGTTCATAGAAGTTGAAGTAATTTGCCTAATACCACACAAATAGAAACTCTAATTCCAAGGTGGACTCATCTCTGACTCCCAATCCAACACTCCGCCCATTGTACCATGCTGGTGGCTGTTTATGGAAACTGCTGTTTTTCAGTTGTTTCAGTTGTGACCAACTCTTCATGAGGCCATTTGGGGTTTACTTAGCACCATTTGGGGTTTTCTTGGCAAAGATACTGGAGTGGTTTGCCATTTCCTTCTCCAGCTCATTTTGCAGATGAGGGAACCGAGGCAAACAGGGTTAAGTGACACATAGCCAGTGAGTGTCTCATGCCAGATTTAAACTCAGGAATATGAGTCTTCCTGATTCCAGGCCTGATACTCTACCCACTTTACCACCTAGTTTCTCCAGATTAGTTTTAGATACAGATATCTGACAAGATCAGGGATTTAGCACACAATCCTCTCTCTTTGTATTTTTGTGATTAAAATATAAAGATTTACTTAAGATCTTGGACATATCTTTGTTTATACAATCAGAACCTCAAGGTAGTTGATTTGTGAGAAGAAAAAAAAAAAAAACGGCTACAGCTACTGCCAATAAAACTGAGGAGAGAACCAGCCTATCTCTACTTCTGAGACTTCCTGTAACCAGCCTCTGAAAGCAAGACCAGGCCAGGCTTCTGGGCTGCTGTTTATAAACTGAACTTTATACAAGGAGATGATTATACAGCATTAAAGAGAAAAAGCAAGAGAGTCACATGAGTCCTCTTAGGGCAGCACAATACACAGCTCTATGGAGTCTAGTTACCTAGGTGGCTCCTATATGTCTCTGTTAAACATCTTAAAGTATAGCATACACTGAATGGACGCTATGTCAAGATTAGTGGCAACTGGATTTTTTCACATGTCTTGAGTCCTTCCTAGCCTCTCAGAGCATGCTTGTGCCAAGAATAATGGGACTCTGACAATGTTTTTAAAATAATAATAATTTCTACTTTTTAAAGCTCAGAAGTAAGGCAGCAAGAAAAACAAACTCTTAGGTATAGTTTAAGTATTCTTGCTATTAAACTAAACTGTTACGACACTCTACTTACATAAACTTTACTTTCTTAAACTGTCTCAGAGTTTTCTAAGCTGTGAGGCCCACCCCTAGAGTGCTACAATACCTTCAGGGCGAGGGAGTGGCAAAGCAATGACTAAAATTATTGGATTTTTCTCTAGTATAACTCCAGCATAAATTCCCTTTTTTTTCAATGAAAACAAAGTTCAAATCAAAGTCAACAAAATTGAGATCAAATAGCATAGCAGATACCTAAGGGCTCCTTTAAGGC
The DNA here is from genome assembly GCF_028583685.1 of Petaurus breviceps papuanus. Classification (NCBI taxonomy): domain Eukaryota; kingdom Metazoa; phylum Chordata; class Mammalia; order Diprotodontia; family Petauridae; genus Petaurus; species Petaurus breviceps. The sequence goes on along the minus strand of NW_027185698.1, from coordinate 16,986,520 downwards.
TAACTTAGAGGAATCAAGTTCAAACTGGCTTAAAGACTTCAAACGCATAATAGACAGTTTAGTGATGGTTTGCGTTAAGCCGGATCTGGGTCATTCAGTCCCCTAAACAAACATTACAGAAACTTTCCTCACTGCTTACTGAAAGCCTTGTGATTGAAAACCCTCTGATCTGATCACATCAGCATCTTCCTTTTGCAAAACCAGTTAGAACAAGCCAAGGGGAAAAAGCAGTTTTTTTAAAAGTGGCTGGTGTCATAAAAGTTTTTAGTAAAGGAGAGCAAATATGTTAGCAATATAGGCAAAAGACCTCACCACTTGAACCTTGGTTGACTCATCTGGAAAGTGAATGAATTAAACTTACTGTCTAATCGTGTCCAACTCTTTGTGACTCCATTTGGGGTTTTCTTGGAAAAGATACTGGAGTGGTTTGCTAATTCCTTCTCTAGATCATTTTACAAATGCGGAAACTGAGGCAAACAGGTTAAGTGACTTGCCCAGGATCACACAACTAGTATGTGTCTGAGGCCAGATTTGAATTCAGGAAAATGAGTTTTCCTAACTCCAGGTCCAGGGCTCTCTATTCATTGAGCCACCTAGATGTCTCTGAGTCACAATGGTCTCAAAGGTCCTTGCTAGCTCTGTCATTCAATTGTTCTCTGATACAAATTTGAGAGTGCAACTAACTGGCTGAAAATGTTCCTCAAAACTTACTCTCCTATAAATTTGCAAATAGCTAGAATTACAGAAGTAATGAGTGTAGGTTTTAGGTTGTAATTCTACTTCCTAAAACAGTTGATTATATTGATTGTGTAGTATATGCCACTTAATGAAGAAGTCCATTTGTAACTGTATTAATAATATTGGCACATTTTCCATTCAGATTAACATTATTCAAGAAACAGGAACAAATTAGGTTGTCTGAGTAATTCTACAAGATGTCACATGCTCTGGGAAAGAAAATCAGACATCTATAGTGAGATTAAAACCAAGTTCTGGGAAAGAGAATCCAAATCATCTTTGACTGTCCTGTAGCTAATCAGTCACTAAATGTTATTGATTCCTCTCTCAAAACATCTTTCATATCTTTCCCTTTCTTTCTGCTCCTACAGGCCAGTCTCTCTCCATTTCATGCCTATGTTGGAAGATTTAGATAGAGAGGCAGTTTGCCTCCTAACTGGTCACTTGGACCTGAAATCAGGAAGGTTTGAGTTCAAATCCAGACTCAGACACTTCCTATCCATGTGATCCTGGGAAAGTCAGTTAATTATTGCCTGCCTCAGTTTCTTCAGCTGTAAAATGAGAATTTTATCTACCTCCCAGGGTTGTTGTGAGGATAAAATGAGATAATATTTGTAAAACACAGTGCCTGGTAAACAGTAGGTTCTTGATAAATACTCTTCCGCATCTCCAATCCCTCCTTTATACAGCAGTTATATTATTCTTTCTAAAAAACACCACTTGGATCATTTCACTCTCCTGAACAAAAATTTCTGTGGCTCCCCTATTAGATAAAATCCAAATTTCTCAGTCAAGTCTCTTCCTGACTCCCCAGTTCCTAACATTAACCAACATGAACTCTCTAGATTACTTCAATCAGCCTGCTCTCATTAGGAATACTCAATGCTCATTCCTTGCCCCTTTCACTTGAAGTGAAGCAGGGTGCTCTTCCCTGTCTAAACCTGATGATCCATCCTTCAAGGCCCAGCTCAAGTCTCAGCTACTGCATGAAAACTTCTCTACTTAACACAATGTACATTGATCTCTCTTTCCCTGAACACCTTTAGCACTTGCTGTCTATTTTATTCTTGTTATAGGATCATCAATTTATAGTTGGAAGGGGCCTTAGAGGGTATCCAACTCAACCCTTTCATTTCATAGATAAAGAAACCTAAGCCTCAAGAAATGAAATGATTTGTCCAAGGCTTCATAGGTCCCAAGTAGTAGAAGACCTGAATTATTATCTTGTCTCATCCATTTACTTGCTGTATGGCCCAGGGAAAATCATTTAACCTCACTCAGTCTCAGCTTCATCATTTGTAAAATGATGTAAAATCTCACAGGATTCTTTTGAAGATCAAAGTAAAGCTCTTTGTAAACCTTAAAGTGCTATATCAGTGTTAACTATTTTTATTATTACTCAAACCCATAACCTAAGATTCCAAATCCAGCACTCTTTCGGGAATCTATTGTGTCTCAGAGGCTTCCTACTTTCTAGAGGCAGCCAAGGTGACACAGCGGATAGAGTGTTGGCTTTGGAGTAAGGAAAACCTGAGTTCAAATGTGTCTTCAGATACTTTACTCGCTATGTGACCCTGGGCAAAAACTTAACTTCTGTCTCTCTCAGTTTCCGCATCTGTAAAGTGGGAATAATAACAGCTGCCAAGGTTGATGTGAAGATAAAAACAAGTTGACATATGCAAAGCTTTTTTCAAGTTTTAAAACGTTATCTAAATGCTAGCTATTGATATGATTCCCTCCATGACACTGGAAGACCCTTGAGGATGGGATCCACACCTTCAATTTCTCTTGTACTCCCCTCCACCTCCAATTCTTAACCCAGCATACTACCCCTTGTTCACAATCAATGAGAATTTGCAGATTGGCAATGAACTGAAATGTTGGCACAAATGACTGCAGATATTTACAGATGCAATTTCATTTTCTATACAAAAGTAAAAGATGATCAGCTGACAGGGCATTGCGTATGAATGGCCTGTTTAATGGATTGGATTTCAGTTAAAAAAGAAAAGAATTCTCTAGCCAAAATGTAGAGTAGGGGTGGTCATACATTTCAAATCTGGCAACCTAGAGCCACTGGGTTGGAAAAGCCCAGTTATCTACTAAGATGCCTATGTTTACAGGAGGCCAATGTTTTCAAACTTGCCTGTGTTGTTTGGCTGATGGTTTCTTTGGCTCCAAAACAGCTTTTAACTCTCACTATCATATGTCTAAATGGAACAACAATAGAATTCAGGAAAAGCCAGGCCAGGAAACTCGCTGATAAATGTGGTGCTATAGAAAAAGCCTTGAATTTTAAATATGAAGACTGAGTTCAATTTCAGGGCAAGTAATCTCTCCAAGTGGTGACAATAAGAACTTGTCCTACCTACCTCACACACAAAGTTATGGGATCAAATAAGATAACATTGTGTTGGGTTAACCCTTGACCCAAAGGATTTCTGAAGGGAACCATAGAATTATAAAGTTCTTTACTTCCTTTCTATAAATTTACTGTACAGGTACAAGAGGGAAAGTGGTGAGAAAACACTTAATATGAAAAACTATCTAGAGAAGAGAAAAAGGAAACTAGAGACATGTTACCTGCTTCACAAATTTGCTCGTGACCAATACTGACTATTGTTTTTTTTATTACAGAAAAACAAGACACATAAAGCAAAGTCCTTGGAGGTTTTTTAAGAGCCATCAAATTCATTATTTGCAAACATAATTAAAAATTGGAATAGAATATGTTCCCCATATAGTACTTAAGTTGCCTGATCTGATCTCCCAGAACGCACTATTTCGTGTCCTTAGTGCACAGAAAACAGTGGGTGTTATAATCATTTATTTTCATGCCTTATTTTCAGGAGGTACTCTCAATACTCTCACTTCTTGTTACTCTACTCTGTGTCCTAGTGTGATAGTACAAAAACACCTCTAGGTTTTGTTTTGCCTCTCTGAGATCTACGGAGTTGGTGTGGGACAAGATATTTCTGCTCTAGACGTAGAGTTGGTGTGGGACAAGATATTTCTGCTCTAGACGTATCCCCTCCTCCTGCCTGGTAACCTGCCCTTTCCTCACTTCTTTCCTCCTCCCTTTCCATCTTCTGTCTAATGCTGGAAATAGCACAGCCTGAGGGGAGGGAGCGTGACTGAGACTGAGAGGTAGAAGGAGCCTTACATCAAGTACATCAGGAAGCTAACTGACTGACCTGAAGTCATTGACCTGCTGTCCAACTGCTATAAGGGCGCTAAGTTGAGACCATGAAGGTGTGTAATTGACTGAGCTTTGTAAATGAGAATCTAGGGAAGTTCAATAGCCCAAAGTCTAAGACTGCCTATACTAGTGTTACTGATGCATGGACCTTTCCCCCTCCTGCTCTCTCACAATGAATGCTGTTTCCAGAGGAAATACAAACCAGGAGATTTTAACCTGAGATCCATGAACTTGGCTTTTAAAAAATATCTTCATAACTGGTTTTCAATATAATAGGTTTCCTTTATAATCCTACGTATTTTATTTTATTTTATACATTTAAAAATATTATATTGAGATTGGGGTCCACCAGAGACTGCCACAGGAAAAATGGAGGGAGGGATGAAGGGAAGGAGGGTGGGAGAGAGGAAGGAGGGAAAGGAGGGATAGAGGAAGGAAGGAAGGAAGGAAGGAAGGAAGGAAGGAAGGAAGGAAGGAAGGAAGGAAGGAAGGAAGGAAGGAAGGAAGGAAG
>NW_027185698.1:16923710-16982062 GCF_028583685.1 Petaurus breviceps papuanus | reverse complement strand
AAGGAAGGAAGGAAGGAAGGAAGGAAGGAAGGAAGGAAGGAAGGAAGATGGAAAGAAAGAAGGAAAGAAAGAAAGGAAAGAAAGAAGGCTGAAAGAAAGAAAGGGAAGGGAAGGGAAGGGAAGGGAAGGGAAGGGAAGGGAAGGGAAAGGAAAGGAAAGGAAAGGAAGGAAAGGAAAAAAAGAAAGAAAGAAAGAAAAGAAAGAACAGATGGAGCAGAGCCAAGACAGTGAGCAGCACCTGCGGAGAGCAGCAGGGAACTGCAGAGGGAGAAGAGCCTCCTGATCTGGGACTGGAAGTGACTAAAAATTGACATAGACCTTGCAAAATCAGTCCTAGGATTTAGGTCAAGGGGAATCTTAGAGATCATATTCCAATCCCTTATTTTGTAGGTAAGGAAACTGAGGCCTAAAGATATAGCAAGGAAGCCCAACACATAGACTATTGGCCCCAGAGTTAGGGAGATCTGAGTTTGAATCCTCCCTTGGATACTAGCATAGTGACCTTGAACAAGTCACTTAACTCTCTGAGCCTCAGTTTACTCATCTGAAATGAGGATTCATCACAGTGCCTACCTCACAGAGTTGTTGTCAAATATCAAACCAAGTATCTTAGGTAAAACTTTACTAACCTTAAAGCATTATATAAATAATGATTATAATTATTGCTCAAGATCATTTAAATAGTAAGTAGGCAAACTGGGATTTGAACCTAGGTCTTCAGACTTAAACCCAGTGCTCTATTACAGCTGCTGGGTGTGCTAAAGCAAGGTTATTGTTTGCTTTCAAAGAGTTCTATTTTGCTTTTTCCATAAAACTTTATTTCTATAATACCATGTGCTTATAGTAAGAAATCAATCCACATCCTGGATCAATCTACATCTGTACCTTGGAATACAGTGCATGAATTCTTCCAAGCTTCCCAGGTACAGGCTATAAGCCAGAACCATAAAAGAAATCCCAAATATATGTGAATCCTTCATGTTATAAGAGTCTCTAGCACAAGGGTTCCACTAGTTCTACTATGGGGGGTTGGTGGGGGGGGGGGCAGAATCCAGACCTGTGATTTAATCAGTAGAGAATTTCTGATGTGGAAACTCCCTCCACAAATGAAAATAAACCACTTGGTAACTTAGAGTATTAGGGGGAGTTAGGTGGTTCAGTGGATAGAGTACTGAGCTCAAAGTCTGGAAGACCTGAGTTCAAATCCAACCTCATATACTGTAAGGGTTATGGGATTTAAAGATCTTCCATGCCCCATTGGACTTGCTGACGTAGCAGGAAGCAGAAGAGGAAGCAGAAGCCAAGCTAGAGTTCCTGCGGTGGCTAGTGGTGGCTAGCAGTGGCGGTGACGGCAGCAGCAGAGGCAGCAGCAGCGGCAGTGCGAAGCCCTTTTTGAGTCAGCCAGAATTTCTGCTAAGGACTCCTGCTGAGGACTGCTAGGGGCTGGAGCTGCTGGGAGCACGCTTCCTGGATGCTGGGTGGTTGCTGTGAGTGGGGAGAGGAGGACCTTTGCCTGAGGTAGCCTGTTCTGTTTTAAAGGCTTGAGAATGTGGGTGCTTTCTACTATATCTACCTGTGCCAATTTCATAACTACTCTGATGGCTTTCACTTTCTGGTTTTGGGACTCAGTCTTTTGGTATTTTAATAAATTTTCTAGCTTCTTCCCCCATATAGCAAGCCTGATGTATTTTGTGATGGATAATTACATCAGCATATCTGTAATTTCCATAGGCATTGTGAATATGGCATTGCTGATACATATACTTACTAGCTGTGTGATCCTGGGCAAGTCACTTAACCTCTGTTTGCCTTAATACACTGGAGAAATGAATGACAAACCACTAGGACAGCTAAGTAGTTCAGTGGATAGAGTGCTGAGTCTGGACTCAGGAAGACCTGAATTCAAATCTGACCTAAGATCCTTACTAGTTGTATGACTCTGGGCAAGTCACTTGACCATCCCTCCCTTCCCTTGCCTAGAAGGCAGCTAGATGACTCAGTGAATAAAGCACTGAACCTGGAGTCAAGAAGACCTGAGTTCAAATGTGACCTCAGATACTTATTAGCTGTATGACTGCAGCGGCAGCCACACTGGCATACCCAGGATGGCTGCTAGCACAGGTTCTTAGATCTGCTTTACTCAGAAAGAGAGTTGTTTAAGGGGTCAACAATCTTTTTTAATCACATTCACTAGTTTAGGGGGAAAGTCAGCACCGTGAACTTCAGAGAAAATACAAGCAGGGAAATAAAGACCAAAAGACAGGACTCTGATTGCCTGAATCAACTATACATTTAACATACATCCCTGGATCAAGAGAGCCTTTATATCTGAGCAGTCAGGGAGCTCTGAACATATAGCCACTCAGAATCTTGACCAGGGAATCACAAGATCCTTCTCATTAGCGATCCCCCAAAGCAAAATACCAACTCAGAGTAAATATACATTTCTCAGAGCCAGAAGGTATCATAACCCTCATTAGAAATTAGCAAAAGGTATGAAAGCCTTCCTACAAGCAAGCCTCCCCTAAGCAAGCTTCCCTTAATGGGCTCCACATGAAGCCTATTAATGGTCAGGGAATATCTTAAATCCCTTTAACATTACAATGACCTTGGGCAAGTCACTGAACCTCGGTTTGCCTTAATCCAATGGAGAAGGAAATGGCAAACCACTTTAGTATCTTTGTCAAGAAAACCCAATGGACAGTATTAGTGTGCTATGGTCCACAAGATCTCAAAGAGTTGGACTCAACTGGACAGCAATAACAAAACAAATTTAGAGTACTAGTTAGTTGCCTGAAGCACTGAGAGGTGAACTAATCTGCCCAGGGTCACAGAGCTAGAATGCATTGGAAGTGATACTTGAACCCCCAGATGGTCAAGAGGCCAGACTCAGTCCTCTCTCCACTATATAAATACCTCTTAGCCCTTCTATTATGTTAACAAAAGAAGAGAGATGGTTTCTGCAAGAGAAAAGGAAATAGTGGGTAATGAAAACATTGACTCCAAATGGTTTTGCTGGAAACCTTCAGAGAGGGTATACTTCCACAAACTTCACTTCTTCAAGGATCCCTGGGTTTCTCAATGTGAATGCTCTGTCTACCAACACAGACCACATTTAGCTCGACTGACCCTCAGACAGCAGTCCTATCACTAAGCCAGACTCAAAAAAACCCTTTTCAGCTTGGTAGGAAGTAAAGCCTTCAAGAGCCCAGGGTCACTTCCATGTCACAATGAAGCCTTTCAACAGGACTTTATTGGAAGTTAAAGAAAGAGCTGAGGTTGCAAGAAGGGTAGGGAGAGGGCAACGGAGGAGCAAACTAATCAAGTAACCAGAAATATAAAGTGATCCAGGGCTCAGACTATTAGCTTACACCAACACTGCCTATTCTACCACTTTGGGGAAATGAAAAGAGATGAGATGGAGCCAAGACGCATCCCCACCAAATCTCACATTCTTTCTCCTACTTAAGGGATTCTTCTTAGGGCTAGGAAACGGCTGCCTACAGAAAGAAACTTCTGGACAGAATAATGATTTGTTATTGAAGGAAATGGTGTTTCAGTTAGTGAAAATAAGGATATCATTTTTCCCCCATTCAAATTCAAGGACCCCCAGAAATATATCTCCAGGTTGAGGACTAGATGATCTTTAAGGCTCCCTCCTCACCGAATTCCTGAGAAACCTTTTTAATGTAGTTAAGGTGTGGCGGAGGAAAGGTATCTGACTTAAAAGTCAGTAGAAGATCCCTGCCTTGAGTGGGAACTCTGGCTGCCATAGGCCTCTCCTAGCAGCTGCTGGCCCAGGATTCAGAGAGATATGCAGTGCCAATCTAGATACTGGGTCTCCCTTCTGTACTATATAAATTTCAGCCCCTGGCTTTAAGATTATTTGGATATCTCTTTGTTTCTGAGGTGCTGCTCAGGTTTCTCTGTCACTGAACCAATCAGCTTGATCATGACTCAACCTAATCCACTAGATTCAGGTCATATTGAATTTTACCACGGGAATGAATATTAGTTATCATTTAGATGAATTCTTTTGTTTTACAGAAAATGAAACTGGAACCGGGAGAGGTTCTAAGACTTGGCCAAGGTCCCAGAGCAGAATCAGGACTAGAACCCGGGTTCTTTCGGGGCTTTTACTAAACTATTCTCTCCTGCTAATACTTTGTGTCCTGAATGCCTGACTCTAGACTGGGATCAGAGAATCATGGATTTAGAACCAGAAGGGACCTTAGAGGTCTTCTAGTCCAACTTATTTTTGCTGATGAGGAAACTGAATCCCAGAGAGGCTGAAATCACACAATATCACACAAATAGAAAATAACAGAACCAGGACATGAACCCAGGTCCTCTGCTTCCAAATGAATGAAACAAATGCACTAAGCCCTTATCATGCACCATACTGCATAACTGCTAATGATGTTTCCAAAAGTGCTTTATATCGATTTTGTCGTTTAATCCTGGGAAGTATGTGTAAGAGGAAGGGAAGGGGCGACTAATTAGGAGAACGCATTCCCCAACACCCATTTACTTGAGCTCTACCAGTATTATATCCTTTTTCTAGAGAAAGAAAATGAGTCTGGAGAGGATAAACGACTTTGCCCTGAGGTCCTACAGCAACTAAGTATTCGAGCTAGAATTTGGACCCATAGGGTTATATCTGAATGTCACAATGGAAGAGTCCTACCGTTCAATTTAAGTCAACGGGCATTTATTAAGCACCCACCCGGTTCCAGGCACTGTGCTAAGGGCTGGGGATACGAAGACAAAGCCCAACATTCCTAGTCTTCCAGAATATTGCGTTCTTTCGGGGAGCAACACTGAGTGCCTCAGTTCCCTCACCTGCAAAATGAGGGGAATAGACTGTCCCACTGGATGATGTCTTAAAAGCCCCTTCCAGCTGGAAAATTCTGACTTTAACAAGTCTATGAGACTAAAATGTCTTTTTGGGGGGCAGGGAGGTAAAATAAGAGCGTTCCATTGCCCTCCTCCACCTAAGGTCCCCACGTGGCGCCCCTGGGAAGGGCATTCATGTTCCGATGCAGCAACCTTGAGGCTGGTGGCATCTGCTCCCCTGTCCTCTCTCTCCCTCCTCCCCGACCCCCTGGCGTAGCAGCTACGCTGCAATGGATCCCCGTCATTAACGTGGCTTGTCAAGGTTCTCGAGGAGACGCTGCTATAAATAGAGCCCTATAGATAGCCCTCTGCGGCCGCCCCGCGCCCTCGCCCGCAGCGGGGAGGGCTAACAGGCTCGTGAGCACCGCACAGGGCCGTCGGCTCGCGGCTCCCACCCTGTGCAAATGAAGGCTCGCACACAGGCAGCCCTCGGCCGGCCTGATGGGCAATCTTCGGCTCCATTCAGCCGCTCCTCTCCCTCATTAAAAGCAGAACCGCCGCAAATGTTCCAAATATTGGTTGCCGGGTAAACTGTAGCAGGAGTTCATTTGTATTCAGCGCCCTGGATAAAAATGATAAGCAGCCAAGCCGTCCAAGGAAACAGCACAAATGAAACGCGGCACTCGGGAGGCGAGATATTTATAGAAACCAAATATCAGCATTTTCCACACATTCACACAAAGCAATTTCAGCCCTTTCGGATGAGAGAAGAGTCTGCCGGCATCCCAGGGATGGGGGCTGGGGACGGGGAAGGACTGATTTGATAGGAAACCTTCAGGCGGGCTCAGATGAAAGAGCAAGGGCCACCTAAAATAACATGTCTTGATAATAAAAATGTTGTTTTAGTAAATAAACTTGGGGAGATGAATAGCTGACTTGGGTTTCTCCCCAGAGTCTCACGCCGCCCTTCCCCCACCTCTCCTACGGACCCCCTCCCCCTACCTCTGAATACTGGAGTCTGAAAGGGACTAAACTGCAAACCGTTTTAGTCCCAAAACGAACTTGCAGGTAAGGAAAAGGAAGTTTTATTCAAACAGTTATTTTATCCCTAATATGCTCGTTCTACTACTCCTTCTGTCTCCTACCCACCTCATAAAATACTGAAATAAATTTCTAAATAATTTCTGGATAGATGGGGGGGAGGGGGCCGAAAATTGCTGTCATTCTGCAGTTGGGACTGAGATTCTTGAAAAGTTCACCTTGATGCAAAAATCAGTCCTTGACTATGAATTTCACGAGGGGCATGAAAGTGCACCTTCGCTAGATTTTGTGAGAAAAAGCACATAGGAGAGGAAAGAAAGAAAAAGACAGCATGGGTTTCTTTGTCTTTTTCTTGGTGTAAATAAAATAGAAAAAAAAGACAGAAACCCAGTCACACAGCAGTATTTTAATTGTTTCTTGAGCTCATAGAGGTGGCCTCTCCCTACAGATTGAAACCCACCTACAACCTCTCATCCCATTCAGGTCTTACCTATTTTCTTATGAATCCTCCACAAAAGATCCATACAAATGCACCTTCCTCTGGCTCTTTCAATACTTAGTAAGGGTTTAGTGCTTGCTCTCTCTCCTCAAATGATATTGTATTTACCTATCTGTTTAAATGCTATTTCTCATCTAGAATGTAAGCTTCTCGAAGGTAGGGACTAATTTTTATTTTTTATATCTCCAGTGACTAGAAAAGTGCCTGGTATATATTGAACACTTTATAAATGCTTGTTGAATTGAATCAATACTAGGGCTTTATTTAGAAGGCCTATCTGATATTTTCTCTCATTACATGACCAGCCCACCTATTTTTGCTATCCTGTGTATACTGGATGAAGTCTTTAATAATTATATCTTGTGTACAAGTCATTATCGATTCTATTTGGCAGTCTGCTAGCACACACTTGTCACACACTTGCCATTGTCCTTTGGGTCACATACAATTATGATCCTTCTGAGATCACAGAATTCCATAATTTGTAGCTATCCAGCATTACTCAGAGAATATTGGTATTTATTAAAATGTCCTTTGGCAGTAGGGAACAGTTTAGAATGGTAGAAATCACTACATAATTTCTCACATGAGATCCATCCTGCTTTTCTCCTCCTATCCAATTCTGCATCCAATTTAACTCCAGTGACTATCCAAGATATATATATATATACACACTGATTAACTCAATAGACTTCCCATCCAACTCTATGTCATAATCTGGACAAAATGCAATTTTTGTCCTCTCAGTGTTTCCTGTGTGAATTACAAAGCTAATTTATTTTGTGTGATCATGGATCTCATTAAGGAGACCCTGTAGTGTTCCTGGACTCAGCAAAACTTAGCCTATCACCTGTGTACAGGAACTTTCGGAGGACCTCATCATCCATTAGGGAATCCCTCTTCCATTTGGATTATGCACAGGACATTGTCCTGTGATGTAAGACTCTGCTTTGGTGAGTATATTTCTCCACCTATATAACTCACCTAGTATTGAAAATCAGTGTTGTTGAACAAAGTTATCCCTTTGATCTGTCAAAGCCAGCTTGCTTCAGAAGAACCAGTAAGCCACAAACACAGAATTTCAAAGTTTGAAGTGATCTCAGAAGTCGTGTAGTCCAAGCCATATATGAAAAGGAATCTCCTCAATGAAACCCAGGATTGACTCAAAGATGTCCCAAAAAGGGCAACCCACTACTTCCCTCTGTGTCCCATTCTACTTCTGATATAGTTCTAATTATTAGGAAGTTTTTCCTTAAATTTTCCCTTAGCTTCCTTTAAGTCCCAGCTAAAGTCCCACCTTCTGCAAGAAGCCTATCCCACCCGATCTTCCATGTTTTTTCAAAGATAATGTCTTAGTAATCACATCATCCATTCTTTTAGTACCATAGGATATAGTGTTATCTAGACCTTGGCACCTTAAACTCTTTAAAGACACCTAGGTGCTCTCTTCAGTTTCCTTATCTATAATATAAAACAGGGATCATCATAGCACCTACCTCACAGGATTATAATGAGGATTAAATGAGATAATAATTATAGAGCACTTAGCACAGTGCCTGGCCCATAGGAGGCAAAATGTGAAGGTTAACTATTATTATTATTATTATTGTTAGTTCCCAGTTCCTTTCCATCTTGTCCTAGCCTTTCCAGTCCAATGGTCATTCTCCTTAGCAGAAAAAAATAGAAGCAAAATAAAGTTAAGTAGTACCTTCTTATCATCATTGTTTTCATTCCCCCCATCCACCCCAAACACTGACCACATGATTTTTTGACCTCCTATCTTGTCCCCAACACAGCTCTTATTGTTGTCCTTGACTTTCATAACCACCTTAAAGATGTTTGAAGCCATTGTAATAAGTTGGTACTATTCTTTAGTATCCCTCCAACATTACATACGCTTGCTTGTATATGTCTTCTTGAAATCTAAATTAGTTGATGACTTCTCTGTATATGTACAACTTTGCAGACAACTCCCCTCTTTCTTCCTCAATGAAATTATTTGTGTTTTTGTCATTAAAATTTCATTCTCAAGAGGCACTCTCTCTCTCTCTTAGACTGGTTTTTCCTAAACATTTTCAAGCCATGGAACCTTTTCTCTCAGTTCTTTGAAATCTGCTTTCATAAAATCTAGAACCCACATGGTACTCTATGTGTAGTTTCCATTTCCTCTAGTATGATTTCAAAAACGGAGTAGTCACTTAACTTCAAAGATTTCCCTTACTTCTGTTTTAGCAATCAATTCCTCTTTGTTATAATCTGATCCAGAATAAGAGCTCCCTTTCTCATTCTCCTCCACCTTGTAAAAAATGAAATTACTATTATGGTAAATCAAGAATCTGTCATCTTCTCTGCATTTTACCTGGAGATGTCTAAATAACTGAAGTCCCCTATGGTCCAATAGCCAGGCTCATAATTAATTCCCCAAATTCCTTGCCTATTTCCTCCTCCTGCCCAGAAGTTCTGTAGCATGTCAGTGACAATACAACTTTGATTGATTCTCACTCAGATGCTCTCTACCGTGCTTCCCCACTTAGATTCCAAGACTTTCTCTCAAAAGTATTTATCTGGGGCAGCCGGGTGGCGCAGTGAGTAAGAGCGCAGGTCCTGGAATTGGGAGACTGCAGGATTGGTCCCTGCCTCAGATACTTATAACCCACACAGAATAACTGGCTGTGTAACCTTGAGCAAGTTACTTAACCCCAATTGATTTTTTAAAAAAGTATTTATCTTTTGGGGCGAAGGGAGGGAGGCAATCAGGGTTAAGTAACTTGCCCAAGGTCACAGCTAGTAAGTGTCAATTATCTGAGGTCAGATCTGAAGTCAGGCCCTCCTGACTCCAGGGTCAGTGCTCTATCTACTGTACCACCTAGCCTCCCCCAAAAGTACATATTCTTAATATATAATGCTACTCCATTGACCTTCAAAAATCTGTTCTGTTTCTAATGAATAAGAGTCCATAAAAATGTTCTAGTCAGTTCATTAAAATCTCAGTTCTTCCTAAGAGGTCAAATTGACCTCCTTGTATTAGGATCTCTATTTCACTTTGTTTATTGTCTATTCTTTGAGCATTTATAAATATACATAACACTATGGTCTTCATGGCTGACCCCTTTCTTAGATATTGAATCCTATGAATTAATGCTGAACCTCTTCTTCTTTTTCCGGTATTATACATCTATTCTCTGTAGCATCTGATTTGGCAGATATACGTAGGCAGTCTTCTCCTTCCCCTGTCATCTTTGATTTAAGATCTTCTTAAATAGATTTGCAAGACTAGGCAAGTATATGTCTCACTAGTATTTGTTAGGTATGCTCCATCTAGCTAGCTAAGAGGCTGCCCTTCCAACATTTCAAGCTTTAGCCCCAAATCCAAGTCCCTTTTCTCAGATTCCACATTCTGTGTCAGTCCAAATCTCTTTTCTCTTCTGAAGCCCCTTTCTGGGGCAGTGAGGAGTGCTAGATCTCAAGTCAGAGGACCTGTATTTGAATGCTGACTCTAAACATTCAACCTGATAAGACAACCATGGGTTGGATTCATATCTTTTCAATTGTTGATATCAACTCAGCAAACATTAATACACTTTGGGATGGCAGACCAATAGTGTTCACATTTGGTCTTCCCCAAAAAAATACTTTTCCCCCAGCATAACCAGTCCACTTACAGACTTCCAGTGCTGAAGAACTCACTATACCCCCTACAGGCTCCCATTACAATTTTGGACAAACTTGACTTTTAAGTTTTTGCTTAGATTAAGACAAATTCTGCCTCTCTACCACTTCCATCCTTTGAGACCAAACAAAACATGTCTAAATTCTCTGCCACTTTGGAGTTTTTCAAATATATGAAGACTGTAATCATGCCTGTCTCCCCATCCCTTCAACCCAAATCTTTTTTCCAGGCTAAATATAACCCATTTCTTCAAGCAATCCTTATACAAAATGGTCTTCAATCCTTTTATCACCTTGATTCCTGTCCTTTGGACCCATTCTGGATTGTCACAGCATCTCAACATTGGAAGGACCCTCAAGGGTCAACCTGTCTAACCTACAAACTAATACCTTTTACAATATCTTCAACATGTGGGTATTGACTTCTACCTGAAGACTTTCAACAACAGGGAATCTACTTCCTTAAGAGAAGCCATTGCATATTGGGATAGTTTTAACGATTACGCATCTTTATACTTAACACTGACCTCGGCAACTTTCACCTTTCCTTTCTCAGCAATTCTCTGCAGAGCAGTACATAATGGCTCTAATATTTCCCTGTGTGCTTTTGAAAGTTGTACAGTAAAATGCCATTATCTTGGTCTTACTTATGCCACCAGGACCCTCCAATTTCCAACCCCACCACCCTGGGGAAGAATTTCCAACATAATCACTATTGTTAGCTCCCTTTGCAGCATAAATGTCACAGGGGTAATGAAAGGGAAATCTGCCCCCACTACAGCTTCTACAAATCCTTCCATGCCTGGATAAATTTAGGGAGATGTTCCTTCCTCAGTTTTATAAAAGTAGGGCCTAGATATGAGGGTCAAAGAGTTAAGAAAGAGATCTCTAAGAATTGAGTGCAGCCTAACCTCTTCTTGGCTGTGAAACCATTTTTTTTTTTTTTCATAAAATACCTTCTCTCCCTAGCAACTGATTGGTTCCCTATCCATTGAATACAGGCCATGGGTGTCTAGTACTGTTTGAAATCAACAGTCATACATTCCTAGACTTTATTAATTTTTTTTTCTCTACCATCCTCTTCCCCAGGACTCTGAAACTGTAAGATCTGCAACTGACTGGCAAGTGGCAAACTGAACTAACACATGCCACAAATGCATAGAAAATACAACCAAACAGATGTTTTCTTTCCAGAGGCTTCCTGAAGCTCAGTCTGACACAGTGGGCTTATAGCCGCCTATGATCTCATTGCAACAATAATATTTTGCTTCCTCATTTTGTTGGTTGTTTGGAAAGGTTTAAAATGTCTCAGAGGGTACAATGCCAAAAAAATGACAGCTTGAAAAATGGTAGAGTGAGTCTAAGTGCATAAGTCATAGTCTTCCAAATGGATCTGGTCTGAATTAGCCTTGAAAGGCCTCCTTCGACTTCTCTTTTTCCCCATGTCCCTGAATGGACAGTTAGGAACATTTATCAAAAGCCTACTATGTGCAAAAAGTACAGATGCTCCTCCAAATGGAAAGGAACTCATGGGTCCTTATGAGTAACTGGGGTAAGTAAGGGGCTGCCCAAGAAGATTTGCCTGACCCCCATGGCCCACTCATCAGAAATCCCCACCATTTTAATTATAAGGTTTAGAACTAAATGGAACTTCAGAGTTCATCTGTACAACTTCTTCATTTTACCCATGAGAAAATTGCTAATCCAATTTGTGGGTGAAAAAAGCAGAGAAAGATAGATAATACTCTTTAGGGAGTGGAGGGTGAGGTCAGCACAGTGCCTAGCACATAGGGAGCCGTTGAGAAGGGCTTGTTGACCGACCTGTGACTCCAGTGTTATGTAAACTCCCAGTAGGGAATTTCCCTCCATTAATGCAGACCAACAACTTGTGGGTAGTTTGCAATCTTGGAGAACCAGCTGGGGCATTAAGTAATTTGCCTGTGGTCACACAAGTGGTATGTGTCCATTAGGATTTGAACCTAGACTATGGTACAGCAGAAAGAGTGCTGGAGGAGACAGAGGACCTGGGTTTGAATCCTGCTTCTGTCACTTACTACCTGGCATGACCTTTGGCAAGTCACTTAAACGCTCTTGGCCACCGTTTCATCTTCTGTAAAATTAGTAGATTGGAATAAATGATCTCTCCCTTCCAATTCTAAATCTATGACACTATGCTCTTACTGACACCAAGACCAGCATCTTATTCATTATACAACATTTCCTCACTAACTAATACAGTGGATTATAAAATCAGAATTTTAAAAGGAATTTTACAGCCTGATACGATGAAATGAATCTAAAAAGACTGATTTTAGTCGGCATACATGTAAGGTCATACTTAGATTTGAAAATAAAACACAGGATTGGCTAGAGAGCAGATAATTTGAAAAGACCTGAGGATTTTTAATAGACTGCAGGTTCAATATGAATGTGAAATAGCATCCAGAAAAGACAATGTCATCCAAGGTATCATAGTAGACATTCAGTGGCCAGAAGAGAGGAGTTGAGTTCAACTCAATGTCTTACTGGTCACATCTCATCTGAATTCACGTGCTCAATTCAATGTCATATTTTAGAAAGCATGCTGACAAAGCTGGAGTGTGTTTCTTATGCACTGGTTTCCATAAGAGACTACCCAAGATGATGAGAGGACTCAAAGCCATGACAAAGATCCATTGAAGAATTCCATTAGATGTGTTGATCCCAGAAAAGATTGAGAGAAAATATGATTGTTGTATTCAAGTAACTAAAAGACTGCCATAAGGAAGAAGGGCTGGGTTTGTTCTGTGTAGTTCCTGAGGGCAGATCTAGGACCAAAGGGTCAAAGTTATTGGAGGAAAGGGATGATTACAGCTCAACATAAAGAAAAACTTGTTCATGATAACTGCTGTCAAAAATGGGATAGAATGCCTAAGGAAGGAGTTAGTTCCTTGTCATCAGAGATCATGAAATGAAGGCTAACTTGTCACAGATGCTGCAAAATAAATGAATACTTTATAATCTCCTAGATTACAGTTTCTTTACCTTGATTGCATTTAAAACAGTTGCTTCCCAGAACCTTTGTTTATGTTGGAACAGTGAAAAGAATACTGGACTTGGAATGAGAGCAAACCTATATTCAAACCCTGCTTTTGGCATTTACTAGTTTTGTGATCATTAGCAAGTTGTTTGACCTGAGTCTGAGCCTCAGTTTCCTCAGCTGTAACATCAGATTAGTAATACCTACCATACAAAGCTGTTGTGAAGATTTCATAAATGTATGTAAAATACTTGGACAATCTTAATGCTCTATGTAAAGGTCAGCTATTATGGTTAGCATTGCTACTTGTGAGACTTTGGGTAAGTCATTCACTATTCTACACCTCAGTTTTGTCATCTATAAAGTGAGCTGCTAGGGGCAGCTAGGTGGTGCAATGAATAGAGCACCAGCTCTGGAGTCAGGAGGACCTGAGTTCAAATCCAACCTCAAACACTTAACACAAAAATTAGCCATGTGACCTTGGGCAAATCACTTAACCCCAATTGCCCTGCCTTCCCTCTCCAAAAAGCAAAATAATAATGATAATAATTAATAATAATAATAAAAGTGAGGTGCTCAAGCTAGTGATCTCCAAGGTCCATTTCCGTTCTAAATCCATGGTACTCTGATCCAGTAAGTTGTCCCGATCAAATATATAGCACTCCAAGGCAGGATATTAGGACACACAGTTAAATCAGAGCCGCAGGAACTAGTGAAGTAGGATTTGCTGGAGTCAAGGGAGGGCAGTAAAGACCCAGCTGATCTGGGATAATAGTGGCCTGGCTAAGGTTAGAGGATGATTAGTAAATGAGGTAGTGTAGAGCTGGGGGTAATAGCATGTCCACGAAGTGTTCGATGTGCAGATACAAAAAACACTCACTTGCACCATGGTGGTGGTAGGAGCAGGGAGAGGACCTTTGCAGACAAATATACTTCTGGGACCATACCGAAGGAGAAGAGAGTGATCCATGATGCTGAAAAGCTCAGAGGAAGTGAGGAAGGGATCTGAGAAAGGCGCCAAACTTCCCTATGAAATAGGAGACTGGGTCTTCTGGATCTTCTTAAGTATGAGGCATGGGGTGGGGCTTGTGGAAAGAGAAGGGTTGGAAAAGTCACTGCAGAGAATTAAATGTGGATGTAATAAAAACTGAAAAAGTTCCCACCCCATCCTGAACAGTCACAAGGTGTACTGACTGCAATGTTCCAGGCAGTCAGGGCTATATAATATTAGTTCCAGCAGGGATCACAAATCTCTCTCTTCATAAGACAAATGGCACTAGAAGGTTCCTGCTCTTCCCTCCTCCCTTTCCTATGCTTTGTAAGTAGCCTTGGAATGCTGGATAATCCAAATTGGGTGGAAATTCTAGGAATGGAGAGAAAATCATTAGCAGCTCTCTCCACTAGCTCTTACATCCAGAGTGAAATGTTAGCTCAGGTAGGAGGCACAGCATCCAATCACTGGGGGAAAAGAAGTCACAAATGCAAGTTGAGGTTGGGCTACCCACTTTTCATATGGTTCACAAAGCTCATAGATTTAGAACTGGAAGGGACCTTAGAGGCCATCAGATCCATGCCCAGATAACAAAAAAGAGGCCCAAAGACAAAAAGGGACTTTCCCAAGTTCACAAAGACAGTAATCGGCCAACGTGGGATTTGAACTCAGGCTCTCTAGCTGAAAATCCAGTGATCTTTCTACTGCACCATCATTCTTCTAGTCTCCTGAGAGAACTCTTATTTATAATAGCCTGGGACCAGTTTACCAAAGATTTCCAAAGAATGGTGGCACTCCAAAACAAAAGTGCATTCTTTTTTAAAAATTTGTTTATTTAAGGGTAGCTAAGTGGTGCAGTGAATAGAGCACTGGCCTTGGAGTCAGAAGGACCTGAGTTCAAATCCTACCTCAGACACTTAACATCTACTATCCATGTGACCTTGGGCAAGTCACTTAACCCCAATTGCCCTGCCTTCCCCCCTCCAAAAAAAGCAAAAAAATTATTTATTTACCAAAAGTTCATTCTTAAGTTGTAAACATACCAGAGATAAACCATCACTTATGCTCAGTTTGTCAGAGAGCTGGTCCACTGGCAAGACAAATGATCAACTCTGTTCAAGGATAAAGAGAATGGAAGAGACCTTACAACTACAGGGTGTTGGAAAACAGAAAGGAATAAGGAGAAAAATTGCTGCCACCTTCTGGGAGTTGAAAAGGAAGAAGGGCCCAGGACCCTTGTATCTGCACATCGAGCACTTCATAGACAAGAGGTGATAGGGAGTGACAAGGGGGAACAGTAATCAGTGACATAAGCTGAGAGTAGCCAGAGGCAAGAACTACTAAAGATAAGGGACTATGCAGACAAAAGGGCTATGGAAAGCATCTTTAGTCTGTAGACACAAACCCTGTTCTACACAGTGTAGTGCAATGTGTGAAGGGGTTGGCCTTGGAGCCAGGGAGATCTGAGTTTGAATCCTCCCCCACCCAGGGTAGTACTATAAATTATTGAGAGTGATCAGGCCTCTTGTGAGAAGGGTTGCTACTCTAGTAGGCATCATTATTTTGGGTGGCCTTTGGTACAAAATCTATTTCTGTTAACTTTTAAATAAAACTGTTCACATCTTGAGGCTTGTGAACACGTATGCTTCTAAGATGTGCTGGTTCCACCCCTGGAGGAACATGGTAAAGAATGGATAGGGCTTCCACCTTCCGCCTTCCAGCTTCTACCTCCTCCAATACATATAAAAAATGACTCTAAAAAAATTTTAGAGCTATAGAACCCACCCCACATGAGCCATGCAGCTTTGGCCCCAGGGCAGCCCTGACCAGCAGTGGCCAGAGCAGACTTCAGGAGAGTGAAGCACCAGTAGCTGTGGCGGTTTCCAGACTTCTCAACCTATAAACACCAAACACAAAAGGTCAGTATGGAACTCTGTTGGAACAGGGGTGGACAGAAGAGCAAGGTCTGGCCCCTGCCCCTAGGGCAAGAAATGGCCAGAGGCATGGCAGCTACCAGGAGCTCCTGGCCTGCAGATTGTAGGGGGACCAAGCAACCATTCAGAGGGTAATTGCTCTTGCTTTGACCCACTTGGATCTGGATGGATGGTCTTGGGTGGAGGTCCTGGGGTGTGTGGCCAGGTGCCAGACCCTGTGGGGGCTGCAGAGAGGGTGCCCTTCTAATTGCTCTGGCAGCTGCCAAAACCCCAGTGATTTGGGACAAAGCTTTCTCCATTCTGAAAGCAGAGTTCTACCATGTCAAAGAGTTCAAAAGTCAAGTAATTGGCAACATGAGCAAGCAGAGGGAATGCAATCCTACCATAGATTCCTTTTTCAGGGACAAAAAGGATCGAAGCATGGAATGTGAGGAAGACAGTGAAGTCAGAACTCCTGAATCAAAAGCTCCCAAGAAAAATATGAATTGGTTACAGGCCATGGAGGAGCTCAAGAAGGATTTTGAAAATCAAGTAAGAGAAGTGAAGAAAAAAATTGGGGAGAGAAATGAGAATGATGCAAAAAAATCAAGAAAAGCAAATCAACAGCCTGACTGAAGAAAATAACACCTTAAAAATAGACTAACTCAAATGGCAAAAGAGGCTCAAAAAGCCAATGAGGAGAAGAATGCCTTAAAAAGTAGAACTGGCCAGATAGAAAAGGAATTTCAAAAACTCACTAAAGAGTATAATTCCTTCAAAATTAGATTGGAGCAAATGGAAGCTAATGACTTTATGAGAAATCAAGATACTATAAAACAGATCCAAACAAATGAAAGAATAGAAGGCATTGTGAAATATCTCATTGGAAAAACTACTGACCTGGAAAATAGATCCAGGAGAGATAATTTAAAAATTATTGGACTACCTGAAAGCCATGATCAAAAAAAGAACCTAGAAATCATCCTTCAAGGAAAATTGCCCTGATATTCTAGAACCAGAGGGCAAAAGAGAAATTGAAAGAATTCACTGTTCACCTCTTGAAAAAAGGTCCCCAAAAGAAAATTCCTAGGAATATTATAGCCAAAGTCCAGAGTTCCCAGGTCAAGGAGAAAACACTGCAAGCAGTCAGGAAGAAGCAATGTGAGTATTATGGAAACACAATCAGAATAATACAAGATGAGGCAGCTTCTATACTAATGGACTGAAGGGCTTGGAATATGCTATTCCAGAGGTCAAAGAAGCTAGGATTAAAACCAAGAATCACCTACCCAGAAAATCTGAGTATAATGCTTCAGGGGAAAATATGGTCATTCAATGAAATAGAGGATTTTCAAGCATTCTTGATGAAAAAAAAACAGAGCTGAACAGAAAATTTGACTTTCAAATACAAGAAGCAAGAGAAGCATGAGAAGGTAAGCAGGAAAAAGAAATCATAGGGAACTTATTACAGATGAACTATTTACATTCCTACATGGAAAAACAATAATTGTAACTCATGAGACTTTTCTCAGTATGAGGACAGTTGAAGGGAATATATATGTATACATATATATGTATGTATGTATAGGGGGGTGTAGGTATATATAAATATGTATGTGAGTGTGGGCATATGTATGTTCATATATACATAGACAGAGGGCACAAGACGAGTTGAATATGAAGGGATGATATCTAAAAAATAAAATTAAGGTGTGAGAGAGAAATATATTGGGAGAAGGAGAAAGGGAGAGATAAATTAGGGTAAGTTATCTCATATAAAAGAGGCAAGAGAAAATTGTTACAATGGAGGGGAAGAGCAGGAAGGTAAAAGGGAATGAAACAACCTTACTCTTATTGAATTTGGCTTAAGGAGGGAATAATATACACGCTCAGTTGGGTATCTTACCCTACAGGAAAATAGGGGTGAAGGGGATAAGAGGGGAGGTGATAGAAGGGAGGGCAGATTGGGGGAAAGGGTAGTTAGAAGCAAACACTTTTGAAAAGGGACAGGGTCAAAGGAGAAAATAGAATAAGTGAGGGGTGGGATAGGATGGAGGGAATTACAGTTAGTCTTTCACAATATACCTACTATGGAAATGTTTTGTGTAACTACCCATATACAACCTATATTGAATTGCTTGTCTTCCCAGTGGGGGTGGGTGAGGAGGGAAGAAGGGAAAAAATCTGGAACTCAAAGTTTTAAAAACAAATGTGTATTAAAAAAAATTGTTGTTGTTGTTTTACATGCAACTGGGGGAAAAGATATACAGGCACCAGGGTATAGAAATTCATCTTGCCTTAACAGAAAGTTAGGGGGGTCACGGGGAGAATATAAGAGAGAACACATTGGGGAAAGGGGTATTCAGTAGGCTAGCTATTTGGGGTGGGGGGTAGAGGAAAGATGGGGAGAAAAATTTGTAACTCAAAATCTTGTGGAAATGAATGTTGAAAACAAAAATAAATAAACTGGAAAAAGAAAAGAAAAGAAAAAAGAATGGATAGGGCTGTAGAACCTCAAAGGAGCTTAAGATCTCTTAGAGAAGAGAAAACAAACTGATTTGTAATCAGCAGGAAAAGAGGTCTCTAGCAAGGCTCTGTTATTAACCCAGGAATGTGGCATAGTAGAAAGTGAAAAGAATCAAGATTCCTGCGTTTAAACCCTAGCTCTGACCCTCAGCTGTGTTCCCTTGGGTAAATCATTTAAACCTGTTTGAACCTCATTTTCCTTTATAAAATAAGCACGCTTGGCTCCAATGACCTCTAAGGTTCCTACATCTTATGATCCTCATTGTATCTCCTTCATAGAACTGCTATGAGCAAAGTACTTTGTGAACCGTAAAATACTATATGAATGCGGTTATTATTTTTTCTAGAGGGAAGAAGAGGGAGCTGTGGCCGTGATTTAAAGGAGGGGAGGGATGTTGTACAGCAGGCGAAAGGAGGAGAAAGAAGTTGTTCCATGCATGTAGGACAGCCCGAGCAAAAGCTGTTTATTGTTTGCTACTCCTTAGCTGGACTTATGTCAGCAACCTTGAAAGAGTAACTGCATTATTTAGTTCCAGAGAGGATGACTCCAATGAATATCATCCCCCAGCTGCTAACTGAAACTGCAATCATTGCACGTGCCCCCGGTCTCGGTTTAAAAGACCTTTAGTAAGAGTTTATGGTCAGTTATCAAGGTGCATTATTCCCTGCATAGGTAGTCAATGAATTTCATCAACCCTATCCGCTGTATCGAAAGGGCTGCCTTTCCATCTGCATAATTTCAGATTCTGTCAGGTTGGGTGACATGTGTGCACTGGGCCTCTCACCGCCATCTGGCAACCTCTTTGAAATCCCAGCATTTCCTCCCCTACCCCTCGCCACCCTCCCCCACCAACAGGAGAGGTGTCCTCAGCCAAGACTGCCAGGAAAGCAGGCTCAAAATATATGGATGTTTCTGTGGATGACAACCATGATTTAGCTGCATCAATTGCTTTTTGACATTTCCATAGCTCTTCCCTGCTTTACCTTTCGAGAAGCATCCAGTCAGAGCTTCAACAGGAGTAAACAAGCATAAATTGGATTTTCCACATTATGTTAATGTGGAGCGCTGGGGGGCTGGCTCTGTAGGCAGCTACCTGGGCAGGCTCCATCCATAGAGGGCTCCGCTAAGTTTGCTGCCACGAGCCTAGGGGAGTTTCCCCACCATTGAAACTGACTACTCTCCTGGAAAGGTGAGCCTTGGGTTTTCTTTGCTCTTGGTCCCATCTGCTTAATTCCAACAACCCCATCCCCCCCAACACACACAAAAACACAAACACACACACACACACACACACACACACACAAACTTGTCTCCTGGAGGCCAGAGTGTTTCTTACTTAGAGTTTACAACTTTAACAGCATCGCCTTTCAAGAATCAAGTCCTGGGAGGGGCTAGGTGTCGAAGTGAGTAGAGCACCGGCCCTGGAGTCAGGAGGAACTGAGTTCAAATTCGGCCTCAGACACTTAACACAAAAACTTAGCCGTGTGACCTTGCCCAAGTCACTTAACCCCAACTGCCCTCCAAAAAAAAAAGAATCAAGTCCTTTTCCTGAATATTCTGCATAGGCAGCCAACCCACAGTCTATAATCTAAGAAAGACTTAGAAATGCAGCTTAACAGAGTGAGTGCTGACAGAACTTGGAGCCAGAGCTCCAAAATCCTGCTGTTGGTGCTGCATAGTGTGGTGGTGCTTGCCTTGGAGCCAAAAAGACCTGGGTTCAAACCCTGAAGTACCGGAACAGAGTGTGGATATAAAAGGCAAGGACAAATTTGCCTGTAATCAGAACACACCATTTTTATAATCTCTTCAGATCACAGATGTAGATCTGGAAAGGATCTCGGAGGCAACTCCCTCAATTTGCCAATGAGGAAACAGAGGCACAGGGAGGTTCAGTGATTTGGCCAAGGTCAGAGAGCTAGTAACCACAGACTGAATAAATAGGGCAATCACCTTTCTGAGCCTCAACGTTTCCATCTCTAAAATGGGAATGGTAGCAGTCTACCTCAAAGGATTGTTGTGAGGATCAAATGAGACAATGTATATAAAATGCTTGGTATTTGATCCTAAAAGTCAATAGGGAACTAATTAAGTTTATCAAGAAAGGGAAGTAAAAGGGTCAAACCTATGATTTAAGAAAGCAACTTTTAGCATCTAAGGGAAACGTGGGGACGATCCTGAATTTGTTCAGAGGTAAGGGGGCGCCTGAGCTAAGGTGGTGTCTGTGAATAGAGAGAAAGGATTAGATGTGAGATGTTGCTAGAAGTTTTTTAAGAAACAGTTGCATGGGGTGGCTAGGTGGTGCAGTGAATAGAGCACTGGCCCTGGAGTCAGGAGGAACTGAGTTCAAATCCAGCCTCAGACACTTAACATACACACAAAAATACTAGCCATGTGACCTTGAGCAAGTCACTTAACCCCAACTGCCCTCCAAAAAGCAAAAAAGAAATGGTGGCATTCAGTGGAAAAATCCAAAGGACTCCATCTGGCCAAAGCCTCCCATTTGATAGGTAAGGAAGCTAAGACCCACAGAGATTAAGTTACTTGTTCAGGCTCACACAGCTACTTAATGACAGATCCAAGACTAGTCTCTAGACTCTGAATTCAGTCTTTTTCATTACATCTCCTTGCTCTTCACTATGACCTTCCAGCCCATGGTGACTAAGTCTGATAGGTACACAATCTCTATTGCACTTTGAAACATCTCAAGTGCACAATTCAGGATGTGGAGGTATTTGGAATATTTGCAGAAATTGGCCCAGGAAGGCTGATACAGCTGTTGCTGCCGCTTCCAAGCATATAGCCTTTAATTAGAGGAGATCTCTCAGGATCTCAGATCTGTTGCCTTCTTTAAGTGGGCCCCAGGAGAAGCATATAGGAAATACACCATCTGTCAGGAAGAAGGGAGTAGTGCAGTGGAGAAAGTCCTGGCTTTCCCACCAGGAGCCCACGGTTTGAATACCATCTGTGCCGCTACTTACTACCTGTGCAACCTCCAACAAATCACTTGACCTCTCAGCCTCAGTTTCTACGTGTATAAAATTGGGATAATAACACTTGTATCTCACAGTCTTGGTTTGAGCATCACATGAGAATATGTACATTTAGCACTTTGTAACCCCAAGTAATATGCAAATGAAAACATGTATTACCTATTGGAGTTTTATTTGAAGCTCCTTTTGACATGTCATTGAAGCTTCAGAGGATGGGGAGGTAGGGTTCTCCAGCTTCCCCATTATTAAGTCTGATCTTTTATCCTAACACAGTGTACTGGTTTGTGACCACCGGATTACTCAGCACGGTCCATCTCCGAGGCTTCCTGGCTGCCAGCAAATACCATTCTTCTTGCAGATGAAATGGACCAAAGCTGAATTTCCCCATGACTGGGCTGGCCAACTCTCTCAGCAGGGGGTCTCAGTCAACTTGTGATTCTTGTGCACTGAGTCCTCTTTCTAATCGGTGGCTGGTGTTTAGCAGCTGAGGGTAGTTAAATCCTACCAAGCTGCTCCGAATGCTGTCAGAATCATTCACAGCAGTGAGAGTTCCCTGCCCAAGATCCATTTTCCCCAAAGATACACTTCTAAACCTAACTCACAGCTAATAACCCCATGCCCAAATTGATCTCCCAGCTGTTCCTCTAATGTGGTGCCAGCCTTATTCACCCAAGCCAAGCCTCTTTGACTTGCAATAAATTGGGAAGACTTTTCATCTGGGGGCTGTCATCAGCCTCAGAAACATTTATCGTTCAGCAAAGGTTTTTCAGTAGGGGCATAAAAATATCTCTGCAACTTCATGAATCCAGGAAAAAACACTACATACTATTTTCCTTAGTATAGAATGTGCGAGTGAAGGACAGGCCCTTAGCTATTTCACACTATATCTCTCTTTCCTGCTTGTGTCATTTGTTTATGAAATAAAATAAAATATGATTCCAGACTCCTGGATGGTTTCTTCCATGTATCATTCAGGTTTGACTTCTAGCCATGTGGCACAGCTGGAGCACGCTGGGAAGTAAATGCCAATAGACCACATTGGTATGCAGCAGTCAGAAATAGAGGGTAGGGGTATATGGAACAAAAGCATCTGTTAGACCATGAAGGAAAGGGACAGGGAAGAATTAGGGTAGAAAACGGTAGTTAGAGTCACAATTTAAATAAAAGACAAGCTGCAAATCAAAACAACTCTAAGGTTTTAACTTCATATTCATAACATTCAAATTCATAGCAAATTGGCGAAGATAAAAAAGGACACTGTTGGAGAGATTGTGGAAAGACAGGCACACTTATGTGTTGTTAGTAGAACTGTGAATTGGTACAACTCTACTGGAAAATAATTTGGAATTATGCCAATAATACCTATGGTCCTTGCCTTAGAGAATGGTTGTATTTATCAGGAAATTTTAGATGATCTTAATATATGCATATGTGCATGAGAGACTTGTCAGATAAAAGCTTTTGGGGCAATATTTTGCACTTTTTTTGTAAGACAGCAAATAATAGATATAATGAAATCTTGTAATTACTTCAATACTCAATCAACTCTGTTATTGGAAAATGTGGTCTGCTATAATCATTTACCTTTGCCCCTCTCATATGTTTTCATCAAGAATACCCTTGTTCTGTGTATAGCATTGTTATAAAGATGAGAAAGGAGGTATATGGGTTAGTGGTTATTAATGTTCTCTTTTTTGGTCATTAAAAATTCAATCCACAGCCAGATGAGTATATCTCCTCTGGTATGGATTTCATCACTGTTTACTTGTTCTAATTCAATCAGTCTTTTAATTTTATGCTGATTTTGACCTTTGCTCTGATGGCCTGATTTAACTGACAGTTGCTTATGAAGTGACTCCCCCATCAATATCAATTATTTTCTATCTATTAATATATAGTCTATTTCATTTTTTTTAAAGAGTTGTTTGATGTTTACCATGTCTAGAACCTTCTGATTCTCTCTCTTCTGATATGTGAATAAAGGAAGGAAGCAGTGGTAATAAATAAATGAGAGGTTTCTGAGTAGTCTATAATAAGTCTTTGGCACATTTCATATCTCAAACTTGAGCTGTATCTTCAAACCCACCTTCATCAACTTCCCCTGTGCCCACTTTCACACTGAAGTCAATGAATATCTAAGCATACATTGACTTGATTTGGCAGCTCTTGCCAAGTTCTCCATGGACTTCCTCTACCTCTTTATCCTGGGATGCAACCATTGGCACAGAAGCTGCCAGTAGCTCCACAGTGATCTTTTTGTTTTTGTTCCTCATTAAAAGAAGAATTAGCCAAGAATCCTATGATGTGACATTTCTCATTGCCTTTGAGGAACCAACAAACTCAACTTTTTTGTTTCTTCAGGGAGCTGTTGTCAAGTCATTTCAGTCATGTCCTACTCTTCATGATCCCATTTTGGGGGGTTTTCTTGGAAAAGATACTGCAATGGTTTGCCATTTCATTCTCCAGCTCATTTTACAGATGAGGAAATTGAGGCAAACACGGTTAAGTGACTTGCCCAGAGTCACATGGCTAGTAAGTGTCTGCGATCATATTTGAACTCAGGAAGATGAATCTTCTGATTCCAGACCCAACATTGTATCCATTACACCACCTAGTTGCCCTTCTTTAAGGAAACAAAATACAAATGCACATTTTTTTTTTAAATCCAGAAATATCCTTGATCTGCAGTGATTTCAGTGTTTGTTAATAATGAGAATGAGGAGAAGTAGGTGGACAACCCAAACACCACACAAAATATATTGTTTTAAGATAAAGGTCTTCAACGTGATGGGTAGATCATCTATAAAGACTTTCTGGGAAGACATGAATAAGACCCATACAAGTTTCATTTGCTACCAATGAAGGGAATATCCCACATGAATGATATTCATTGAAGATTTAAAATATATTATTGTCATTACAATTTTATAGTATGTATTGAATGTTTCCAAAGCTCAGAATGTATTTATTAAAAGAAAACACAAGCAAGTAAGCGGGTAAAATCACCATTGTAGCATTCTGCATTGGCTTCAGCAAGAGAACCAGTGTATACATTTGGTTCTGCTTTGCCTAATAAGTTCACTAGTGGCATGACTTACTTAAAGGAACACAGCATAAGCATTCAAGTGTTTTTTTGAATGTCTACTATGTGCCAAGCACTATGTTAGACACTAGAAGAGACTGAGAAGTGCAAAACAGTACCTGCCTTCAGGGATCTTACAGTCTGGGAGCAACTAGATTCATACATGAAACAATGAGAGAACAATGTAAGACAGCTTAAGAGGAAATTATAGCCGGCAGTTAATCAAGCATCAGAACATATAGCACAGACATCAGGATACTATAGGGTAGTTGGGGGATAGGATAGGAGTTATCAGGGAAGACTTCTTGGAAGAGGGAGGTTGAGATAGGCCTTAAAGATGCTAAGCAGTGAGCATTTCACTTTGAGCTTCCTATAAGGGACTTTTCCATGGTTTCTAGGAACTGTGTTTACAATGGGAAAAGGTCATGTGGATTTTTTTTATAGGTCAAAGATGGGAGTTGACAGCAGCTTACATCACTTAAAACATGGAGGATCCAAATAAACCTCATAAGACCCGTAAGTGTACTGAGGGCCTATAATACCAAATGGTCCCCATTCACCCTGTAGTGCTGAAATGAACACCCTTCAAGGTCTTCCTGGATCCTAGGTCACAGAAATGGCTGCAAAATATTTCCTCACGGGGAAAAAAAGATGAAGTAATTTGTGGGGAAAGGAAGCATGGGATGGGGTGGAGAGGGGAAGGGTGGACAAGATTTATAAACTTGTGCTAGAGAGGGAACTATTTGACAGTATCTCCTTCAACTGTTTATCTCCTTCATTGCCTAGCACAGGACCAGACAACATGGTAGCCACTTAATAAATGTCTGAACTGAGTAAAGAACGAGGTATTTTACTGTTTGCTTATAAAAGAGAAAAGAATATCCTGATTTTTCCCCTGCCAACCTTGAAGCAGGAGACTAGCTTGTTAAACAGGACTGGGGAAATAAATATCTAAAGGGCGGCTAGGTGGTACAGTGAATAGCACACTGACCCTGGAGTCAGGAGTACCTTAGTTCAAATCTGGATTCAGACACTTAACACTTACTAGCCATGTGACCTTGGGTAAGTCACTTAACCCCAATTGCCCTGCCTTCCTCACTCCAAAAAGCAAAAACAAATGAAAAAAACAAAAAACAAAAACAAATAAATATCTAACCTTGGCAATTCACCTGACACTCCTTTGCAAGCTCCCCTGTGCCGATCACGTTGCTCCACTTCTGGACCCTTCTAGCCCCTTCTTGCTTTCTGACTCCTTTTTATATCTCTGCATATTTATATATTAATTGTCAGAACATAGCTATTCCCAAAAGTTTATGGGTGGAAATATCTGACTTGCAGGACTCCCTACCTGACTATCATACCAATAACTATCCCTGGTCTATGTCCACTTACAAGCTTTAATCCTTGGGATTGTGAATTGGAAGGGATTCTAGAAATCACATAATGATTTCTGTACAACAGGAAATGGAGGCCCCCCCCCAAAAAAAAAAAACATGTGACTTCTCTCTGGTTTTCCTCCTTACTTCTCTTGGTATTGCCATTCACTGTTCTTTCTCTGTTTTACGATTTCCTTCCCACCTTACCTGACAAATTCCTAGAAAGCCTCCTCCATTTAATGGACTTTTGTTTATGCCATCACCCATTCTTGGAATAGATATCACCCAACCTCTGTTAAGTTTCTTCCTTCCTTCGAGGTCTAGATTCCATGGCCTTCATGAAGCCTCTTTGACTTCCCAAAGTAGTACCTTGCTGGATATTTTCTTCATCTCATCACATTATATTTTGTATCATATCTACTTTTGAACATGCTGTATCCCTCTGGTTATTAATTAGACTGCTTATCTTCCCTACCCCCCCAATCCTCCTTGATTTGAATTTGCTTGACAATAGAATTCTAACTCCAATTGTCTCTTTCTGGGTCCATTCTCAACTTTAACTTCTGGAGGTGAAGAGATGTCACAGGCACAGACCTATTTCCTAATCTCACCTAGACTAGAGTCCTGGAAATCCCCCAACTTGGAGTTGTTGGCTATCCCCTATGACACATCCTCATAAGTCTCAGCTGTCCTTGACTACCCCGAGCTACTCTATAGAACCCATTCATGGGTTCTCCATGGTCTGTTAATGCTCCAGGTCCTGGGCTTTCTCAAGGACATGACAGGACTCATAATTAGTTGTATCTGGCTTCCTTTGATTAGGAAAATGAGGACATAGAAAGTCTCAATTCCCCAGACAGATCTGTGAGCAGCTACTTAATAAATGATAGATTGGTAATGGTAATTTAAAGAAACTGATTAGGGGCATAAAGTTAAAACCTCTTAAGAAATAGTAGGAACTACTTTTAAAAGTAACCTGACCTTTAACCAGGGGTATGCTAGTAAATGGTTAACAATGAGCTGGGGCAGGGGAGAGGAGGGGGAGCGTGGAGGAAATGAGTGCCAGGAAAACTTTTAAGTTTAATCTGTATCATTGAAATTTTCTCTATTACTTCCTTAAGTCCAGTCAATCAACAAAACAATAAATAAAACACCAATTTTGTAGCATTTTCCAATTTCTTAGGTGTAACTCCTCACACTGGAAATTTAAAAATCAGTTCTTGTGAGTCATTAGGACCTGGCTCCAGTTGACTTTGCCCTTAACCAACAATGCCCACTACCTCATACCAACTCTAGACTTTACCCTTCTTCCTTCTATACCTCAAAGGCTACTATTCCAGAGAGAGAAGATCCTTTCTTTCCAGTCAGAACTGCACCCACTTTTGGTTCCCCACATCGATAACTTTGCATTGGCTGTCACCGTTTTTCTATAATGTACTTCCTCCTAAAAATCCTCAGAGGTCCTAGCTTCCATCAAGGCACAGCTCCAGTGCCACTTCCCACACTCAATCAGTCAATAGACAGTTATTAAGCATCTATTATGTGAGAGGCACTGTATTAAGCATTGGAGATATAAAGAAAGGAAAAGCACAAATCCCTGCTAATGATCTCCTGGGAGAGACAACATGCAAACACCTAGGTATGAACAAGATATATACAAGATAAATTGAAAATAAGCAGGAGAGGTAAGGCACTGGAGTTGAGAAGGAATGGGAAAGGTTCCTTGGAAAAGGTTGGACTTTTTTTTTTTGGAGGGGGGAAGGTAGGGCAATTGGGGTTGTGACTTGCTCAAGGTCACACAGCCAGTAAGTGTCTGAGACCAGATATGAACTGAGATCCTCCTGACTCCAGGGCCCGTGCTCTATTCACTGCACCACCTAGCTACCCCTGAGAAGGTTGGATTTTAACCTAGTATGGAAGAAAGTCTGGGAAAGCAGTATGCAGAGATGAGGAGAGAACATTTATGTACAAGAGACAGCCAGTGAAAATGCCCAGAATTGAGGGATAAAGGGTCTTGTTTGAGGAACAGCATGGAGGCCAGTGGATTGCAGGGTATTTGAGGGCAGAAGGTGGAAAAAGACTGGAATGACTGAAGGTGCATATTATGAAGGGCTTTGAACTCCAAAGAGAGGATTTTGTATTTTATTCTGGAGGTGATAGGGAGCTATGAGAGTTTAATGAGCTGGAGGAATGAGGTGACATGATCAGATCTGCACTTTAGGAAAATTACTTTGATAGCTGAGTGGAAGATGGTATGGAGCCAGGAGAGACTTGAGACAGGAAGACAAACCAGGAAGCTATTGCATGACATCATGAAGGACTATACCATGGTGGTGGCACTGGCAAAGGCAAGAAAGGGGGCATATACTAAAGATGTTACAAAGATAATATTGACAAGCCCTGGCAACAGATTTGATATGGGAAGTGAGATAAAGTGAGGAGTTGAGGATGATGCCTCTGTTATAATCCTGGGTAACTGGAACAACAGTGATATCCTCCATATTAATAAGGAAGTTAAGAAGAGGTGAGAGATTAGTAGGAAAAAACATGAGTTCAGTTTCGGAAATGTTGAGTTTAATATGTCGATGGGGCATCCAGTTTGAAATGTCTAATAGGCAGTTAGATATGTAAGACTGGAAGTCAACAGAGAGGTTAGAGCTAGATAAGTAGATTTAAGAATCATTAGCAAGGGGAGGCTAGGTGGTGCAGTGAACAGAACACCAACCTTGGAGTCAGGAGGATCTGAGTTCAGATCTGGTCTCAGACACTTAACACTTAGTAACCACATGACCTTGGGCAAGTCACCTAACCCCAATTGCCTTGTCTTCCCCCCTCCAAAAAGCAAAAAAAAAAAGTCTTGTTAAAAAGCAAAACAAACAAAAAGAATCATCAGCAGAGAGATGATTGAATAGGTATGAGGCACTGAAATACTATGGAGGGAAAAGAGAAAGGGTCCAGGATAGAATCCTATGACACACACATGGTTTGTGGGTATGGCCTGAATGAAGATCTAGCTAAGCAATCTGATGAAAAGCAGTAAGATAGGTGGGAGGGGAACCAGGAGGGAACATTGTCAAGATAACCAAGAAGGAAGACAGAAACAAAGACCAAAGGTTGGTTGGCAGCATCAAAGGCTGCAGAGTTCAAGGAGGATGAGGATTGAGAAAAAGCCACTTGATCTGGCAATTAAGAGATTGGTAGTAATTTTGAAGCAAGCATTTTAAGATGAATAATGAAGTAAGAAGCCAGACTGCAAAGAGTTGAGAGAGTGAGAAGAAATGAAATGGAGATATCTATCGTAGATGACTCTCAAGGAATTTAGCAACAAAATGGCCACAGGAGACATTTCCTAATTCCCCTTCCCACTCCAATTCTTAGTGTTCTCATCATCTTGAAATCATTTTGTATTATTTTGTATATATCTTGTATTTATTGATCTGTGCACATATTTTATCCCTCTGTGGAAAAACTGGTGGAGTTGTGAACTGATCCAACCATTCTGAAAAGCAATTTGGAACTATGCTCAAATTGCTATAAAATTGTGCATACTCTTTGATCCAGCAATACCACAACTAGGGCTATATTCCAAAAAGATTTTTTTAAAAGGACCTATATTTAGAAAAATATTTATAGTAGCTCTTTTTATAGTGCCAAAGAAGCAAAAACTGAGGGGATGCCCATCAGTTGGGGAATGGCTGAATAAGTTGTGGTATATGATTGTGATGGAATACTATTGTGCTATAAGAAATGAGGAGCAGATGGATTTCAGAAAAACCTAGGAAGATTTATATAAACGGATGAAAACTGAAGTGAGCAGAACCAGGAGAATAGCGTACACTGTAACAACAACATTGTACGGTGATTGACTGTGAATAACTTGGCTATTCTCAGCAAAGATCCATGACCTTCCCAAAGGATTGTGATGAAAAATGCTATCCACTTCCAGAGAAAGAACTGATGGAGTCTGAATGCAGATCCTAACATGTTTTTTATACTTTCCTTTCAGGGGTGGAGGTCCTGTTTTCTTTTGCAACATGGTTAATATGGAAATATGCTTTGCATAACTCCACATATATAATCTATAGAAAATTGCTTGCCTTCCCAAGGAGGGGAGAGAGAGAGTTTGGAAATTAAAATTTTTTAACGAATATTAAAAATTGTTTTACATGTAATTAATTCCATGTAAGGAGAAAAAAATAAAAATTTTTAAATGTCATAGTGAAAACAACAACAAGAACGTATTATATCTCCCCATCTGGGGGCAGGAACTATTTCATTTTTGCCTTTGTAAGCCCAATGCTTCCATAGTGCGCTGTAAAAGAAGGCATTTAATAAATGCTCTTTAAATTTAATAGTCTAATAAAGAGCTCTGCCCAAAGAAAATGCTTAAAAATATAAATAGCATCCTTCTCAATAATATGTTTGAGGGATAAAGGAGAAAGGACTAAGGATGATTGAACAACAAAATTAAAAGCATTTAACAAGTACTCATTGCATGCAAAGGACCATGCTAGGCACCGGGATATAAAAGCAAATACAGGTCTTTGCCCTCATGGAGCTTACAGTCTAGAGGGATGCATAAGACACATTTAATTTAACAAATATTTAATAAATTCCTATGCAAATAATTTGAATCCAAACAGAACATGATGAGTATCCAAGAGATATTATCAGAAGAAAAGATAATTGCCAATAGGAAATCAGGAAAGACTTCAGGGAGACAGTGGACATTGACAGGATAGAGGGAAGGACTCTAATGTCTGTTTGGGGTTAAGGGAGGGTTTGGGTCTTTTTTTTATTTAATAAAATGCAGTTATATGCCAATAAAGTAAAATGCAGCTGCACTGAACAACCCTAGCAGAGCCAGGATTCTGGCTTATTGCTGTCCATGATCTACATTCTACTCCATTTCACTTACATACACACATTTCCCTGGGATGCAGTGTGTATATTTTAAAGCACTGTTTGCACACCAGTTTTCACATATATATTATAGTTGGGGCTTGGAAAAGAGACTGGCTTAAATAGGGCACTTATTAGTATTCAATGTCTTGATCTTCTTTGGTCGAACTCATTTTTTTTCCAGAAGATCATCTCTCTACATTCTTTTTTGCTTTCAAAAACTGCTTGAACTGCAGTTTTGTCTTTGACAGCCCTTTCTCAGTTACTGACTTTTATCCTAGAAGTAAAATCCCAGCACACAGGTTGACAAATTCATGTGCATTTCTACACTCAGGGGCTTTCAATAAAACTCATCTTGGATTTTCCCATGTTATCAAGAAATCCCTTATGCTTTTCCTTTAATCCACCATTTAATTTGGGCAAGGGCAAAGAGCCAAAGGAATTTTCCCAATTCGATAAAGACACCACTATCACCTACTACTCTGGCTTAACCGTAACCCTGCTCTCTTCCTTCCAATTCCCTAACATCTCAGAACCATGCCTTTACGTTGGAAATGCAGTCTATAATCATCTCAAACATTGCTTCATTCCTTCAATAGATACATAGTGAGCTTTTATGAGGTGCAAGACATTATGCTAGGTACTGGGGGTACAGGGAGAGATAAGGAAGAAAAAGAAATGACTCCTGTCCACATGGTCCTTACAATCCATAAAAAGAAAAAATATGTGTATACAAGTAAATATAAGGTATAATGGTAAGGGCAGTAAGAAAAGTACAATGTGCTCTGAGAGTTTAGAAAAGGAATATATTACTTCTGGAAGGTGACATCAGGGAAGAATTCTTGGAGGAAATGAGACCTAGACCTTGAATGATGGCTGAGATTTGAGGACAGGGAATTGACAAGGGAAGGATCTGTCAGTTCCAGGATTATAAAAAGGATCAAAAGAATTGATTTAGAACTGAAAGGAAATTCAGAAGTCATTTAGTGGAACCCCCTCATTTTGTAAATGAGGAAACCGGAGTTCAGGGAGTTTTAAGTGACTAAGGTAAGTAGAAAATCCAGGATTCAGGTGAAGATTCTGAATCAGGCTCACAAGTCACAGAAAGACAATATGGAAGGGAATATTCTAGAGACAACTATTAGTCCAGTTGGACTGCAGAGGAAATGAAGAGAAATGAGATTAGAAAGATATCCTGTAATCAAAACACAGAGAACTTTTAATAACAGGCAAAAAAGCTTGGAATTTTTTATCATGAATAGTAAGCTATTAATTACAAAGGACTTGTATGACTGATATTACATTTTTCAAATGTTAATGTGGCAACACTATGTAAAATGAACGGGGGTCAGGGGGAGGGAGACTGAAAATAGGGACACTAGTTAAAAGATGTTAAAACTAAAACTAAACCACTATGGCAATTGTCTAGACAGAAGGTGATGAGGAATGGAATAGGGGTGATATCAATGGAAATGAAGAGAAGGAGATGGATTTAGGACATATTTCAGAGGTGAAATAGCCATGGCTTAGAGACCAATTGTCTGTGGGAAGCACAAGGAACGATTCATTTGAAGCCTAGGTGATAGGGAGTGTGGTAGTACTATTAACAGAGCCTGTTTCAAGGGGGGAAGGGGTGGTTAAAAATGATAAGTGCAGCAAAGAGGTAAAGGGCCACGTAGAATGTGAGGGGAAAAGGATAGCAAGTGTGGTAGCAAAAGCTTGACAGTGAAATGGAGAATGATGTGACAGTAACTTAATATGATACAGGGCAAGATTTAAAGGAGGCTTTCTTGAAATAGAGAATGACTGATCAAGTTTTGTATGGGTGGGAGAGACTTAAGAAGGGAGAGAAAGAGATAGAGAGGGACAGAGATAGAAAGAAAGAGACAGAGAGAAACATACAAAGATACAGAGAGAGACAGATACAGAGAAAGAGAAAGAGAAAAGGGGTGGCTAGATGGTGCAATGAATACAGCACCAGCCTTGGAGTCAGGAGAACCTGAGTTCAAATCCGGCTTCAGACTCTTAACACTTACTAACCATGTGACCTTGGGCAAGTCACTTAACCCCAATTGCCCTGCCTTCCCCCTCCAAAAAGCAAAAAGACACAGAGAGAGAGACAGAAAGAGAGAGACAGAGAGAGAGAGAAACAGAGACAGAGAGAGACAGAGAGACAGAGACAGAGAGAGACAGAGATAGAGAGAGAGAGAGAGAGAAACAGAGAGACAGAGACAGAGAGACACAGAGAGACAGAGAATTGATGAAGAACCTGGAAGAGGCAGGATGGGGATACATCTAAGATTAAAAGAGAGGAGCAGTATTGGCAAGAAGATAGGATAAAACTCAAGGGAGCCCAGAAAAAGTGACTGGATTGGTCTGGAAACTAAATCATAACAATATCACTTGAGGAACTAGTTGTTTAGGCTGGAGAAGGGAAACATTCCTCAGCTGTTTATAAAAAAATATTGAATGTGACAGAGCCATGAACAGATTTCCATAGCATGGTGTTGTCAGACCTCTCTTGTCAGAGTCTTTATTTGACTTTTTCAAAATCTTCAGTGAATACAACTGCAGCCAACTCACAGCAGTGAAAGGTCATTACCAAGAAGGTACCAATGAGATATACCAGTATGTAAACAAAGATCCAGAGATCTTGAATCTAAGCCAGAAATGGGAGTAGGTGGATATTCTGGTTCAGGATTGATAGATGTAACCTAGGATTGAGATATCAGCATATTTTTGTGCTCGGGGTGAGGTACACTGGATTCATACTTTAGGACCGTTGCCAGCTTCCTGCTTCTGCTCCTGTCCTAGAGAAGATGCATACCCATTCCTCCAGCTAACACTAATCAATCAGAGGTTTTAGCTACATTCATTCAGTCAGCTAAGAACTTAACTACACTATCATTTGGCCCATATGTTTTTCCATCTTACCCATTAGGTTATTGAGAAAGAATTTCCTCAAATGTCTTTTTGAAATAAAGGCATTCTATTGCCTCTAGGCAGTACAGCAGATGGAGGGAGCGCTGGATCTGGAGTAGG
Organism: Petaurus breviceps papuanus; assembly: GCF_028583685.1. Taxonomy (NCBI): domain Eukaryota; kingdom Metazoa; phylum Chordata; class Mammalia; order Diprotodontia; family Petauridae; genus Petaurus; species Petaurus breviceps. The sequence continues at coordinate 16,948,175 of NW_027185698.1, read as the reverse complement.
GAAGACTCGAGTTAAATCTGGCCTCACATATTTCCTAGCTATGTGGCCCTGAGCAAGTCACTTGAACTTTGTCTGCCTCAGTTTCTGCATCTGTAGAAAAAAAATATGGAGATAATAATAGTACTTTTATCCCAAGGTTTTTGTGGAGTTAAAATGAGATAATATTTGTAAAATGCTTCCCAAAACTTAAAGCATTATATAAACACACATTGTCATCATCATCATCATCATCATCATTACTATTACTAGTCTAGTTAACTTATCAAAAAATAAAAAAAAGGAAATGAGATTTACATGGTATGGTTCCAATAATAATATTGACTTAACAAAACCTGATTAAGTGCCTCTGGTAGAGAAAACAGAGGCAGTGAGAGAAATACAAACTTTAGATTAGGTATATCTCTTGCCCTCGTGGAGTTTATAGTCTAGTAGATGAAGGAGACAAAAGCAAGGATAACAAAATACAATAAGATATATGCTTTAGAGAAGAAGAAAATGAAGAATTGTAGAAAGTCCAAATGGGCTATGTCCCTTTTACATAGTGTATGTGTGTATGTGTGTGTGTGTGTGTGTGTATTGCTTTTGGAGGGCAATTGGGGTTAAGTGACTTGCCCAAAGTCACACAGCTAGTAAGTGTGTCAAGTGTCTGAGGCTGTATTTGAACTCAGGTCCTCCTGACTCCAGGGTGAGAGCTCTATTCACTGTGCCATCTAGCAGCCCCACATAATGTATATTTTTTGAATGTCTGTTGAATTCAGTGTAATTCATCTGGGCCCAGAAACTGGAACACCCTTACTGTACCTCTCTTGGGCTTCCATGCCTTCTTAAAGATGCTTATTGTTCCTTTCCCAGATACAAGAACAACGCTCTCGTTATGGAAAAGGTGGAAACAAAAGGGAGATGGAATAGTCCAGATACTGCTTGCCTGGATTGTTACTATTCTAACCAGTCCTTCAGATTTCAGGTTCACTCCTTTCCAATTACAAAGGCACCAACTCTAACCATATCATGCTCCTGCTCAAGTCTTCAGTGGCTCCCTTTTGCTGCTACTCAGCCTGACATTTAAAGCACTCCACAATCTAGCTCTAACCTACCCCTCCAGATTTATTTTACATTTTTCCCCTTTAGGTGCTTTGCATTTCAATTAAATGGGCTCACCTGCTGTTTACCAATTTCAGCATTTCATGCCCATCTCTGTGCTTTTTCACCAGCCATCCCATGGATGGAGCTTTCTTCAAAGCTCATTCTGGGTGCCACCTCCTACAGGAAGATCTTCCTGATTATCCTCCTCTCTTTCTTCAAATGATCTCCCGATGACTTATCTATAGACGTTTTGTAGCCACCAGTGAAGTATAAGCACCGTATAGACAAGTCTTTTTTTTTGTCTTTGTCTTTGTTCAAGGCATAGTGGTTTGCATATAGTAGATGGTTAATTAATGTTTGTTAAATTGAATTAAACTAAATTAAATTTATCTTATTAATATTAGATCATCTTCTTGTAATCTTGGACAAGTCAAACATATTGAGGCTTAGCTTTTTTTGGAAGGGGGAGGGCAGGGCTATTGGGGTTAAGTGACTTGCCCAAGGTCACATAGTTAGTAAGTGTTAAACGTCTGAGGCTGGATTTGAACTCAGGTCCTCCTGACTCCAGGCTCAGCTTTAAAAGGCACTAATAATTCATATAATACCTGTCCTTCAGAGTCGTTGTGAGGATCAAATGAGATATTGTGTGTAAAGCACTTTGCAGTCTTGAAGTGCAAAATAACCTTCTCCTTCTAGTATTCTCAGAATCACAATGATATCCCTTCCTGTCCCTTCTCTGAATAGCGTCCTTTTATTGTCCTTAACATTTCCCTAAGACTTCTCTTATTCTGGACCTGACCTCTGGCCCTGTTCCTCTGGATCTTTGGCATCCATTTGTTTTTGTTCATGTGCTGTCATTTTCATTTACTGCTGTTGTCACCCAGTTGTGTCTGAGACTCTCCATGACCCTGTGGACACATGGATTTTCTTGGCAAAGATACTGGAGTGGTTCACCATCTCCCTTTCCAGTGGATTAAGGCAAACAGACTTTAAGTGACTTGTTCAGGGTCACAAAGCTAAGTGTCTGAGGCCCAATTTGAACTCAGGTCTTCTTGACCCCAAGCCCAATGCTCTAACCACTTTGCTACCTAGATGCCTCTTCATTTCCATTATATAGGTATATATAAATATCTGTATATGTATTACATATATGTGTATATTAGATATATGAATATGAGATATTAGAATTGGATATTAATATTAGATGTGAATATATTATAATTCATTTAACCAAGTATATATACACATATATTATATATACATACAATTACATATTATAGATTTATTAAGCCTATTGATATTAAATCACCTTCTTAAACAAAAGATGAAAAAATGTGCCTTCTTCCCCTCTTTGTAGAAGTGAGAGACTGTGGACATGGAATATTACATATACTGCCAGATAGTTACTGCTTATTTGTCAGTTGATTTTGCTGAACTGCTTTTTTTTTCTTTCTCTTTTAGCCTTTATTATAAGGGATGGCTAGACAGTAGCCTGGAGTTTAATAAACCTAGATCCCAGGTACTGGAGTATTAGTATATGTGTGTATGTGTGTATACTGCATTACATGCATTATATATATATATGTATATATATATATATATATATATATATATGCGTGTGTCTATATATGTGTGTGTGTGTGTCTATATATAAAAAATCTAAGGTCCCTGTGCAGTCACACTGGCATATTTAGAATGCTTCCTTCCCTCTTTTCTTCCTTATTTAGAACTCTATTTGAACACCCTATTTGGGGAATTCAAGAAGTGCTGACTCAAGGAGTGCTCTGGAATAACTCTTTTCCACGGATCATTTAAGAGATCCCAGGCCTAATCTAAGCAGCCAGAGTGGGAGTAAGAGGATAGATTTCTCCTCCTTGGAAGCATCAGCAAAGAACAGTCACCTAGAGCTCGAGGATGAGGAGGACATAGAGGAATGTCAATTGGTAAAAATGGGGAGAAAAGAGGAGGAGGAGAAGGAAAATTTAAAGATAGAAGAAGAGGAAAGTGAAAAGGAGAAGAGAAAGGGAAAACAAGGCAAAAGAGAAAGAAAGGAGAGGAAAGGAACAGAAGTCAAGGAGATTGTGGAGGAAAAGGAGAGGAGGATTAAAAGGTTCTCAAATAGCCCTTAGGAAAAAGATGAGGTCAGCCAAGGTCACAACCTGGCAAGGGCAGAGCCCACAGTCATTAATCCCATTCCCATTTCTCAAGGCTGGTAAGAGAAGATGCCCTGGAACAGATGGCCCTTTCCCTCTTCTGTGTGATTCAAGTTATAGTGAGAGTTGGGAAGGGTTTTGGGGAGCAAAAGCTCACAAGCAGTTTGTTTACTATAGAAAGGGGCAAGGCATGGTTACAATAATGCAAATGGAAAGAAAATCTGAATGCTGTGTAACTATAGATACTTAATAAATGTTTCAATGAATTAAGCTAAATTAAATTAAACCTGTTGATAATAGATTACTTGCTTAAACAAAAGATGAGGAAAATGTGCCTCCTTCCCCTCTTTGTGTAAGTGGGGAACTGTGGGTGTAGAATGTTATATATACTGTCTGATACTGCTGATTTGTCAGCTGGTTTCTCTGTGTGTGTGTGTCTCTCTCTGTCTCTGTCTCTCCTCTTTCCCTCTCTCTCTCCCCTTTACTATAAGGGATGACTTGACAGTAGCCTAGTGTTTGATAAACCTAGGCCCCTAGCTACTGGGGTAAGAGTTCAATATTTGACAAAAATTGCTGGGAAAACTGGAAAGCAGTCTGGCATAAACTACTTATAGACCAACATCTCACTCATACTGTACATCAGAATTCCAAGCTCCAAATAGATACATGACTTATACATAAAAGGTGACATCAATAAGCAAATTAGAAGGAAGAAATTGCCTGTCAAATCTATGAAGAATTAATGACCAAACAAGAGGTAGAGGATCACAAAAGGTAAAATGGACATTTTTATTGCATAAAATTTAGAAAGTTCTTGTACAAAACCAATGTAACTAAAATTAGAAGAGAAGCAGATAAGTGTGGAGGGGAGGATCTTTGCAGCAAGTTTCTCTAAGAAAGGTCTCATTTCTAAGATATATAAAAAACAGAGTCAAATTTAGAAGAATAAGAGCCATTCCCCATTTGATAAATGATCAAAAGATGTTATTAGACAGTTTTCAGAGGAAGAAATCCAAGCTATAAATAGCCATATGAAAAAGTACTCTAAATCACTAATAATTAAAGAAATGCAAATTAAAACAACTCTGACTTTCTACCTCACATTCATTACATTGGCAAAATTGATGGAAAAAAAAGGAAAATGACAAATTCTGGAGGGGTTGTAGGAAAATAAATATATAAATACTATATTAGTGGAACTGTGAATTGGTCCAGGAGTTCTGAAAAGCAATTTGGAAATGTGCCCTAAAAGTTATTAAACTCTACATAAGTTTTAACCCAGCAATACTACTAGTACAACTATTCCCCAAAGAGATCTAAGAGGAAAAGGACCTATACGTACAAAAAAATATTTAGAGCAGCCCTTTTTGCAATAGCAAAGAATTAGAAACTAAGGGGTGCCCATCAATTGGGGAATAGCTGAACAAGTTTTCATATATGAATGTTATAGAATATTATTGTGCTGTAAGAAATAATGAAGGGGATAGTTTCAGAGAAATCTGGGAAGTTATATGAACTAATATAGAGTGAAGTGAACAGAACTAGAAGAACAGTTTATATAATAAAAACAATATTGCAAAGATGAACAACTTTGAAATATGCAATGACCAGACACAATTCCAAAGGACTGATGATAAAACATGCTCCCTGCCTCTAGATATAAAAGTGCTGGACTCAGAGTGAAGATTGACACAACTATTTTCTCTTTTGACATGGTCAATGTGAGAAGTTGTTTTGTTTGTGTGACTATATATGTTTGTAACAGGGGTTTTATTTTTCTTGCTTTCTCAGTGGTGGGGGAGGAGAGAGGATGTTAGGACATAGGAAGAAGAAAAGGCAGATTTTTCTTTCTTTCTTTTTTGTTTTTTGCTTTTTGGAGGGGGGAAGGTAAGGTTGTTGGGGTTAAGTGACTTGCCCAATGTCACACGGCTAGTTTTGTGTTAAATGTCTGAGGCTGCATTTGAAATTAGGTCCTCCTGACTCCAGGGCCAGTGCTCTATTCACTGTGCCACCCAGCTTCCCCAACAAATTTTTCTTTGAAAATTTTTTTTTTAAATAAGGGATGGAGGGGTGGCCAGGTGGCTCAGCGAGTAAGAGCACCGGCTCCTGTGTCGGGATGATCTGTGGATCGAATCCGAGCTCCGATACTTAGCACCACACCTAGAAATAACTGGCCGTGTAACCTTGAGCAAGTTACTTAACCCCAATTGCTTTAAAAAAAAAATAAGGCATGGCTCTCTGGGTAGCAAAGAGAGGTGGTAATATATTTAGAAAGGAAGATAATATGAAGACAAAAGATGTTGACGGGTGATATTTTTAATTAAAGAATTAAAAATTTTTAGAGGGGCGTAGTGGTTTGTATTAAACCAAAGTCAAGTCAGGATAGCAGCAATGAGAGAAGAGAATATGAAATGAAAAATAAGCCATTCCTTCCATTACCTTCCCATTCTATTCCTTTCATTTTTTCTTCTTACCCATAAACTCATCTTAAAACATTCTTATTTTCTGGGAAATAGTCATCCTTCTAGTTGCAGCATGTAAAGAATTCCAATGCCTTTTGTTTCAATGACTAAATTTGATGACCTGCTCTCAACACTCATTCAGTCTCACATTATCCTGCATTCATTTAATTGTACTGCCCCTTGAAGAATGGCTGCTCCTTGACATCAGGCACTACTTTTTACTTTGTTTTGGTCTTTTTATCTCTAGTGCATAGCACAGAGCCTAGCACACAACTCTCCACTGGACTCTCTCCTGAATTCTCCACCTACTCACCAGCTGCTTTCCCACCCTGGAGAAATCTCTACCTTGAGGCCCTGCTCTTGTGATTACTGCCCCAACTGTCATTTCAAGAGGGGCTCCCAGTCATGCCACATCTTGGCCAGGATTGCTGAATGGAGTCCCTGAAATGTTTGGAAGGAACATGGATTAATTATTAGAACCTGACAAGGGTTAACCAAATAAGAGACTGGGATCAGAAAACCCAATTTGATCACTATCAAAAAAAAGCAGAATTTGGTCTAAAAAACAGACTTTAAAAGATCTTAGGGTTTCTTTAGTTTATGGGCTGAGGAGGTTTTTATCACAAAAGAGCTAAAGATGGCTTCTGGGGCTATTAAGCTAAGGCACCATCAGACTCTTCTCCTCGAGACCACGCCATAGAGGAAAAGCAGCAGATGGCAGCAGAGAGCAACCTTGGAGATACATAGCAGAGACAAGTAGCAACAGCAATGGGGGCATTTAGCAGTGAGTGTCTTGCAGACAGAAGAAAACACCAAAGACCTTTAGCCCAGCAGAGAAAGCAGCACACCAGATTGCCTCATCAGAGAACATCAGAAGCTTGCTCCAGGATTTTGTTTCCTGCTACTTTGTGTTCCCTCAGTATGCGCTCTGGCCAAGCGTATTTGCTGGTTGTGAATGCTCTCTGGGTGCCCTTCCCCCCCACTGCTCGTGCATGGTATTGTGGGAGAAGGTGCTCTCATCCACAGGTGCGGACATTTTTTCTTGCTTCTAGTCAGTCCCCTTCGCTCTCTCCCATGAGTTTCATGTAAACTCTTGTTGCATGAAAGACAATCACAGATAGTAACCAAGCAAGGAATAAAACCAAAATTAAGGAAGTTATACAGACTAGGGTAGGCAATAGAGTACACAAGGTAAACAGGCTTGTCCACGAGGAAGAGAATCTCAGCTCCACCCAGGAAGATCTCACCAGAGAAACTTGTTTGTTCTTCATTCTCGAAGATGATTTGCAAGTGAATGGGATTTAAGTGAGGGAGGGCTGTGTAAGGTCGCTAGCTTCACTTTCTCCTCCAAAATCATCCAGGTTCAGTGGCAAGATATAGATCAGGATGATTGGAGATGGCCTCCTATCAGAGGAGTATGCTTATAGTGGATTCTAGGGGTGCAAGCATGGTGAATCAAGGGACGACTTTCCCCACTGTGGCTCCAGGGACTCCCCTCAGCCTTTCCAAAGTTTGTGCTCTCTCCTTCTAATTCTGCTCTTCTCTCTCTGGTCTCTCCAAAGTCTATCTCCCTCACGTGTGCCATATCTCCCCTATAATGAGCATCCTGGGCTCAAAGGTCCCTCAGTCAATCAAGAACCTCATCTCCCTACACACATCAGCAGCATCCTAGGACTGTTCTTCAGGGAACTGCCCTCACCCACCTGAGCAGGGCTGTTCTAATTCTCTAATTTTACATTATTCTCACACTCAACATTCCTGCCAAAGCAGAATATTAGTTGTTCTCTGATCTTGCCCTGCCCTCTCCTGTCTCTGTATATTTGTGCATATTATCCCCCATACCCATAAAGCACTGCTCCTTTGTTTCTGCCTATTGAAATCCTTCATTTCTTCAAAGCTCTGTTCCATGAAGCCCTCCCCTCCATCTCATTTTAAGCCCTTCCCTTCCTCTCATTTTCTCTACCTCCTCAAATTTTTCCTAGTGTATTTTGTCTGGGTTTCTTCTTGGACCACATCACATTCTACCCTTTATAGTAGTCATTTGCGTATGTATCCTGACCCCTCAGGACAATAAAAGACAGGCCAAGCAGCAGCAGCATTTTTCACTTTTATATTTCCATTATATAGAACAGTGCTTTGCCCACAGTAGGTGATTCATAAATGTTCGGTAAATTGAACTGACAATTTACAATGTGGAAAAGGTGATCAAATCCTTTCTCAAGAGTAGATTTTTGTGGGGAGGGAGCAAGAGGAAGTATGAAAAAAGGAATAAAGGATGTGAAAAGAGAAGTCCCAGGGGAACAAAGAAAAATGATACCTGCTTCTGTTTTCCTGAGGGCATGTCCCATCCTTGAACCCACAAGGAAGTAGACAGTCAGAAGCTAAGTGGAGTGAGAACCCCAAGAACTGAACCAGGGCAGAAGTGAGGGAACTCAGAGGGGAAAGATGGGAAAGTTGGGATGTGTGAATGTTTTCAATGCAAAGGGAAAAATACTGACTCTAACACAGTCCTCTTTGATTTAGGCTCAAGTCTTTCAGAAATAATTTTATTGAATTTAACATTAATCTATATCTAAGCCATTTATAAGTTAGAAAGAGAATTTCTGTTCAATCATTTGTGTCTGACTCTTCATGACCCCATTTGGGGTTTTCTTGACAGAGACAGTGGACTGTCATTTCCTTCTCCAGTTCATTTTAAAGATGAGGGAACTGAGGCAAACAGGGTTAAGTGACTTGCCCAGGGTCACACACCTTTACTCAGAGTGTTGCTTATCAAAACTAGCACCGTGCCCTTTGACATGACTCTCTGCCCCAAGAAGTTTTCAGGAAACATTTAGAAGAATCTTAAAGAAGGAAAAAATACAAACAGTTCCTTCCTGAACCACTTTCCCGTGAGTTATGACCATTATCTTAACATTGAATTAAAAAAAAAAAAACAGGGAGAGGGCAGCTAGGTGGCACAATAAATAGAGCACCGGCCCTGGAGTCAGGAGGACCTGAGTTCAAACCCGGCCTCGGACATTTAACACTTACTAGCCATGTGACTGTGGGCAAGTCACTTAACCCCAATTGCCCTGCCTTTCCCCCTCCAAATAAAAAAAAAAGCAAAAATAAACAAACAAACAAGGGGCTAGGTAGTGCAGTGAATAGAGCACTGGCCCTGGAGTCTGGAGGACCTGAGTTCAAATTCGGCCTCAGATACTTAACACTTATAGCTGTGTGACCTGGGCAAGTCACTTAACCCCAATTGCCCTGCCTTCCCCCCTCTAAAAAAAAAGCCACAAAGTCCTTAGGTGGGTCATAGCACCAACTACTCCAGATAGTAGGGAGGCAATCATCTTATCTAGACAAGAGTTAAGTTTGATTATCATCCTTATTCCATTTCAAAGGAAGGCCTTAGCTTTTGCTCTTTCCATTTTCCTATAAGGAAAAGGTTTTGGGTCAGAGAAATAGTATTTTTTAATATTTCCAATGAAACTAAAAGGGAGGTTTTCAAATATGCTTCCACAGTCAGCAAAGTCAAATTGTTTTTTCACGCAGATGTATTTTGCAGATGTACATTTGTGTTCTGTGAAAGTATGTTCTGCTGCCTGGGAAGCCAGGGGAGCAGCTACAAGACTGTAAGCCCTCCCAGTTCCCAGGGAATCCTGCCACGTCCCACTCAAAGAGAAAGGCCCAGAGCAAACAGCACTGTCCTGTCCTGGAGCAGCTTGGTGGCAGAGAACGCCTGACACCAAGTTGATCTTTTCAAAGTTAAAAACCAACAAAACTGTGTACAAAATTGGATGTTTATTTCCACCATCTGCATGGCAATATGAGTTCAAGTTATAATGGCATCCGCTCTCCATCAGTATTAGGGAACCATTTAACCAGCCACATCCATTTGCTGATTATAAACATGCACTAAAAAAAAAAAAGTGGTTAGTGACATGTGTATCTGCACCTGCTGCCTTTGTGTGCGTCAGTCAATTTCATGCCTAGGAAGCTCTGGGCTCCATGGGGATGGCAATATAAGCAGTTTTTTGTTTTGTTTTGTTTTCCTGGGGAACAGCATAAACCAACTTGGCTTAAAAATACACTTAGCACAAATAGAAGGGAATAAATGGAAAATAGATGATGATTGTAAATACAAACAAAAATGTGAATTTCCTAATGTTACAAGGCCCATTTGCCTATAATTAGTAAATATAAATGGAAAAGTCTTTTACTGGCCCTAGAGCAAAAGTTAGCAGGAGGTCATTGTGAGGAAGGATCCTGACTATATAGAAAAGTTCTGTTAAGAGTTTACAGGGGCTTTGTAAACAAAGAATGGTGGGAGGAGGTGGGGAGGAGGATGGGTCAGATCCAAGAAGAGAAATCAGCAAACATCCAGAATAGAAACTAGGGTAGGGAATTTGGGGCTTTTTACCAGGGCACTGGCAGCACTTGGAATAACTGAGCTTAATACCTAGTTAGCAAGAACAAAACCACACATTTAGAAGTAGAACGAAACATCCAGGTTAACTGGTCCCCCCTCATTTGTATATGAAGAAACTGAGACAGAATAATTAAATAAAATAGGATAATTGATAAATAATTAAATAAAATAGTAAGTTATGTCCCTGAACTTGCCATACCTTACCCTATACATGACCCATCCCCATACCCACATCCACACATATATAAACACACACTGATCCAGGGTCTTTTCTTATGGGCAGCATCTTTGTTTTCTATTGTGATGTACTTTGTTGCTTGCCGCAGGGTCAAAAATTACTAGTTACAGTTCTGAACACATCTTGAGAAGACTGTTACAAAGGTACCTCGTGACTTTCACATCTGCAGATTCAACACCCAAAGGAGTTCATTCATCTCATTTTGAAGGGACCTTGTAATTTATATAACCAGTAGGTGACAAAGAGATACTCCATGAGGGTGGTCCAGACTCCCAAAATTCATGGTTTGAAGTCCAAGTTCTAACTTTAACCACAGATTGCCATGTGACCCTTGGACAAGTCTCTCATCTTTTCTAGATATTGTGACTGTTATCAACAAAATGAGGAAGTTGTACTAAATGATGTCTAAGGTACCTTCTCGTTATAAAATTGGGATCCTATGATTTTTTCTGAGATCTAAGATAGGGACCATTTGCACTAGACCACTGGTTCACATTACTGATTTTCAAATTTTTGAAAATAAAAATTGGATTTTATGAAAACAGCTAAATTGAGGCAAATGTCAAAAACAGCTAAAAGGACCAACTTTTACAGAAAAGTCTAAGACATGCAAATTAGAGCCCCTGCATTTCCAGAGCCTCTTTCACCCATGAATTTTTGTTTTGTTTTGGTTTCTGTTACTCTTTGCCTATTTCCTACTCTCTGGAGTTCCTTTTATTAGCCTTTCTGATCCCACTGACTTTTGCTGTCACTGCCTCTCCTTTCTGGATTCTGAGTTTTCAGTTCTTACTTATGCTTTTTTGGAATTTCTCTAACTGGCCCTGTTGATTTTTGGTTCCTTATTGGCTCCTGCTCTAGAAAGACTTTTTGGTATGACATAAAGTCCATGCCCCATGTAGCTGGCCTGTGCCCTACTAGCCACCTCTAAACTTAAGCTAGTCTACAACTCTTGGTATTATATAATATAATATTATTATATTAATCATATCATATATCATATTATAACTCTTGGTTATTTTGAGTTATGTATATGTAGCATATAGGTGCTACATATTAGTTATTATTAAATTTGACATCTTGTGTGAGATTCAGGAACCATTGAACTGGTTCCCTTACAAAGAGGATGAGATAATTTAGTAATTTCCTTGGGCTGATTTGAGAATAAGCCTGGGACCTCTAAGTACCATAGCTGCACTTCAGGTCTAATTTCAAAACAGGAATAGGGTTACCTGAGAAGGATACAGTTCAATGGCTATAAAAAATCAGTATATAAACCTAACACAGATGACATAAGTACAAGATAAGTTTTTAGTACTAACACAGCAGAAAGAGTGAGCATGCTCAATTTGAATCAGGAATATGGAATTATTCAAAATAACTACACACATATATGTACACATATTATATGTATGCATGCATGTATTGGTGTGTGTATGTATGTATTGGTGTGTGCACACACATACAGCCAGAGCAATCCCGACAAACAGATTCTTCCATTACATCCCACGTTAGACCTTTGTGAAAAATACTTTGTTTAGGAACATTTAAAACAATAAAAAGAATAATAATGAGAACTATAGAAAAGCAACAAAAACTACTTTGAGGACTGCAACTGTGGTGTAGTCGGAAATTCCCTAATTGTGGAATCTGAGGGCTTGAGTTCAAATCCCAACTTCCCTAACTTACAACTTTTCTTACTTGGCTTCCCCTCCCTTGGCCTCAGTTCCATTATTTGTAAAATGAGGGGGTTAGACTAAGGGATCTTTTAGGTCCCTTGCAAAGTCATAGGATCCTAAATGTGTCCTAGGAGGAGAGGTTAAAGAATCTGAGACTATTCAGTTTGGAGAAGATGGTAACAGTCTTCGTTACTGTGTCTATACATAACTGGTCCCACTGTTCTGAATGATTTGGTTAAATTAAAACAATCAAGTTTGTTCTATATTGAGACATACTACAGACTAATACAGACATATACATACATATGTGGGTGTATTCCATATGTATAACTGTAAAATATTTTATTATGTAACATTTTATTAATGTAAGATGTACATAGCTAAGGCATAAACTACTGTGTGGGAAAGGAAGATATTTCTTGCTTTCATGTATTTGTTGGTGAACAGGTATCCTTCATATTTTAGAAAAAAAAATTGCCTTCTGGAAAAAGATGGCTATAAAGTGAATCTCATTTTAAAACCAATGTTGACTCCAAAAATGAAAAAAATTCCAAAGTAAATCTAAATTTTTAAAAATGGTAATGAACAGCTTAAGATGGTAGCAGCCACTCTGTAACAATACCAATGATATCGGTCTCCTGTGCTCCAATTCTGTATCACCAACTTCCTACTGGATATTTCCAACAGGTTGTCCATAGGGATTTCAAATTCAACATGTGTATGCCGAGTTCATCATCTCCCCCTCTCAAACTACCCTTCTTCCTAGCTTCCTATTTTTATTGAGGGTACTACCATCCTTTCAAGTCACCCAGGTTTGCAATCTTAGAGACATCCTCAACTTCTCACTCTCCCTTGCCTTATATATGCACCATTAGCCAAATCTGGTCAATTCTACTTCCAAAACATTCTTTTCTTCACTCACACAACAACTACTCTAGTTTAGGCCTTTACCACATCTTCCCTAGACGTATTTAAATAATTTCCTAATGGGTCTCTCTATGTTAAGATTCTCTGTACAGCTACCAAAACAATTTTCATAAAGCACAGGTCTATGACCCTCTAAAAGCTCCATAGTCTCCCTATTTATTTCTCCCTTTCACAGACTCTTTGGTTGAGCCAAAGGGGTTTTCCTGATATTTCTCTTTCACAATCCCCCATCTCCTGTCTCCCTGTCTTTGCAATGCCTAGAATGTACTCTCTTCCTCTGCTCTACTTCTTAGAATTCAGTGTTCTTCAAAGCCTAGCTGACACACACCTTTCCTGGCTGCTGGGGTCTCCTCACATCCTTCCCCTACCCCCTCCCACCCCAGTCACCTTTCATTTACTTTTTATATAGTTGTAATATGGACATGTTCTCTCCCCCTATAGAATGTAAGCTCCTCAAAGGCAGGGACTGTTCGATTTGAGTTTTGTATACCAAGGTCTAATCCAGTGTAGGTACTTGTGTTTGATTTTACGAAGAGTTACAGTACCACTTAACAGCTGGCTTTACCTCTTCTAAAAACTCCCTTTACTAAATTACCTCCCTCCAACTTTTCACTTCCTAGAGTCTAGGGATTTCATAAAAGGATTTGTTCTGTAAAACTTGGACTCAGTCAAAGGCTGCACTAGAAGGCCACATGTGGCCTCGAGGTCACAGGTTCCCCAGCCCTGTGACTTAGACAATACCAATTTCTTCCAAACCTGAAAATATAAGGCTAGATTCATAGAACCCCTAATTGTCTCTTGTTGCAGGAAAGGCAAAGTGCTAGGTGACCATCTTGACTCTAAACTTGATGCAATGTCTAGTATGACTTTCCAATTACTTAGCATTAGAATTGTGACAACCAGGAATTACCATTACTCTGTGTATATATCTAGATATATAGCTATGTGTACATGCAAACACACAAACCAGATACAACACCAAAAGTGCAATATGCAAGTGAACAGACCTTCCATTATACCATTAGAAGTTGTGATAATTATGAATTGTCAAGCACTGAGTCATGGCCAGCCAGGCCATACATGATTTTTTATGTGTTTGTGTGTGTGTGTGATTATAGATTCTAAAGGCTGACTAACCTGTAATAAGACAGTGATTACAATATGATACACCATGTGTAGTCATTTTTAATCCAAGAGATAACAAACAGAATACTCTTCTGAACTACTTTTAGAGTAGGCTTCCTGCTGAACCATCAGTTTTAAAGCTTGAAATAGTCTAACAGGGATAGTTGGGTTTTGCTGCATTTTCAAGCACGGTTGCATAGAATAGATTAAATAATAGCAGTCTGGCTGCTTTTCCACTGGTAAGAGGGAACAGACCAGAAACTAAATAGCAAAACTAATATAACTAGTCATTCTATTGTGAATTTTAGTATAACAACCTTATTGAATGACTGATTTGCTAAGGTCTGCTGATTGCATCAAAAGCTTTGATCAATTAATATAAATGATATAAAGGTCCCTATTAGGCATATGCATATGTAAACAGATTTTATCAATGTCAGTCCATCTATGTTTATCTCCAGCTGCAGTGTCTTCATGGAGAGAGAGCTGGCCTTGGAGCCAGGAAAACCTGGGTTCAAGTCTTGCCTGACACATATAATGGTTATGTGACTGTTAAGTCATTTAACAACCTTACTACAGAAAAAGGTGCCACCTTGCAGAGAGAGTTTCTTCATTTGGGAGTTCCCTTTATCAATCAGATCACAGGTTCAAACCCTATCTCTCTGATTCATCATGTTAACTTTGTTGTGTTGTGACCTGAAGTTTCACTTGTATAAAATAAAAACAAGTTATATTCCAAATGAGTCTGAAGGCATTTTCAAATTAAAATGCAAAAGGAAACTGAAATACACCCAAATAAAATGCTTGAAAAAAGCTGTCTCCTGAAAATTTTCAGATAATTTATCTAAAACCAATTATACTTTAAAAATTAAAGCTGAGTCATTGACTAGAACAATAATGGTCAAAGTCCTACAGGATAAACTGGATTTCAATGGGGAATATAAATGGAATTCCAATACAACTTAATGCAGCCTAATTTTATGAAATTAAAATTATACCTATAGAATTCAAACATAACGCTTTGCAAGACTGCAATGGACAATGATGTGGATTGGTACCATTTTTGCATTTCCAGACAAAGAACTAGAATTAGAAAATCCTTTAATGGTTTTAAGTTTCCTGTCTCTTTTATTTGACAAATCCTTTGCAGTGGCTGCTACGATTTTTTTTTTTAATCAAGAATCATAGTTCATGATTCTCATTACAGGTGTGGCTACTCTAGTTGATGTCTGAACAAGTTTGAAATTGAATAACTAATCAAAGATATAAACTGTGCCAGAAATGTATAAAAGGACAAAGAAAATAAGAGCAAAGATTATGATAATCAGAGGTCCTTTCAGATTTTATTTGCACATGTGACAAAATAAAATACAACTCACCAGTGGTTGATTTTTTTTAATTATAAATGTATGCTTTTTAATTTTTAACCTCAAACACCAAAAATATTTCTGGAAACAACTTTTTCATTCAGCAAAACAAGTAGATGAATGATTAGTTGTTATTCACTGGTTATCAGTTTCCCATTGCAATAGTAAAACAAAAAACCCATTCTACAAAAATAGACAATTCTTCATATCTTAGTTAAGATTAAAGCTGACACAACCTGTTAACAATAAAAAAGTACAAACATTCCTGGAATTCCTGTATGGCATGAGATTGAACAATGTACATTAGGTGAGAAATTACAACAATACGCTTACTGATCTTGCATTTATCATGTGGCATCCAAAAAAGTAAAAAAGAACATAAAAATAAGTTTAGGTACAAAAGAATAAGATGATAATTCTTTATCATACAAAGGACTAAATATGCAAATAAAAATTAATAGAATGTGTTGGACTATGGAAAAATATTGTTTATTATAATTACAAACAGCTCTTTTAAGTTTGTGTCATTGTTAAAATTATGAATACTTTTTTTCAGAAAAACTATTTGCATTTTCCTGAACAGTATAACACTTCTGATACCCAAACTTCAATGACTACTGAAAATTTGCGATTTTTAAAAACAGTAAAGTAAAAAAGAAAATAAGATAACCATTCTAAGTCCTCAAAGAAATTTTTATTACATGGGAAGATGAAGAAAACTATTTTTATCCAAGTTTAAATGCATAGTGATAAACTTCTTTGGGAGTCCCTGGAATAGATGTGTAGTATTTCTAACTATGAGATAAGTTTTTGAATATTAAAATAAAATCAACACTAATGCCAAATCTTACCTGAATTTTAAATGTTACTAAACTCAAAAGACTTAATAGCATGATACAATTTATTTTCAAATTTTGTACTAGCATAAGTTAAGCATGAATAATAGAATAAAGAATATCAAATAAGAATAAGTATGAATACCATACCATGTTTTGTGCAGTTAAATAAAATGTGCCTTGGAAAATTATCAGTTATATGGGTCAATAATTTAGTGAAAAATACACTTAAGTTTAACTGAGATGGAAGTAAAAATTTCTATCACTCTAAACCATCATCAAGCTCTCTAACATATAAATAGTACTCTGTTAAATAATAGTTTATGTTCAATTACTTAGTAAGATTATCAACAAATAAAATTAAATCTTTAAAAACTGCAGTTACTGTTAACTGGGTTCCTTTTGTTGCCACTTTCCACACTGGTAACCCAAAAAATCATCAGCATGAGGCTAAAAGACTCAAATGTAAATAAAAACCTGATCTCAAATACATTACAATGTATATCTAAGTAGTAAGAAGCACATTATGCTAAAATTATGTCATATTAAAACCAATATTTGCTTTTAATTTGGTTTTCTTTTCAGGGATATTCCACTACTGCTTATTTTAAAAAATTAAATCACTTTAGCCTAGGCCATTGGATTTACTGTGACTTAAGAACCCTTCCTAAGAAGGAATACCTCTGCTGGAATTAATATGTAACTGAACTGAATTATTAAATCAGCCATAGAAAGAATTTGTAATTAACAATATACAATATATGACCACATGTTCATGAGCATGTTATGTCATAGTTATACTGTTATTAACAATATACAATATATGGACATATGTTAACAAATGTTATGTGTTACATACATTTACATTGTATAGTTCAGGGTTAGTCACATGCTCAAATACCGGTTTTTATTTTCATGACCACAAAGCTGTTTTAGGGCCAATAAGAATTTAAACCAGAAATCTAAAACTTCTTTAAAAAGTGTCAATAAAAATAGCAGCTCAAATTTTACATAATAAGGATAGAAATGTTATACTATATCTATCATTTATATGTGGGTTCATGTATTTTATCTTCAATTAATATTATCTCCTCAGCAGCTGAAGCCCAAAAACTGCTGACACATCACAGATGAAAACATTTGCTAGTCTCTGGGCTCTAGCCTTTCTTAAGCTAAATGATGATCTTCTATAAAACAATTTTGGCTTACGTGTATATTAAGCTGCAATGCCAGCATTTACATTTGCATCATTACTTAATTTCCTTTCCTAGGCTCTAGAGATTTTGTTACATCTAGTTGGCTTTTTATTTGTCCTACAATCCCATTTCAAACAGTAAAAATAAAAAAAAAACATGATCATTGCACAATGTTTTTACTCATGAAAATTTATGTGAAATGAGTCAAAATTTCGAAAGTAAATTTAATTTTTAAAATATTACTGGAATTTAAAAGATAACTTACAATGAAAACACAGCTATGAATGTGATGCTTGGAATATATAATTTCCTAATTAAGAGTGTTTGGGGTCAGATAAGATTTTTAAAACATTATTACATCTGTTTATAAAGTATTTCTTTCACATTTAGTAGAACTTGTATAAGTTGTAGATAATGACTGACAACAGACTGAAAATTTAACTAATGCTTCATGTACGCCCAAATACCAGAAAATTCTCTCTTTAAAATAAGTTTAATTTGCCAAATCAATCAAAAAAGATGCAATCATGAAATCAAAGTTATAATCAAATCTCAACTGGGAGTTTTTCTGGCATTTTGATCTATGTGGAACATAAACCAAAGACCTTACATATACCGCAGTTACTAAGTTAAAGAATTTCAGGAAAACCTCATGAGAAGGAGCTCTTTTCACACTCGATTAGTTTCTACCCTCACAGATGCAAGCCTCCAAATATGCTTGAGTTAATCAACCCTAGTGTTGGTTACCCCCCCCCAAAGATTATGTAAACATGTTACCTTTCAACAGGTATTCAAAAGATCAAATATTATATGAGCCTAAAGAAAAGCATGTGTATGTGCACTTTAAAATTTGCTTTAATAAAAATGCACTTTTGCAAGTATTAATCTTAACCACCACTTATGCTTCTTGTATGCCAAAATACAGAGTTTTTGTTCAAGGAATCTGGGGTCAAAGCATTTTAAAGCAGAAAGGGATCTTAAATATCAGTCCTTTGATTTGACAGATAAGGAAATTGAACCCAGAAGTTAACTGACTTTCTCAAGGTTATACAATCAGACAATGACAAACTTGGGATGAAAATACAGGCCTCCTAATTCTCAGTCTAGTACTGTGGTCATTCTATCACATTGTGATGGGAAATATTTCATTAAAAAATAAAACTAGATAATTAAAGTCACCACAGAAAATTTGAAAAATTCACCATTTCCTGGAAATCTGTTTCTTTAAATAAAAATGAACTAATGACCGTGTTTTTAATCAACCTTTCTTAGGGTATTTATTAACCAAAATATGAACTATACAACAGGACAAAAACTTAGAACATATATAATGTGTAAATGAGGGAGCACAATCAGGAAAAATACAGCTCAAATATTTCAAAGAGAATTATAGGCAATTTTGTTATCATTATATTAGTAAGGACTACTTGAATAAAAGTGCATAGCTGACTACTTTTCAGTTAGAAAAATGTCAAGTGTATTTTATTCTGTGGAAGATTATAAAGATTGAGGCAGAATTATGAAACAGCCCAAGAATCAAAAGATAATAATCATTTGCTAACTCAATTCACTCTCTATTCAAGTTCATTAACTAAACATTTTCAAAGGAATTATTAATTTTAAAAAATTATAAATTACTATTCCATTGCAGTTATCTTCAAAATTTTATTTCAAACTATAAACGGAAACATTGCAAATGTCAGGAATGAACTTCTTTGCATTCATTGAGAATAACTACATTATCCAGATTTAAGGCCATTTCTTGAACACTCACATCTTCAGTGATGTTACAATTATCAACTGCACTGTCACCATCACTCTCTTTGCTTTTTTTTCTCACTGACTTCAAGCACTTATCAAGCCTTTTTATGAACAATTCTACATCTTGTTTTTTCATTCCAATTGCGGATGCAGCATTGAGGTAAGCACAAGGATAGGTATTTGCATGTGACATAAAGCCTTTAAAAGTGTAGCCATTCACAGTTTGCAGAATCCCCAGAGGCACAACCCTGAAAGGAAAAATTTATTTGGTAAACTATTAGCTATTTAATAAATTTGAAGCTATTGACACAATACCACCTATAAATTTTAATGCAAAGTATCATATATAGATATAGATATCCATCTATCTATATCTATCTCTATATCTGTCAAGAACAAACTCCAAAACCACATACATCAATATTACTATAAATACATAATCTTAGTCCAATTCCAAATGCCTCTCTGAGGTCCCTAAAAACAAGGCCATGCCATTTCTACCTGGCACCAGCAACCCCAATTTAATGTCTTGCATCACTCAATCAACAAGTACTTATTTATTTTCTACTATGTCCTGCATTGCAAGTGATAAAGAAGAAGGGACAGTCAAGTCCCTGACCCAACTTGTCACTTTCACACTTGCAATAGGTACAGTGGTGGGCTGGTAATTAATAACAACCAGCTCTTAAGAGAAGAGTTTCTAATGCCTGATTTTTATTATATCCTCACTAGTTTATATATCAGCAGACTTAAGTTTGCACACTTCAAGCAGAGGGCCTCAGGCAACTAGAGGCACTTCTTTAGAAACCAGAGAACTCCAATTCATCTCCCCTCTGTGTGACCTTGGGCAAGTCATACCCCTTCTCTGGGCTTCCATTTCTTATCTATAAAATGAAAAGGTTAGACTCTGTGCTGTCTATACCTATAGTCCTATGCACTAGAGGCACTTGGTAGTGAGTTTAAAAAAATCAACCTATATAAAAACAAACAAAAGCAAAGCTGAAGGTTAGGTCAAGATGACAAGTTTAAAAGAACCAAACTAAGATGCATACAGCAGAAGTTCACTAATAAAGAACGGGGAATAATCAAAGGTAAAAGAGCTTGTCACCTGATGGGAAATCCTTACCCTTCATCTACTCCACAGAAAAATATAAACTCTTTAATTAAAGCAAATAAAGAAGAATAGTTACACCAAAATATTTGAGTTATTTTTTTCTCCATGACCTAATAAAAAATTAAATGAAATGAGCTAGATTTTATACACATTTTTTCAAGCTAAATACTCACAGATATACAGCAAAAATTTTCAAGTGAATTTTCCCAGAGACAAAATTCCACACTCTACTTATTTCAAGAACCAAGTTTTTCCTTGACAATGGCTGTCTTTTATTAGAAATTGCTGGTGAAACCACCATTTGTGTTTACAACAACACAAAAAAGCTGTATTTGCAATCACTTAAAATATTCAAGTTAGAATTATTAATTCCTTATTTACCAAGAGAAGTTTTGATTTTTTAAAACTTTAACATCTTTTAAAAATAGACAAGATGCTCTTCTTTCTGGAATGCTTCATGTATAATAAAATATCTAAAAATGAAGCCTATGGGTTAGATGACATCCTCAAGTTCTCAACAGTACTTTTGGAAAGAATTAGTTTTCTCTTCAATAGTCTCCAAGTATTCTTCAGCATATACTTAAAATGTGATTATTATGCAAAATAAAATATAAATATTTATAAATATCAAGCTCAAAAAGTCAAACTCAAAACACAAATCACCTCTCTCAAACATGCTTACCTGGCTCCGGACACTTGTCTAGTAAAAAGCATAGATCCAAGTTGTGTGACAGCTTTGTCGGAATGCTCATCCAATGTTTTAAGGGACATAGCTGAATAAAGAAAACAGAGTCTTAATACAGCCTTGGTTTTTCCAGAAACTGCAAAAACTTCAGGAACAGGAAGGCAGAAGGGCAAGGAAACAAGTATTTATTAAGCACCTACTAGGTGTGCTAAGTGCAGGGACCATCATCTTTTAGTCATTTTCAGCTGACAATTTTGTTTTAAGTATTAAATAAATTATGGCCAAAATTAAATGTGCATATATCTACTAACAACATCACAGCAATGCAAATTCATTTGATTATAACCACCTCAATGTCTAAAAAGTGTCACTACATAACTTTTCTAGCTAGTAAGAAAGCCAAGTAAATAATGGGAACATAGTTGCCTAATCATTCAAATCCAATACAGTTTATGAAAATTTCCTAAGTGGAATGTATTTTAATATATATTTGCTTTTACTGACAAAGCAAAGACTCTTAAGTGGTATATAGAGCCTATCTTCTTTTGCAGAGGTAGTGTGGGTGAATTATATGCCCATATACTATTTACTTAAAAAAAAAAACTTCAATGCTCCTAGAAGTAAATTTTAGGATTTAAATTGTGATTTTCAATACCTATCACCAAATTTTTTCCCCTATATTAACAGATCCCTGAAGTTATGCTATTAAGTCAGTGGGAAACGTGATTCCAATTAAATTCAATTCAACAAACATTTACTAAGTGTCTTCTGTGTGCAAGTCATTGTGCTAAGCAATAAGGATACAGATAAAAAACAAGAGTAAAATAAGAGTAACCCCCCCCCCCCCCCCGGAGCTTACATTATACTAGAAAGATATAACACCTACACAAGTAATGACTAAGTATATGCAAAGTAATTTTAAGAGAGTGTATCAGTAAAAGGGGGGTGGGAAAGGGCAGTAGGTTCATTAGTAAAGACCTTGTATAAGAGATGGCACCTGAGTTTTGAAAGACACTATGAAACAGAAGGGACAGTATTCTAGATATGGGGAAAATCTGCATAAAAGCATAAAGGCAGGAGATGGAACATCATGCATAAGGTATGGCTAGCAGAACATACATACACATCTTTTAAAATTAGATTAAACTTGTTTTTTCAAGTTCTGAACTGTCTCCCCCCCTCCCAAACTACTCAACACTAGAGGAGACCACCACTTGACAATGATAATATATGTAAAACCATACTATGCATACTTGTATTTATCATTTCTTTCCCTGGAAGTGGATAGCATCTTCCTTCACAGATCCTTCGTAGTTGAATTGAGCATTCATAATACTCTGAATAATTTGGCTATTCACAATTATTCCGTAAACAATATTGCTATTATTGTATACAATGTTATCTTGGTTTTGCCCATTTCACTCTTCATTATTTCATGCAAGTCTTTCCATGTTTTTTTTCCCCTAGAATCAACCAGCTTATCATTTCTTACAGCACAGTAGTATTCCATCACAATCATATACTACAACTTATTTGGTCATTCCCCAATTGATGGGCATCCCTTAAATTTCTAGTTCTTTGACACCACAGAGAGTTGCTAAATCTATTTTAGAACATAGTTTCTTTTTCTTTTTCCCTGATGACCTTGGGGAAAAAAACCTAATAGTGGAATTGCTGGGTATATACACTTTTACAATGCTTTTTGGGAAAAATTCTCAATAATTCCAGATCACAGAACATATAATTCTTAAATACTTTTTTCTTCCCTAGGAATACCTGAACATGTAAAATGAGACCAAGCTGTGTCATATATATTCACAATTAACAATAACAATATTTATTTAATATCTTATGGTTTACAAGATATTTTTCTTACAACAACCCTGTGAGAAAGATAGTACAGGCATTACTGAAACCATCTTTTAATGAATAAACTGAGGTTCATAGAAATTGAATGACTTGTCCCATGTTTGCATAGCTAGAAACTGTCAGAGCTGGGACACAAACCAAGGTTTTCTGACTCTTAAGTACAGTATTCTTTACTAAACCATGCTGCCTCTTTTATAAAAAGCCAATTCTGAAACTGGGCAGCTAGGTTGAGTAATGGAATCAGGAAGACCTCAATTCAAATCCTGCCTCTGACACTTATTAGTGAGACACTGTGCATATAGCTTAACTCTTTGCCTCAGTTTTCTCATCTGTAAAACAAGCTGGAGAAGGAAATGACAAACCATTCAAGTATCTTTGTCCCTCCACAAAACCCAAATGGGGTTATGAAGAGTAGGACACGACTGAAACGACTGAACAATGATAATTCTGAGACTTGAATTTTAGTTTGTTCCTCATTAATAAGTAGCTGGTTTTTTTTAAAGGGTTTCATAACAGTTTTTGCTTTTTAGAAAACTGGGCACATTTATCTTTTAATTGTGAATTTAAATACTAGAATGTTTTCTTATATATACAGAACATAAAGAGGATTGTATATGAAACCATGAATCAACATTTTATAATTAAAAAAAACATATAATAAATTACATACATTAATTTCAAAACTGTTGTGTCGGTGCTTCCTTTTGTACACTGAAACATTTTGAAAAATGTTTCAATCGCACTATTTTAGGGGGCATCACTGTGCTAGTCACTTCTCATCGACCCTTGAGAGAAAAAAAATCCCTCATAACAAATTAGAATAAGTCAGACAAAATAAATCCATGGTGCCCATGTCAAAACATGAATATATCTTTTTTAAACCTTGACTCCATGACACCTCTCTCTCAGGAAATAGACAAAGATCTTTCATCAGTGGTCCTCTGGAATTATGTTTGGTCACTTCACTTATTATTTAAATCTTTTAAAGTTGTTTTTCTTTACAATGTTTATATCACCATATAATGGTAGTCCTGGTTCTATATGCTTCATTCTGCATACTGCTCAGGTGTCTATGAAATTCTCTTTCATCATTTCTTACAACATCATAATATTCTATTACATTCATATACTATAATTTGTTCTGCCATTCTCCAGTTCTTCCCCTTAGATATAATTCTTTTCTTTCCCTTTTAATCTCCCCTTCAGGATCAGGAGGACTGCTTTATTAGAAGCAACCACTTCTATGATATCATCATGCCTTTCTTATTCCACTCTTCTTTCCATAATTAGCCCCACTTATTTTTCCCTCTGAGTCTGGGATTTTTCTAAAACAAACTAGGTGTGTTTTCAATTCTCCTTTGCCTATTTCAGATAAGAGTGACATTTATCTGAAGCTTGCCTTCCCACTTCTTTGCTCCATTTCTGTATACCTTTCTTACATAATCCAATTATGAGAGCAAGTTCCACATTTATCTCTTTCTAGTATATTCCTTTTATCTTCCTCTTATATACTGTGTTTCCCCGATAATAAGACCTATCCCGAAAATAAGCCCTCC
>NW_027185698.1:16797888-16923700 GCF_028583685.1 Petaurus breviceps papuanus | reverse complement strand
CCCTCCCCTGAAAATAAGCCCTCTGGTGTTTTTCTGTCCAAAAAAATTAATAAGACAGTGTCTTATTATTGGGGAAACACGGTATAACCAAATTCCAGACTTCCCAGGTCAAAGACAAAATACAGCAAACATCACAGAAAGAAACAATATCATATGTCATGGTCATGATAACATAAGATTTAGCAGCTTCTACATTAAAGGATCAGAGTGCTTGGAATATGATATTCTGGAGAGCAAGGAGCTAGGACTACAATCAAGAATCACCTATTCAGCAAAACTAAGAATAATCCGTGGGGGAGAAAAGGACATTTAATGAAACAGTTCAGAAAAGATCAGAGCTGAATAGAAAAATGTGACTTTCTAATATAAGACTCAAAAGAAGCATAAAAAGGTAAACAGGAAAGAGAAACCATAAGGAATTTTAAAAGGTTAAACTTTTTACATTCCTACATGGAAAGATAAAAGTTGTAATTCCTAAGATCTTTACCATTATTAGAGCAGTTAAAAGGAGTATACATACAGGGCAGAGGTGCAAGCTGACAATGATGGAATGATTTCAAAAAAATAAAATTAAAGGATGAGAAAGAGGGATGCACTGAGAGAAGAGGGAAGGGAAAAGCAGAATGGGTTAAGTTCTCTCTCATAAAAGAGGCAAGAAAGAATTTTTACAATAGAGAGGAAGATAGAGGGGTGGCAAGTAACACTTGAACTTTAAGCTTGTCAGAACTGGTTCAAAGAAAATAGATGTTCATACTCAACTGGCAAGAGAAATCTTTTTTACCCAACACAGAAGTAGGAGGGAAAGGGGATAAGAGAAAGGAGGTGGTAATGTAGTAATAATAAAGAGAGGGCAGACAAAAGAAGGTAGTGATCAGATGCAAAACAGACTTTAGAAGAGGGATAGGATAAAAAGAGAGAGGAAGATAAACAAAGAAAACAGGATGAAGGGGAATGAACAGTTAACAATCATAACTGTGAATGTGAGTGGGATGAACGCACCCATAAAACAGGAAATGGAGAGGCAGCTAGGTGATGCAGTGAATAGAGCACCAGTCCTGGAGTCAGGAATTCAAATCCAGCCTTAGAAACTTGACATGCTTACTAGCTGTGTGACTTAATTGCCTTGCCTCAAAAAACAAACAAAAAAAATTAAAACAACAACAGGAAGTCGATAGCAGAATGAATTAGAAACCAGAATCCAACAATATGTTGTTTACAAGAAACACACTTGAAATGGAGAGACACACAGAGAGTTAAAATAAGGGACTGGAGCAGAATCTACTTTTAATGCTTCAACTGAAGGAAAAAAAAAAAAAGGCAGGGGTAGCAAAAAACCTTTTTAAAAAGAATAAGCAGAGAAACTATATCTTGCTAAAAGGAACCATAAGCAATGAAGAAATAGCAATATCAAATACATATATGCACCAAATGGCATAGCGTCCAAATTCTTAAAAAGAAAAAGTAAATTAATTACCGGGGGGTGGGAGGTGGGAGGGGCAGGGGGAGGGAGGCAGAAGGGACAGAGAGTAAAACTAAACTAGTGGGTGACCTAAACTTGCTCCTCTCAGAACTACATAAATCTGATCATAAAATAAATAAAAAAGAAGTCAAGAAGATGAACAGAATCTTAGAAAAGTTAAGACACACTACTTCTTGGGAGCAAACTGAATGGAAATAGAAAGGAACATGACTTTTCCTCAGCTGTACATAGTAACTTTGCAAAAAGTGACCATGTATTAGAGCATAAAAATGTCACAACCAAATGCACAAAAGCAAAAATATTAAATACACCCTTTTCAATCCATAGTGCAGTAAAAATTACATTTAATTAAGAGCCATAAAAGCATAGATTAAAAGTTAACTGGAAACTAAATCTAATCCTAAAGAATGAATGGGTCAGGGGCAGAGCCAAGATGGTAGAGTAAAAGCTGGGATTTTCTTGAGATCTCCCCTAAATCCCTGCAAATATCTGTAAAAAATGACTAAAGCAAATTCTAGAGCAGCAGAACCCACAGAATGACAAAGTGAAATAAATTTCCAGCCCAAGACAACCTGGAAGGTAAACAGGAAAGGTCTGTAGCACCAGTCTGAGAAAGGAGTACAGTCCTGCACAAATCTCCCCTGTACAGTCCAGGAGCTGAAACAAACCTGGAGCAGGCCTCAGGTGACTGAATCATTGGCAGCCATGGCGATTTCCAGACTTCTCAACTCACAAATGCCAAAGACAATTTAGAAGGTCAGTAGGAAGGGTCTATTGGACCTGGGTGAGAGAGGACTGTGATCTAGCCTGAGCCCTGGGGCAGCAGCAGTGGCTGCTTTGGGAGCTCTTGGCCCACAGATGATGGGTGTTCAAGCAATTGATCAGAGGGGGATTGCAGGGATCTCTTTGCTGGCAGTGAGGTAGGATTCTCTTGCTTTGCCCATGCCTGGATCTGGGTCGCAGTCCTGGGATAAGGAGGAGCACTGACTTGGCAGAGTTTGTGGTGGTAGTAGAGGAAATCCTCCTCACAGTTCCAAGAGTGCTTGTGGTCACTCACAGACCAGAGCACAGGCAGGAGACGAATAATACCTCTTATTTGATCAAACCACCTTGGAAGAACTGAAAATTTACAGGTCCCTAGAAATATCTCTGAAAACAGTTGCACAAAAAAACCCTGGAGTTTGAGACAGTACACCCTCCACACTGGAAGCAGAGTCCTACCTTAACAAAGAATTAAAAAGTCAAGCAATTGGCTGGGAAAATGAGCAAACAGCAGGAAAAAAATCAAAATATATAATCTTACTTTGGTGACAAGGAAGATCATAACATACAACCAGAAGAAGACAACAAAGTCAAAGCTCCTCCATCCAAAGCCTCCAACAAAAATATGAACTGGTCTCAGGCCATGGAAGAGTTCAAAAAGGATTTTGAAAATCAAGTAAGAGAATAGAGGAAAAACTGGGTAGAGAAATGAGAGTGATGCAAGTAAATCATGAAAAATGAATCAACAGCTTGCTAAAGGAGACCTAAAAAAATGCTGAAGAAAATAACACCTTAAAAAATAAGACTAACCCAAATGGCAAAAGAGGTCCAAAAAAAGTCAAAAAGAAGAATGCCTTAAAAAGTAGAACTGATCAAATGAAAAAGGAACTCCAAAAGCTCACTGAAGAAAATAATTCCTTAAAAATTAGAATGGAACAAATGAAAACTAATGACTTCATGAGAAATGAAGAAATTATAAAACAAAACTATAAGAATAAAAAAATAGAATACAATGTAAAATATCTTACTGGAAAAACAAATGACCTGGAAAGCAGATCCAGGAGAGATCATTTAAAAATTATTACTGGACTACCTAAAAACCACAGTCAAAATAAGAGCCTAGACATAATCTTTCAAGAAATTACCAAGGAAAACTGCCCTGATATTCTAGATCCAGAGGGTAAAATAAGAAACTGAAAGAATCCACCAATCACCTCCCAAAAGAGATTCCAAAAGGAAAATTCCTAGAAATATTATAGCCAAATTCCAGAGTTCCCAGGTCAAGGAGAAAATATTACAAGCAGTCAGAAAGAAACAATTCAAGTATTGTGGAAACACAATCAGGATAACACAAGATTTAGCAGCTTCTACATTAAGAGATCAAAGGGCTTGGAATATGATATACTGGAGGTCCAAGGAGTTAGGATTAAAACCAAGAATCACTTATCCAGTAAAACTTCAGAGGGAAAAATGGATATTCAATGAAATAGGGCACTTTCAAACATTCTTGATGAAAGGACCAGAGCTGAATAGAAAATATGACTTTCAAATGCAAGAATCAAGAGAAGTATGAAAAGGTAAACAGGAAAGAAGAACTGTAAGGGACTTATTAAAGTTGAATTGTTTATATTCCTACATGGAAAGATGATATCTGTAACTCATGAGACCTTTCTCAGTATTAGGGTAGCTGGAGGGAATACATACATACACACACACACTCATGGCATAGGGTGAGTTGAATATGAAGGAATGATATCTAAAAAATAAAATTTAGGGGTGAGAGAGCAATGTACTGGGAGAGGTAGAAAGAGAGAGATTGAATAGAGTAAATTATCTCACATAAAAGAGGCCCAAAAAAAGCTTTTAGTGTGGAAGGTAAGAGGGGGGAGGGTAAGAGGGAATGAGTGAACCTTACTCTCACTGGATTTGGCTTAAGGAGGGAATAATATACACAGCCAATTGGGTATGGAAATCTATCTTACCCTACAGGAAAGTAGAGGGGACAGGGATAAAAGAGGGGGGACGAATGACAGAAGGAAGGACAAATGTGGGGAGAGATAAAAAGAAGCACTCGCTTTTGAGGAGGAACAGAGTCAAAGGAGAGAATAAAATAAACAGGGATGGGATAGGATGGAGGGAAATATAGTTAGTCTTTCACAACATGACTATCATGGAAGTGTTTTTGCATGATTACACATGTATAACCTACATCAAACTGCTTGCCTTTTCAATGAGGGTGGGTGGAGAGGGAGGACAGGAGAGTGTGGAACTCAAAGTTTTAAAAACGAATATTAAAAATTGTTTCGGGGGCAGCTAGGTGAATAGAGCACGAGCCCTGGAGTCAGGAGGACCTGAGTTAAAATCCGGCCTCAGACACTTAACACTTACTAGCCACGTGACCTTGTGCATTAACCCCAACTTTCCTGCCTTCCCCCCTCCAAAAAAAATGTTTTTACATGCAACTGGGAAATAAGATACACAGGTAATGAGGTATAGAAATCTATCTTGTCCTACAGGAAAACAGAAGGGAAGGGGATGGGGCGGGGAGGGAGGGGGGTTGATAGAAGAACAAATCTTAGAAACAATCAGAGAATTACAACGAGACAATATTCCAAAATCTGTGGGATGAAGTCACAGCAGTACTTAGGAACAATTTATATCTATAAATATATACATCAATAAAAGAGAAAAAGAGCAGATCAATAAACTGGGCATGCAACTAAAAAAATTTTTTTAAGTTCCAAATAAACAACAGAAATGGAAATCCTGAAAATCAAAGGAAAGATTACTAAAATTTACAGTAAAAGAAACCCATTGAATAAATAAAACTAGGAGCTAGTTTGATGGGGGAAAAAAATCAGTAAATTTGAGTTAGAAAAAAGAAAGAAAACCAAATTGCTAACATCAAAAATGAAAAGGGTGAACACATCACCAATGAAGATAAAACTAAAGCAATTATTAGGAGCTATTTTGCCCAATTATATGCCAATAAATCTGACAAAGTAAATGAAATAGATATTTACAAAAATATAAATTGCCCAGATTAACAGAGGAGGAAATAGAACACTTAAATAACCCTATCTTGGAAAGACACTGAACAAGCCATCAATGAGCTCCCTAAGAAAAAATCCCCAGGACAAGATGAATTTACAAGTGAATTCTACCAAACACTTAAGGAACAATTAAACCAAATACTAGATAAGCTATTTTGAAAAATTGGTAAAGAAGGAGTCCTACCCAAATTCCTTATATGACATAAATATGGTTTTGATACATAAATCAAGGAGAACAAAAACAGAAAGAAAATCACAGACCAATTTCCTTAATGAATATAGATACAAAAAATTTAAATAAAATACTAACAGGGAGATTACAGCATTATTTCTCAAAGATCATATACCATGACCAGGTGGGATTTACACCAGGAATGCAGGGCTGACTCAACATTAGGAAAACCATTAACATAACTGACTATATCAAAATAAAAACAACAAAAATCATATGATTATATCAACAGATACAGAAAAAGCCTTTGACAAAAAACAAGACTCATTTCTACTAAAAACAATAGAAAGCACAGGAATCAATGGAACCTTTCTTAAAATGATAAGTAATATTTATCTAAAATCATCAGCAAGCATTATCTGTATAATGAGAATAAGGTAGAAGCCTTCCCAATAAGCTCAGGAATGAAGCAAGGATGTCCAATATCACCACTATTATTCAATATTGTACTAGAAATGCAAGCTTATAGCAATAAGAAAAAGAAACTAACGGAATAAATATAGGCAAGGAGGACAAAAACTATCACTCTCTGCAGATGACAGGATGGTATACTTAGAGAACCCTAAAGAGTCAACTAAAAAAACTAGATGAAACAACAACTTCAGCAAAGTTGTAGGATATAAAATAAACCTACATAAATCATCAACATTTCTACACAAATACCAACAAAACTAAACAGGGACAGATAAAATGAGAAATTTCATTTAAAAAAACTGCAGACAATATATAAAATACTTGGGAGTTTGACTGCCAAGATAAATTCAGGGATTATATGAACACAATTAATTACAAAACACTTTTCACACAAATAGAGACAGATCTAAGCAATAGAAGAAATATTAATTTCTCATGTGAACTCATGTCAAGTGAAGTGAGCAGAACCAGGAGAACACTGTACACAGTAACAGCATATTGTAAGGATGATCAACTGTGAAAGATTTAGCTACTCTGATCAAGACAATGATCTAAGACAATTCTAAAGGACCCAAGATGAAAAATGCTCTCCACCTCCAAAGAGCAAACTGATAAACTCTGAATGCAGACTGAAACATACTTTCTCTATTTTTATTGCTTAATTTGTTTTCTTTCACAACATGGCTAATATGAAAATGTTTTGCATAATTTCACATGTATAATCAATATCAAATTGCTTGCCTTCTCAAGAAGAGGGGAAAGACTAGAGGGACAGGGAGAATTTGGAACTCAAGAATTTTAAAAATGATTGTCAAAAATCTGTTTATATGTAACTGGGAAATATTAATTGCAATAAATAAAAATAAGTATTAAAAAAAACAGAAGAAAGGCCTAGAATTAACAAGGATTAAGGAACAATTCTTATAAAAGGTGGGGATTTAGTTGAGATTTAAAAGTCTTTTGCTTGAAGACTTACTCTTTCCTTCTAGGCTAGGTATAGACTTACTCTTTGCTTCTAGGCTGAAATTTTAGGTATCTCTAGATCTACGTTTTTGTTGATTACTGGTAGGTGCTGACTTTCATTTATTCATCTTTCCAGTTTTAGTTCCTGAATTGTTTTTTGTTTTGTTTTTGTGGCAGGATTAGATTCAGACTTCTGCTCTACTGAGTGAAATTTTAAGTGCTACTTGCTCTCACCCTGGTCACACCAATTCCTAAACTGACCTCCACTTCCCAGGGTTATGCCTCTCTGAAGTTCATGGCACTGGATTTTCAAGACTCTTTATGGCAACTCAGGTCAAAGTATTGGGGACCTCAGAGCATTTGCACTGCCTAGGTCTGATCAATGCTATGCCATAACAGTCTCTACTACTCCTGGTGGCTTTCAAGGTCTCCTCTTTGGACTTCTCCCTATGCTGGGGCTTTCTGAAGGGAGTACTTTGCTCTTGCTACATCTAGATAGTCTTACAGGATACCTGTCCCTGGTCAGCCTGGACAGTAGTAACAGGAGGCTGCCAGCTTGTCTGCCTGAGTTGGCACCAACTTGGCCAGCAACCCCCTTTCCTATTGCCTATAGGGTTCTGGCTGACTTTTAATTGGATGTGGGGTTGAAAGAAATCAGTTACTATAGTTTTTCACTGAATTTCAGAAATGATCACTACTCGGTAGATCTGTCGGGGCTGGAAGGTCTTCCTCAGTTTAGGCAGCAATCTTGGCTAGGAGTTCACATTCTTAAAACAACAAAATTTAACTGTTAAAATGTACTTTACATGATTATTACATTTGATAATCTGCTTTATGTGGAAAAAAATATAGTTACATATAAATGTGCCTTAAAAGCAACAGAATATGTAATATAGTTTTTTATGCTCAAGGACATATAGGAATCAGACATTCCTCCTTTTTTCTGACAGTTAATTCTATGAAGACTTTAATAAATATGTACATTCTGTAGAAATTGTCAAATACAAGATATCCCGAAAATCTCAGTGCGTCCCAGCTAAAGCTTAAAGTTGCACTAAGACTTTTGGGTCTCCTGCACACATTTTCTTAAGTATCTATTTTGCCCTCTGATTACATATTAAAGCAATTTTTAAACATCTGTTTTTTTTTAAGTTTTGAATTCTAAATTCTGTCCTTCCCTCTTCTCCCCTCCCCTTTCTCTGAGGCCATAAACAATCAGATATAGGTTATACATGTGTAGTCATGTAAAACATTTCCATATTAGTCACTTTATACAAGATGACTCAAATAAAAGAAAAAGAATGAAAGAAGT
Source organism: Petaurus breviceps papuanus (assembly GCF_028583685.1). Lineage (NCBI taxonomy): Eukaryota > Metazoa > Chordata > Mammalia > Diprotodontia > Petauridae > Petaurus > Petaurus breviceps. The sequence goes on along the minus strand of NW_027185698.1, from coordinate 16,915,484 downwards.
GACAAATAGCATGCTTCAGTCTGTATTCAAACTATCAGTTCTTTCTCTAGAGACACATAGTATGCTTCATATTAGTTCTGTGGGATTGTCTTGGATCACTATTACTGAGAATAGCTAAGTCAGTCACAATTCTTCATCATACAATATTGCTGTTACTGTATACAACATTCTCCTGGTTCTGCTCACTTCACTTTGTATCAGTTCATATAAGTCTTTCCAGATTTTTCTGAAATCATCCTACTTGTCATTTCTTATAGCAAAATATTCCATCACAATCATATACCAGTTTGTTTAGCCATTTCAAATTAAAGGCATCCTCCTGATTTCCATTTCTTAGTCACCACAAAAAGAGCAACTTTAAATATTTTTGTACAAATAGTTCTTTTTCCCTCTTTTGACAGATATTTCTTTTTTATTTTTAATTTTAAAGAATTTAGAGTAAATAAAAGCAGCAGCTTTGGAGTTAAGAAACCTGGGTTCAAGTTCTATCTGTCACATGGCTGGCTCTGTGACCCTAGGAAAAAATCACTTAACAACTTCTCAGCACACCCACTTTCTAAGTTTGTAAACTGTCAATCTGTACTGGTAAAGGGAATTTTCTTACAATAAAAATTATGTGTCTAAACTCTCATCTCTGTAAAATTATACTGTCAATGGTGCAAGAAAAAAATCTAGCTTTATTTTTTTTTTCCTACTCTTGCTAGTTGATTGGCAGATCTGCTTGTTATTTGGCAAAAGTTTTTACTGTTATCTCTTCCTGCTTCTCAGGAAAGATGGGAGGCTATAGATCCTAAATGCTGCACATTCTCAGACATGTAGTCAACTACATTATTTGGTTTTGCTTAAATTTTTTTGTTTTAAAAGGGAAGGGTTAATGGGGAAAAGAAATTAAGGAGAAATAACTGGTACAAAAACAATACAACTTCTAAAAAACGACTATCTGAAATAAAGTTCAGTATGTATTACACAATGAATTCCTGTTATCTGCCATAATGGATACACATAAGCAGTCTAAGAGTTATGTTGGAAATATTTGTTTTGATTGAGATTTTCTCAGTGTGTAGGAGACTCCCCAGAAATAAGTCAAGCAGAAGTTATGTGAAACTTCACTAGATCAGAGGATTTAGTTAGTGAAACCTATGAAGACAGAAAGTCTACCCAGTTACCAAAAATGATTTATTTCCTTCTAGAAAGTAGTTTAGGCCTCATTAAGCTGGAAATATTTATGAGAAATAAGAAGAAAAATTACCTAGAGATATAGGATTATGAGATGTATCCAACAGTCTTTCATTGTGGAGTTCTGATAGATTTTTTACTTCAGTGGATAAATAGAAAAACATTTCCTGCCAAAAAAAAAGAGAGATGATATTCAAAAAAATTTAAAATAATACTTATTAATTGCTAGACTTAACATAAACAGAAAAAAACTAACTGAAAATAAAATTAAATCTGCCATATAAATTAACCCATCCATAGACAGTCCTTAGGAGCTGAAGAATTTTTTAGGAGTTAAAAGTAGATCTCAACTCTCCTCTGATCCCATGTAGTAAAATTCATTTGTTCATTTATATTTTTATCCAACAAGTATTTATTAAATATTCACTATATACCAAGCACTATGCTAAGAAGTAGGAATACAAAGACAATAATGAATTAGTCCCAGTTCCCAAGAACTTTACATTTTATTAAGCAGAAAAAAAAGGTATGCAGCTAAGTAAATTCAACGCTGGCAACATCCTTCAGTAACTATAAACATGCATGGCCTTCCACAACAAAGAAACAGTGTAAGTGTAAAGAATACTGGACTTGGAGTCAGGAAGATCCAAGTTCAAATCCTGCCTCAGATAACTTACAAGCAGTGAGACCCTCTCTTGGCTTCAATTTCCTTTTCTATAAAATGGAAATAATAGTAGCACTTACATTCCAAGGTTGTTATGAGGATCAAATAAGATAGTATTTGTAAAGTCCTTTGCAAACCTTAAAGTACTATATAAATGCTAGTGATTTTTTTTTATTATGGGCTTATAAATTCTTACTCTATTATTGCTGCCATAACCATCCCATAGTAGTACAATTTCAGGAATATGATTTATAGTTAATTTGTACTCCCTTGTTTTGGCCATTTCTGTAAATGAGAAACTGTTCCCAAAGACTTAACAACAGAAATACCTAGAGCTCTTTTAAATTTATTGACACACTAAAAAGATAATTGCTCAATGATCATTTCTAATATTCTAATGGAAACACTCTGGTCATTTTTATTATTCATTTGTTAATGCTACTATATAAATTGCTGCAACAACCCTTATATTTGGTAACATGGTTTCAACTGTCACTGCAATATGAAAACCTTTAGACCATAAAAATGTTAAAATAACTGAAAATTACATATTGCTATTATTGATATACATAACTATACTGCAGAGACTTCTAAATGCCATTTATAATTATTCAAGAGGATTCAACCTAACAATCTAAATTAGAAAAACTAAGTGGATAAAGAATGTCTCCTGCTTATGATATGTAATTGGATAAAAAACCCAAAGAGACAGTACACATAGTCATACACATATCTTAGGCAGATGCTGTCCATGGGCAATAAACTAAGATGTGAGTTGAAAAGGAGAATAGGCAATAACACGGGATTTTCAATAACATGATGATTCTTCCCTAAACAAAAGCCAATTGTTTTAACAACATTTCTTCTAATAAGGTTACATGACTACAAATCATGGAATATCAGTTTCCTGAGAATTCAAGTTGAAGGTTACTAAAAACACAAGGAAAGGCACAGGGAAGTTGTGATTAGGTTGCAATACAACTAAAATCAAAACGTGTACAAGTGGTATAAAAGATGTCACCAGAGAGATGTATGACCAGAAAATATGGGCCAATAAAGCAGTAAGAGTGAGGAATAATCATTGAGTACCACTTATTGGTATAAAAGCAATGTAAAGTGACCCCTCCCAAACCTCATGAAGAATTTATGGAAGGACACGACTAAGAATCAAACAGGATAGGCACATATGAATAGCTTGTGATCTTTAACAAGAATAACCACAATAAGGAAACTATAGTTCCACTGGAGAACTGAAGTATATATAATGAGCACTACTGTGTGCAAAGCACAGTATTTTCTACTAGAACTCCCAATTATTTAATCATTATGATAATAATTCACTTTATATAGCAATTTGACATTTATAAAGTTTGTTTGTTTTTTCACAAGTACCCTGTTGAGATAGGTCACACAAGTATTATTTTCTAGCTTGGTGATGCAGTGATGCAGTAGAGTACCCAGCCTGGAGTCAGGAAGACCTGATTTCCAATTCAGTTTCCGACGCGTACTATCTGTGTAACCTTGGGCAAATCACTTCATCTGTTTGTCTCAGTTTCCTCATCTACAAAATGGGGATAATACCAGTCCCTAGGGTTGCTGTGAGGACCAAATGAGATAATCATCATAAAATACTTATATTAGCAGAGTACCTGGCAGATAGTAAGTGCTACATAAATGTTAACTATTATTATTATTGTACAGACGAGGTAACTGAAGTTCAGAGAGGTGAAATAATTTGATAGTGTCCCTTATTAATCAGCATCTGAGACTGGATTCAAACCCAAGTCTCCTGGTCTTAAATCCAGAAATCTATTATGCCACAGTGCTAGATATAGCCAGTAGTACAAGATACTTCCTGTGTGTTTAAGTTTTACTGCTTCCACATTAACATTCACAGTATTTAGAAGTTATTTTAAAAATATATTAAACATCTATCTCCTACATAAAGACAGCTAAGCAGTTTTCTACAGGACAGATAAAAGATTTCAGAACCAGTACTATTTTTTATTATGGTTAAATCTATAGCTGACATACATTATAAAATATTCCTATAACAAGAAATTTATAAGCACACCAAGCAAATATATAAAGACCTTACTTAAAAGAAATGAAATATTATTGATTCTCTCTGCCCTTTGTACTATATTTAACTTAATTTTTAAAGACTTCTCACTAGAGATAAACTGAACTGTATACTTGAATCCTAATGTCAGCTTTATTTCTGAATAAGAAAAAAACCAACTTCACCGTATGGTACATGAGTATGTTAAATTATATTAAAGTATTACACTTCAGAAGACTTTTTGCAAATTGATTTGCAGTCATGAAACATAATGCCTCCAAAACCCCCACAGAGGCAAAAAATTCACCAAGTCTTGCAGAAGTTGATCTTAAATAATCATTTTAAAATTCTTATATACAATGACACAATGATTAGTATGTTCCTTTGAAATACATACTATTTCATTTTTTAGGTTGAGCTGAAAATGGAATTTCACAATCAACTAATTATTGTGCAATTATATAGTTAATAGTTAATAAAAACAAAGAAATAAAGATTTCAAAGACAACTTGATGTGAAAAGTCTAATACAGTTTGTGCATTATTACACACACACATACACACACACACACACCCCTATTGACCTTTGACTCATTTGCTCTAGAGTGTCTTGCTTGTCTGTCATAACAGCCCCTGCCCCTTTACTACTGGGATCCTTCCCAACTTGGAGTTGCCTAGTTAGCATATCAAAGTCTATGTCCTACCCCATCACATCATTAACCACCAGGCTCTGGCCAAGTCTAACCCCACTAAGGATCAAGGGAAGAAGGGAATGAATCCACTTTATACCCTATACAAGTCCCTTTCACACTTAGATGGCCAAATGTCTCCCACTACAACTGACCTGTGAATGACCCATTAAGGTAATGTCCCTTCTTCTAAGATGTTTCTGGTCAGGAGTATGAACTGAATAAACCTGAGTGCCTTAAATGCTTCTTCCTCCCACAGTATCTGCTTCCTAACTCCCTCACAGGAATTCCCTTTGACATGTCAAACCTCCAGCACCATGTTGGGATGCCTTAGTTATAAACCCTGGACTGAAACTACTATTAGCTACACTTACCTCCTAAGATTCCTCTTAGGGAGTGCAGAGAGCAAGGGATAAGAATATATAAACTCCATGTCCTAAGTCGACATGGATCTAAAGACTGGGACTAGGGGCTTCGTCCTGAACCTCATGTCCTTCAGTTTTACTCCACCCTAACCTTACAAGCAGAGCCAGTAGGGTCAAAACATAAGCATACATACATACGTACACATACACACACATCCCTATCTGTACCCATGTTTGAGATCATAATGCTTACCATAATACTGTCATTGGGTGTAGACAGCTTAGAAAGCTGATACATGATTTCCTATGTAACTATAACCACTGTTTATAGGAACTTCTATTACTAAAGCTATATGAAGACTCTGGTTAAATAAAGTTGCACCACTGTTTTAATTCTATAAGCCAAAATGATGACTACAAATCTAGCTTGTGTTTTAAATATTCCATGACTATGAGAAATATGGTAGAGTAGAAAGAGAGCTGGATTTGGGTTCAAAGACCTGGGTTTAAATTTACTAGCTGAGTGACCTTGGTTAAGTCCTTTAATCTTGTACTTCAGTTTCCTCATTTGTGAAATAAGGAAAATAAAACCTATACCACCTTCTTTAAAGATTTGTTGTGAGAATCATATTCTAAAGCACTATGTATACTACAGAGTACTATATAAATGTCAATAACTATTACTATTAATAAGATGGTTTGAGATATTTTATGTTCCTATAGTAGCACTTTTTATCCTTTCTATTTCATATCATAGATACCCAGTTACCCTGCAGTAGCTTATCCTTGGTACATAACCAGTCCAACAGATGTTCACAGGAACAAATTCTAAAGGAATGTTTACCTAGCCTATTACAACAGAACGCTTTTCTTTGGAAGGAAAAACTGTCCAAGATAAATATTCTCTTTTAAAGCAAAACTGAAATAAGGATAACTACTAAGGTTTATTTTTCAATTTGCATATAGAAGTTCAGAAGCAGCTTCTTGTAGTTTAAACTTTTTTTCTAAAGGACAGACAATTTCAGGCAACTTTCTCCACAATCAAGTAGATTTCTTCATCAGGAGGGGGCCCAAGGCAAAGGGGTTCAATTCACACACTGAGTCTCACTCCCTCTGATCCTTTCACCCCTTCAAAACAGAAAGATTGAGAAGGAAAGACTTCAAGCTGAGTTCTTGTCTGCCTTTACTGCAAAGAAGATAAAGCCTTTTCTGCAAAGATCTAAGCTTGGATGAAATAACCTCTAAAAATATCATTGCTGCGAATAAGGGCACAGAATAAAAAAATTCCTAAGTTTTCTTTTAACACTCCTTTTTTAGGAGGCAATAACGCCAATAATATAAAAAGGAGTTCTCAGTGATAGTATATAAATAGCTCTAGCTGAGAGCATAATAGCTCTGCCTTAGCTACTCCAGAGCTGAACCAATAAACTATCACTATTAAATTTTCACAGTTCAAGAGCAAGTACATTTAAACAAAAGAGGCCCTTACTTCTGCAACAAATCCAATAAAAAACCAATATTTATAATACATATCTGCAATTATGGTTTATGGAGAATACCCACATTTTCAATGAAAAGATTTGCTTGTTAGATGAAGTTGTTAAAACCTAAAGTTTTATTTACTTGTAAAGACATAATCCCAAAATAAGTATTTCATTACTTTTGAAAATTCCAACATATATCCCTTGTTCCCAATAAACAAAATATGCAGGATTTTAAACTGATTAAAATGATTACATATGTAAAATCCTCTGTAAACTTTAAGCCATTATTTAAAAGTCATCTATTAGAATTTCCATTTACTGATATAGGTATTTCTGTTGGTGAAGATTGTACCTCATCCTGTAATTCTTGTACATGCTTTTCCTTAAGTTTACAAAGACCATGCTGCCTGGAACAGAGGTGTCAAACATGTAGCCCAATAAGGCCAGCAACACTCCCCAGTCCTGCCCAACCCAGATTAAAATATAATTGTGAAATATTTAACAAAATAAATAAAAATACTGTAGAACACAGATAACGTTAATAAGTGGTTTTCTAAGTCAAAGGCCTCAGGGATCCTTTATGTATGGTTTAGTGGCCTGTTTCTATTTTGTTTGACACCGAAGGACTGGAGCACAGATTTTCTCATTTTATATTTAGGCTGGTCCAGCCCCCAATTCCTTTTATTTTCCTATGGGCCATTTCTAATTTGCCTAGCACCACAGAGACTGTGGCGTCAGGAATCCAAATGCAATGATGACAAAAACAAAATACTACAGAAATCTTAGCAAATTTTGTTCCATTTTTGGGCACCTACTTCCATTAAAGGTCACAGTTTTTCTTGTGTTCCCCTACACAGTGGGACCTCTTAATGAAACCTCTTCCTGCTGCAATCCATCAACAATCTCTCCTCCTTGGTGATTTGCTTCATCCAGATCCTGGAGGTAGTTATCTACCAGTTTCCCAAAAGATTCTTCCACCCTTCTCAAGTTCAATACCTGATTCACTCTTCCTCTATACCTCACATCATTCTCTTCTACCTAAAAATTACAATATACATGTTGTTGAACCTCATAAATATCTATGGTGCCCAGTTTACCACCCTCCTAAATCCCTATGACCTATACTTTCACTACATTTCAGTCGCACAGAGGGATACTCATATCCTTAATTTCATTATCACCTTTTCTTCTCTTAGCACAATCTCTTATCTTTTTCTCTCCCTATGCCTCATCCACCTCAAAACTATTCTTCATTCTCTTGAAACTCATTACTCTAGCCCTCCCTCCTCATCTAATCTAGTACTGCTTCTCTGGCTTCATTTTTCTCCCTTCAAAATACTGACCTGTAGTTAACTGGCTCTATTGCAATTTATCCAAAACTTGAACCCAGCATTACTTCCATCATCTCCCTTCCTCTCTCCTGGCATCTTTTAGTGTTTACAGAGCTGGGGGGATGACATATCTACCTAAAAAGATGCCTAACAATTATGATATAGTAGTAAGTGTACTGAATATAGAGTCACGAGATAAAAGAGAAGTCAGGTTGCAGGACGATTGCTGGACAAAACTGCACAATCATACTGACTAAATCAAATTTGTATAATCTAATTTCAATTAAGCCTTCAGTTTTATATAACAATCCTTCTGTCCTTCCCTTGACACCCTATTGCACTTCTCCTGAGGCTTTTCCAAACATTCATTTCTCTTCTCAAACTAGGATTTACATTCCTTCTCCACCCCCTCTAGGGAAAAGACCATACCTCATACACTTTACAAAGAAAATTGAAGCCATATATCACAAGCATGATATATCATTATGCTCCTCAATTCTATATTCAAAATCTCTCAACATCATCCCCAATTCTCCTCCTTTGCTCTAGAGTCTTACAGAATGTATTATCCTTTTTGCCAAGGCCAGTCACTCTTGTCCCTTTGTCTCATTCCCTTCAGGCTTCCCTAGGAGCTGCCCCTTTAACCATCCCCTTTTCTTTCCTAATCTTCCAACAACTAGCTCTTTCCCTACCACTTCAAGCATGCCCAGATCTCCTTCAGACTCAAAAAGCATTCATTTGACCCTGCCATCCCCTCTAGCTATTGACCTATATTCATTCTTTCATAACTAAACTCCTAAAAAAAAAATTTTTGTGTTTCCTCATTGCCCACTTGTTTTAAACACTCTGCAATCTGGTTTCCAAACTCATCGCTCAAATTAAACTTCCCCCTCCAAGAGATTACCAGTGATTTCTTGACAAATCCTAGCAAATCCAGTGGCTCTTTTTTTTCAGTCTTCATCCTTGAACATTTCATGATATTTGAAACTGCTGACCATTCCCTTCTTTTGAATTCTCTTTGTCCTAGATTTTACTGACATTTCTCTGTCATGGCTCTGCTAACCAATCCTAAAACTTCTTGGCATTTTCTGTTGAAGTTATCACAGAAACACCACTAAAAGGATGATATCCTGTTAACCAATGAACAAAGATCTTGCATTTAGAAAATCAACACTTAAGGTTAATGTTCTAGATGGTCTAAAACTATACGATTCATCACACAGGACTAGGGGCCACTTTTAATATTCTGATTAATAGGTTGACATGGCCCAAGAATTCAAAACCTACCTGCCAACCTACAGTGATAAGCCTCTCCATTCTTAGCAGGGTTGGCCCTCACCCTATGGAATCAGTCTATCACTGGGATCATACTCAAAGCATTTGCAACGCTGTAGAATCTTCCACAGATTATATTCACTATAGCCAAGCACTGCAGCACAACTTTGTGGAGCTACTATTGTCAGTGTTTCACCAATTAGATGGCAACACCACTGTTAATATGTGCTTGTGATACAAACTAGAGCAACTACTTAGCTAAAAGAAGAATAAAACTCATGAAGTTCTAAGTACAGAGTCAGTTTATAGACATAGAGATAATTTTTACGGTCTGAGGATGATAGGGAAACTCCAACATAATAGTGTCTAAGCTTTCAGAATCAAGAGCGTACCACAAAAGAACAATAAATTGATGGATAAGAACCCCAATTCCCAGTTACATGGTTCTATAGGTTACTTGATTGGCTGGCTGTGGTCCTTCATTTTCGAAGAGGACCAAAATGACATCGCTCTGCTAGAGTCATGTTTCACTGTGTCTGACTGTGGCTGATCAGACCAACACAAGCTCAGAACACTATACCACAGGTCAGGCACAAATAGTCCATGGGAACTTTCAGGGTGGATACTACAAATTTGCGTACCTGCATTTCCTTTGAGCTATCTCAATTCTGCTTTGCTCATAAAGAATAGCACCTTCTCTGATGTGGCCACACAATGCTGAGCGGTCCTGTACCAGTGTATCCCATGTTACAATAAATTCCAAAGTCCTTAAGAGAGAACTTGAGAGTGTCCCTGTATCATTTCTTCTAATCACCATGCTTACCCTGTGTGACAATGGTTGGTTACCCACAATCTTAACTTATTCATTATCAAATATTTTCAGCTCCACTGATATGGAGATTTTCCCATAAAATATAACCATTTTGACTTAATAGAATGTAAGTTTCTAAGGGGCAGCTAGGTGGTGCAGTGAATACAACACTGGCCCTGGAGTCAGGAGGACCTGAGTTCAAATCTGACCTCAGACATTTAACACCAAAAAAAAAAAACTAGCCATGTGACCTTGGGCAAATCACTTAACCCCAACTGCCCTCTAAAAACAGGCAAAAAAAATAAAGAATCTAAGTTTCTTGGTGCAGTCCAGATGGTAGAGTAAAGACAGGCACTTGCCTGAACTCTCCCAAACTCATCTCCAAACAACTTTAAAATAATGCCTCAAAATGGATTCTGGAGAGGCAGAACTAACAAAAGAATGGGGTGAAACAATTTTCCAATCCAAGGCAATTTAGAAGTTTGACAGAAAAGGGCTGTCTCACTGGGGTGACAGGAGAGCACGATCCAGTAGAGGTTATGCCCTAGCAAGCCAGCAGCAGGCCTTGAGGTTAATGGAGTCAGCAATTTCCACAACTCTCAGCCCTCAGATAGTAAGGGAGCTGGAAGATTGGCCAGAAAGAGATTAAAAGGCCCCATGCAGGACTCCCCATACTTGAATGTAGGGCAGAGCCCTGGGAGAGGAGGAGCACTAGCACACTAGAGCTTATCACCAAAGGGGTACAGGGACCCTAGTCACCGTTCCAAGCTGGAGACTCTAAGTGCTTACAGTCACTGACAAACCAGAGAACAGGCCAGGAGAGCAGCAGCCACACCTCTCCTTAGAACATACTACCTTGAAAGAAATGACCATTTACAGACCTCCCAGAAATGAGCTCTGAAAAAAGTAGCACCAAAAGTCTGAAGCTGGAGACAGTGGCCCCTCCATCCCAGAAGCAGAGCCCAACTTTAACATAACGCTGGAAAATGAGCAAATAATGAAAAAGAACTAGACCATAGAAAGTCGCTATGGTGATAGGGAAGATAAAAACACAAACTCAGAAGCCAACAAAGTCAAAACAGCTGCATCCAGAGTCTCAAAGAGAAATGTGAATTGGTCCAAAGCCCTCCAAAAAAATTTCCTGGAAGAGCTCAAAAAGGAGTTTATTTTTTAAATTTATTTTTAGTTTTCAACATTCACTTTTATAAAATTTTGAGTTCTAAATTCCCCCACCCCCAAGACAGCATGCAATCTGATAAAGGCCATACACACCATATTTAACATATTTCCACATTAAGTCATATTGTGAAAGAAGAATCAGAACAAAAGGGAAAAACCATGAGGTAGAAAAAAAGAGAGAGAAAATAGTATGCTTCAATCTGCATTCAGACTCCATAGTTCTTTCTCTGGATGTAGATAGCATTTTCCACCATTAGTCTTCAAAAAGGATTTAAAAAATCAAATAAGAGAGATACAGGAAAAATTGGAAAAAGAAATTATGCAAGAAAAAGTGAACAGCTTGATAAAGGAGGCACAAAAAAAAACTGATGAAAAGAACACCTTAAAAAACAGAATAGACCAAATAGTAAGAGGCAAAAAAAAAAAAATCCACTGCAGCGAAGCATTCCATAAAAAGCATATTTGACCAAATGGAAAAGAAAAGCTCATTGAAGAAAATAAATCCTAAAAAAATAGGAATGGGAAAGTGGGAGTTAATGACTCCATGAGATTTCAAGAAATAAAGTCAAAAGACCAAAAAACTGAAAGAGAAAAAAAGTGAAGTATCTCATTAGAAAAACAACTAACCTGGAAAACAGATCCAGGAGAGATATCTCATTTAAGAATTACCAGGCTACTTAAAAGCCATGATCAAAAAAAGGGTCCAGATATTATCTTTCAAGTAATTATCAAGGAAAACTGCTCTGATGGATGGGGTGAAACAATTTTTCACCTAGAATCAGAGGGTAAAACAGAAATTGAAAGAACCCACTGGTCAATTCCAATATGAAAACTCCCAAGAATATTATAAACAAATTCCAGAGCTCCTAGTTCAAGGAGAAAATACTGAAAACAGCAAAAAAAAAAAAAAAACAGTTCAAATATCCTGGAGACACAATCAGAATAACAAGATTAGCAGCTTCTACATTAAAAGATCAAAGGGCTTGGAGTATAATATTCCAGAGAGCAAAGGGGCTAGGATTATAACCAAGAATCACTTACCCAGGAAAACTGAGTATAATTCTTCAGTGGGAGAAAAAAGTATAATTAATGAAATAGAAGACTTTTAAGCATTTCTTCTCAAAAGACCAGAACTGAATAGAAAACATAACTTTCAAATAAGACAAAAGAGAAACATAAAAAGGTAAATAGGAAAGAGAAATCATAAGAAATTCAATAAGGTTAAACTGTTTACATTCCTAAATGGGAAGATGATACTTATAACTCCTAAGAATTTCCTCACTGTTAGGGCAGTTAGATGGAGTATACATATACAAAGAAGGGCATGGGTATGAGTTGACTCTAAAATTAAGGCATGAAAAAGGAAGAGTTACTGGGAGAAGAGGGAAGGGATAGGTAGAACAGAGTAATTTATCTCACAAAAAAAGAAGTAGGAAAGAGCTTTTACAGTGAAGGGGAATACTGGGGGGACAGCGGTGATGGACAATTCTTGAAGCTTACTCTTATCAGAATTGGCTCAAAGAAACTGAACATAGAAATCAATGTTATTTTAGTTAGGTACAAAAATCTATGTTATTTTACCTTCAGGGAAGCCGAAGGGAAAGGAGATAAGAAAAGAGGGAGGTACTGACAGAAGGAAGGGCAGATTCAGGGAAGCAGTGGTCAGAAGCAAAAAAATTTTGAGAGAGGACAGGCAGTGAGGGGAGAGAAGAGAGAAAGGACAGAGAAAAGAAGAGAGAAAGGGAGAAAATAGAGGGAAATTCACAATTAGTAATTATTAGCTATGAAGAAATTTTTACAAGAAGTTTCTCTGACACAGGCCTCATTCTCAAATATACAGATAACTGAGTCAAATTCATAAGAATACAAGTTATTCCCCAAATGATAAATGGTCAAACGATATGAACAGAAAGTTTTCAGATGAAGAAATCAAAGCTATCTACAGTCATATGAAAAAAATGTCTTAAATCATTATTGATTAGAGAAATGCAAATTAAATTAACTCTGAGGTACTACTGCACACTTATCATATTGGTTAATATGACAGAAGAGAAAAATGACAAATGTTGGAGGGGATGTGGGAAAATTGGGAAACTGAAGCACTGTTGGTAGAACTGTGAACTGATTAAACTATTCTGGAGAGCATTTTGGAACTATGCTCAAAGTGCTATAAAACCACGTATATCTATTGACTCAGAAAATACCACTACTAAGTCTGTATCCCAAAGAGATAAAAAACAAAAAGGACAAGGATTTATATACATAAAAATATTTATAGTAGCTCCTTTTGTGGTGGCAAAGAATTGAATTTTGAGGGGATGCCCATCAACTGGCTAAAGGCTGAATAAGATGTGGTATAAGATTGTGATAAAATGTAACTATGCTTAAGAAATGACAAGCAGGATGCTTTCAGGAAAAATCTGGAGAGGCTTACATGAACTGATGCAAAGTGAAGTGAGCAGAACCAGGAGAACAATATACACAATAATATTATAGGATGAACAACTGTGAATGACTTTGTTATTCTTAGCAATACAATGATCCAAAACAATTCTGTGGAATTGGAAATATGAGGAATTATGCAGTCTGCCTCCAGAGAAATAATGGATAGGAGTCTGAATGCAGATCAAAGCAAATTTTTTTGCCTTCTTTTTCTTGTTCTTTTTTTTGGTCTGTGTTTTCTTTCTTATCGTGACTAATATGGAAATGTTTTGTAGACTGAACATGTATAACCTATGTTAAATTGCTTGCCTTCTTAATGAGGTGGGAGAGAAGAGGGAAGGGAAAGAATTTGGAATTCAAAATTTTAAAAAATGAATGTTAAAAATTTTCTTTATGTGTAATTGTGGGAAATTTTACTAATTAAAAAATAACAATTTTAATGGAATATAAAATTTAAGAATGGAATATGGTAACAAAATAGAATCTGCCTTGTAATTAATCATGATTCAAAAAGCACTTATTAAATGCCTACCTACTTTGTTCCAGGGACCATGCTAGATACTATAGATAAAAAAATCCAAAATTACAAAATACAAAAATTAAATAGTCCCTGATTTCAAGGACACAACAGACACAAAGAAGTAATTGTAAAATACAGACAGAGCAAACACAAATTTCAGCGCGGAAGGCACTAGCAACTTAAGGATCAGGAAAGACTTCAGGTTGCATATAGAATATGAGCTGATCTTAAAGGAAGCTGGGAAGCAGTGTCTAAAAGGAAGGAAGATTACACATGTTCTATGAAGAACAGACAACAGGAAAGACACAGAAATGGGAAATGAAAAGTCCTAAGTAGACTAACATGGCTAGAATGCAGGATTTTGAAAGAGAATGTTCAGTTTGGAAAGGTAGGCTGGAACCAAATTGTGATTAATGGTACATTTCTATTCTAAAAAGCAAGAAATCACTGTATTTACTAATATGCTTTATTTGCTACAGAATTGCATTTTTTGTGTGTATTCCTAAATAAAATATGTACTATAAAGAAACATCAACTGGCTTCTTTTGCAGAATGTAAAAACTAAACTGTATCTTAAATAGTTAATGAGAGGGAAGAGTTTTATGCTTTTGGGGGAATGGGGGAGTATGGCAATGAAATTACTACAGGCTCTTGTTAATTTGTTAGAGTTAATGCATGATTAAGTAAAATCCAGTTAACAATTGTCACTTTAATTTCAATAGGTATAAAAGAAACAAATAATACCATCTGAGTATAAAATATCTCAGCTCTTTGCTATGACAATGAACATGCACATACATGGGCTTCTACTTTACCAAGTATGTTTTGCAATTAAAAACTAATTATTTAAAATTTTAGAGAAAAGTCACCATGCTAGGATTACTCTATGTATTATACTCCTTTTACTAAGTAGGAAATGAGTTCATCAAAACTGAAGAGAAAAATGAACAGAAAGATAATAATCACTATAAATAAATTTAACTCCCCAAAATCTTTAATAAGTCTGAAAGCTACAAAATATCTAAATTCTCATTGAAACATAAATTGTAAAAGTATGCATGAAATTTAGTAAAGCCCACCAAAAGTTATGTCAATCAACCACTTCAGAGTGTTAAACGTAAGACTACCAATTGTCTTCCATGAGTACATAGGAAAGGATGTTACTCTAATTAAATGGGGCAACCTAAAATAGAAACATTCTTCTTCACAACCTTGTATTTTCTTCTTAGTCCCAAATTGAAGTATTCCTGAAGAGTTTCTGATAGCTATCTAAGACTAAATCTCAGGCTGATCAATGCAAGCTAATATTCCTAAATGGGGAACACCAATAAGCAAAATAATGAATTGTGCTCATTTTTATACTTGCATTCCCAAAGGATATTAATAAATAAAACCCTCCATCTTGATTCTTATATTCCCCAAGAATTCACTACATCATCATACCCTTATAAATGTTGCTTTATCATTGTTTGCTGGTTGTTTCTGGTGTTTTCTCTCCCCAAATAAGACCCTTAAAGCAAGGACTATTTTCTATATCCACCATAAAGTACAATGACACATACACAATAGAAACACAATGACTTTTCAAACAAGATTCTTGCTCACATGTGAGGAGTTTTTTGGGGTAAGTCTCACCACAACCTTGTTAGAGCTCCAAGAGACTTCAGGTTATCTATTCTAACCCATACTCAAAGGAAATCCCCAATCTGAATCAGAACCATTCTTAACACTTCCAATTTCTCTCCCACTCCATGCCAGCATATATAATGCCACCTGTAAAGCCAAGCACAAACAGCTTTCCAGAGGACTGCTGCTGTGAACAGCTTTCAAGGTTCTGATTACATAGTATAGCAAACTCTCTATTTATTCAATAACAAATCAGAGCAAAACATTCACAGAAAATCAAGGTACAGCATTCACAATGTTACAACTTATCACAGAAAATCAAAATACAGTATTCACCATGTCACAGCTCAACAATCATACACGACAACTTAAAATGGCCACATAGTTTTCACCAAAGTGGTCACATAGTTTTCAACAAAGTGCAATCATTTAGTAACTCAATCATTCAATCATCCTTAAGGAGGCCTCCTTAAGGGTCACAAAGTACAAAGTTCTCCACCCACAGGGTGCAATTAAGTTACAACTTCAACAGTCACTACTCAATACCCTTTTAAGGGGTAGTGGAAAATACAAAAGCCATCCACCCCTAGGTCACAAGTAAATTACAATTTCATCAGTCACTAATCAGTATCCTATTTCATCAGTCACTACTCAGACAATTTCATCAGTCACTAATCAGTATCCTATTTCATCAGTCACTACTCAGACAATTTCATCAGTCACTACTCAGTACCCATGGAGAGCTCTTTTCATCTTGACTTGAAGCAGGCTTTCAGTTCCCATAGTTCCTCTTCCATGGTCCCAGCTCCTGCCTGAATCTAACCAATTGTCACCTAAGTTCAAAGGCAGACAGTTCCCAGCTCCTTGTCCAGCTCTCCATGCAGTTCCTGCTCCACACTGGGGCTCACAGTGTCCAGTCCATCTCAAATCCTTCACAGTCTCGGTTCCTGGGAAGACAAGGCTTAACAAAGCTACAAGAACATTCATACACATTAACAAAGTCACAACAACATTTGTACAAAGCACCACAGTCATGCTTCCTCAGTCTTCTGCAGCTCCGGCTGGCCCTTGGAAATCCTCTGCAGCTCCAGCTCCAGCTGGCCTTCAGAAGTCTTAAGCACCATAAGCTCCGTTCTCAAAATCAAAATCACTTTTTCCAGACTCCACGTGGCTTGCTCCAAGAAATTCTGTCTCATTTCTCAATTCTCATTCCTCTTCTCAGTTCTTCTCAATTCTCAGTTCAGTCTTCAGTCCAGCAGCAGCTGCCCTGCCTTCATGATGCTTACCCCAAGAAATTCCATCTGTCCAGCTTATGCTCTTCCTTATATAGGTATTAGCTCCTCCCTGTTCAGCCCCTTCCTGTTATGTCAGCAACAAGGATTCATAACTCCTTTTTTTTTTTTAAAGAGGCTTAATTTGAAACAAGGTGCTAAGTACCTGCTTACCTGCCAATACAAAGGGGCATGGAAGATCTTCAGATTCCACTAACATTACGTCACCATATTCTTCAATACCTCAAAAGATATCCAAAGTGACATCAATGAAATGATCATTTCTTCCATTAATGTAGAATGAAACTTTGTCTATGTCTTAGTAGATGAGATAATTTCATAAGTGTCACCAAAAAAAAAAATCAGCCTTTTAGTGTTGAGTCCTCTGCATAGTTAATTAGACTACAGTCCGCTGACAGGATCATACTCAAAGCTTTTTCATTTGGTAGATGAGACCAGAGTTTGTACTGTGCTGGCAGAGCTTTCAAGAAGCCAAGGTTCCTTCCATCCCATGAGGAATCAGAGTGACACTTTAAGTGGTTAACGCTCCTAAAACACTACTTATCACTCCCCTGTTATCTATAAGTTATCTATGAGAATAACGCCCCATGGGGTGGCTAGGTGGCTCAGTGAATAGAGCGCCAGCCTTGGATTCAAGAGGACCTGAGTTCAAATGTGGTTTCTGACACTTAACACTTACTAGACATGAGACCTTGGGTAAGTCACTTAACTCTGATTGCCCTGCCCTCCCTCCTCAAAAAAAAAAAAAAAAGAACAATGGCCCAAACCATTTTACTTTGCATTAAGATCATCTAAAAATCTGTCTGTAATCTACCTCTCCAAATTCATCTCTTACTATTACTCCTCTATACAGAACTACTTTTAACCAGACTGGCCTGCTTATGGTGTCCTGAATACACCCTTCATATTCCTATTTCCAAAACATTACTTACCTTGTTGCTTCTGCTTAGAAAGACTTTCGCCTCTCTTTACCTTCCTAATGTCTAACCAACTTTTTATGCTACTAGTTCTAATAGCAATGCTTCTGTAATGCATTCATTGATCACTATAGTGATCTCTACTTCCTAATAGCCCTTGTTTTCTAAATTCTCTAACATTCATTTAGTTTTCATTGTGTACCATGTAGCAGTAAAATCACAGAATCCAGGCAATAAAGGCTTTGGTTTAATCTTATTCAACCCTTTCACTTTAGACAGTTCTAAACACTGAGTTCTAAACAGGTAAAGTTACTTCTTCAAAGTCAAATAACTAGTAAATGGCAGAACCAAGAATGGAACTATGGTTTCTTGTCTCAGTCAAGTATACTTTTCATACCACAAATATTCATCATCTTTTTGTGTACATGTCTTATCCCCCCAACTAAGCCAGTGAGGACTAAGAGTATAAATCCCTGCTTCCCTTAATTGACCCTGAAGGCTAAGTTGGTTCAGTTAATTAAGTACTTACTAAACATTTAGAGTAGAGGCATCAAACACAATGCTTTCATAGAGCTAGCATTAGATTAAAATGTAACTGGGAAATATTTAATAAACAAATATACAAAAAAAATTACATTTTAAAACTGAAAGGCCTGCAAGGATCCTTATGTAGATAGGAATGGCCAGGTTCCTATTGGAGTTTGACACAATGATTTAGAGGACAAGTTAAGGTAAAGTAAGTAGACAACTGCCTTGGACACATCTTTAGGGGAACAGAGTTTCATTTGCTCAACTGCATTTAAATGAATTCCTGAAAAGTCTGGATGCTTACTTGAAAATATAGATTCTCAGTTCCCAAAAGAATAACATTTCAAATTTATATTAGGGGAAAAAGTTATCTCTATTTAAATTTCAATCTTTGGGGCTGGAATTATTTTTTCAATATGAATAGTGTTTTATTCTGACAACTGTCCTATAAACAAACAAGTTTTTCCTTCCCCTATTTCATTATGTCTGAAATTCTTGTGTCTAAAATGATTAGCGTCTATTTTTCACACTTGTACTAGGTAAAACTTTTTCAGTTATCTGGCTAGTTGTTAATTATTATAACATACTCTTTTGGGATACCACCTCAGAAAAAAGAAAGGGGGGGGGGAGGTGCCTCTCCAGTACTGTAACAGGGCAATTCTAGAGTCAGCTTCTTAGACTACAAGCATATTCTATAAAAGTTACATACTCAAACCATCACTTAACACTTAGTTTTGGCCTGGTTCTAAGTAAGAATGCTCTAGCATGGCCAAGAAGACTTAGTATTTTATGCAAACATGAAATTCTATAGTATTGTATAGGTAAATTTCCAAGTAAAATATGAAAAAAATTGTTCCTTGCCTTGGTTCAATTCTTTATGTTGGGTTGCTGTTGTAGGACAAATATAATAACACAAATTCTGATAAGTCCATTTATTTTAAGGAATACCAAAAGCAAATACATTCCAGTACACAAAATAATTTAGAGAGTATTATTGGAATTCACTGCCAAGGCACTTGACTTTTAATGCCATATATCTTAAGAAATATTTAAGGGGCGGCTAGGTGGCACAGTGAATAGAGCACCAGCCTGGGAGTCAGGAGGACCTGAGTTCAAATCTGGCCTCAGACACTTAACACAAAACTAGCCATGTGACCTTGGGCAAGTCACTTAACCCCAATTGCCCTACTTACCCCCTCCAAAAAGCAAAAAAAAAACCAAACAAGAAATATTTAATATTTTGTTATGATAAAATAATTGTTCTCTCTTGGGTTAATTCTAAAAATTGGGTGGAGGCAGAGAAGACCAATAGAACTAAATATAGAACTCCCTACTTAACACTTAAGTTACTGAGTATCCATCATATTCATGGGATGACAGGTTGAGAAGTTAAAACGAATGGAAACTATTTGTTTAGGCAGTTACCTTTACAACCAGCTTCTGAAAGATCTTTCAGACAGGTGATATACTACTTAATCTTATAATAGATTACACTCCCAGAACTGTTACTCTCTTGACCTACCACAAACTATACTTACCCTCTTGGATTTACTATTAAGTATGTTTTCAGAGACAAAGATAAAGCAAAAAAATGTAAGGGTTTCTTGCCTTTCCATATCAATAATAAGAACAGCTTTTTGCAAGGGCAGATTTGTGCAGTAAGGGCAAATTTCAAATCCCTTCTCTACCACATTCTCTCCTGGCTGTCTCCTCAAAATGTCCTCCTCTCCAATCTTAACACAGAAATTAAATTAAAATTCTTTAGCATCTTCTTGATATTTAACAGTCTCCATTTTTAAGGGGTATTGGAACTGTAATTAAGCTAATCAGAAATTGCAGTAGTTGGTTTTTTGGAAATGACCCACATACCCTTGGTAATACGTATATGTGCTTTCTTTGTGTCCAGATCAGAGAAGGTCCACTAGAACACTGAAGCTAGTCCAAAAAAGCACTCCCAACTCCTCCCAGACAACAACAGTTATACATGCTAACAAGTGGTATTGCAATATGCAATATATTTACAATTAAAAATACATTTACCTTTCTTTCTTTTAAAAGCTTCTTATAGCCATTTGATCCCAGTGATAGTAAGGTAATAACAATATCTAAAGATGGGGAAGCTGAGGCTCTTCCTGAAATAATAAAGGACAAATTACTCTCATAAAAAGACAGTGCTCTGGGAAAGAAAAGTTATCACAGAGGCAAAATAAGTGCAACTTCTGCGGAAGGACAATTAGCTTATTTACCTGGATACATCTTACTGATTTCTTGAATGAAAGAATCACTGAAGCCAGCAATGATAGCACCACCTACTGGAACCATAAAATTTTTGTCCAAGCTCTGAACGAAGGCATCTATTCTACCTACTCGAGCACCCTAAAATCAAATGACATGAAATATTAGGTGTTTATTGCTAGGCCACCATCAGATGTACAGTAACTAGAGTAAAAAAATACCAAAGACCATAAATGAAGTTAAATAAAAATAGTTTTCTTACAATCTTAATTCTGATAACTAGCAGAATTAAATATTAGTCTTTTTCTTCATAAACCAATTTTAACTTTTAGAGAAGTACAGCAGTACAGAAATATGTATTTCAGTTTTAGTATTTAAGCCATTCATGGAAAATAAATGTTAATTAATATCTATGAATCTGTCATATAGAATCACTTACTTTTTTAGCTACTCAACAAAAATTTACTATCCATCAAGTCAATAGGTATATTTAGCACCATTTTTCCTTGAATTGTAGGAATACAAAAACAGTAAAAGATTCCTATCTTCAAAGATCCTTCAGTCTAGTTTGGCATGCAAGTCCATTTCTGGCATCATGGTCAGCCTATCCAAAGGCACGATATGGCATGTCAAATTTGGGGAGTAGCAGAGTAGGCCAGTTTGGCTAAAAGGTAGAGTACATGATTGGGAACAATGAAAAATAAGATTGGAAAAGTAGTTTGGAGTCAGAATAAAAAGAGCCTTAAATGCTATTAACCAATGTCCAATTGAATAATAAAAGATGCAAGGAGGAATTGAACTGTGGCTAAAAGAAGTCTAAGACTTGGACTGGCAGAAAGTATAACCAAAAGAGTATTCCATGTAGGTGAAATATCATAAACCAACATAAAGAAACAACAATGAGCAGGGCATATATAATACATACGGCATATATAACAGAATAGTAACTTGAGTAGAAGATTCATGCTTTCCCATTATCTCTTGAAAAACAGAGAAAGGGAGATAAGCACTCCAAAGGCCAAAGGTCTCAGAAACAAAAACTGAGGAGATACCATGGGGTCTTGGTAAAAAAATGCAGAACATTTATGGAAAGTTAAGCCATTCTCAGTGGTTAAAAATCACTGGAACTTAGCTCTGAGTCTTATGGGAACACATTTACACTTTATCACTCCCATCTCTAAGTTGTTATTTAGAATTAATCTTTTTTTTTTGGGGGGGGGGGAGGGGGAGGCGCTGTGGTTTAAGTGACTTGCACAGGGTCACACAGCTACTAAGGGTCTGAAGCTAGATTTGACCTCAGGTCCTCCTGACTCCAAGGCCAGTGTTCTATCCACTGCACCACCTAGCAGTCCTAAATGAATCTTGACAGCTAATATTCCGATGCACTTCAACATTTATCTTGGTCCAAGCAACAAATGCAGTGCAATAGAAACTTACAATCTTTAACTGCTCCCTACAAACATCGGAGTCACTGGTCTCCCAAAGCACACATCCAATATTTAATAGTAAATACCAATAGTATTTTCTACACCTAAAGAACACAGCTCTGACCACTGTCTGTAAGATTCAAGATAACTAAACAGATTCCAAAGAAGGTCCACAATTATCTATCTGACAACAGTTACTTAAAGTTCCTGGTGAATTAGGATTCCTGCTTTATGTGAGTATTTTAAACACCAAGTTTTTCTCTAACTAAGACTAATGCAAAACAAAACAAGAAAAATTTTATCCCTAAGATCAAAGACATTGAGATTGGTTGTTTTGCAAATCTTAAAAGTTCTCTGTATAATTCCCTATCACATCAATATTTTGAAATTATTTAATTCTATTGCTAATAAATGTCTTCAAATTTAGATGGCAATAAGTCCTAATGAAAATTAGAAAACTGATGAATGGGAAATATGAAACTAAGTCCTAGTGCCTAGCTATACAAACTGTGCTTACCTTAATGTTTCAGTTCCCTCCTCTGATAAATCATACTATCTATCAAGTCCTGCTCAGACAGATTTTTCTTTATTTGCATCTACAACTTTACTATCTGTAGTAATAGTTCCAATAGATATGTATTATAACCACATTTTAACCTATAGCTCAATATTTGCTCTTTATAACATTTGGGAAGAATACAGGGCATATACTTGGCTTGTATGGAGAGTATGTTTTCTTTTAATGTTATTGCTTTTTGCTTCTCTTCTTCTAGACTGTCCTTCACTGCTATATATTTGCATTCCCAATCCATTGTCCTTTTCTTTGTTTCTTGGTTGAGACTAGCCATTGCAAATTCAAATTTTTCTATTCTGCCAATTATTTGTATTTTGTCAATAACCCAGCTGCACAGGCCATAAATTCTGCTCTCACAATTCTCATTTCTCTTTTAAATTGCTCAGGAACAACATGTTGTAGTTACATGCTCTACTAAAAATACATAGTTACAGGGAAGAAAACCGATTTCTACAAGGGTATTAATATCAGCTCTTTTTGTGGAGGTGAAGAATTGGAAATTGAGGGGATATTCACAGTTGGAGAATGGCTGAACAAGTTGTAATTCATTGTAATGGAATACTACTGTGCAAAAAAAAATAAGGAGTAAGATGATTTCAGAAAAACCTGGAAAGATTTAAATGAATTGAAGGAGAGTGAAATGAGCAGAACCAGAAGAACATCGTACAGATGAACAGCAATATTGTATGATGAAGAACAGTGAATGACTTAGCTGTTCTCAGCAATACAATGACCCAAGAAATAATGTTTTGCATGACTCCACATGCATAACCCATATCAGATTGCTTACTGCCTCAGGAAGGGGAGAAGGGAGAAAGGAAGAGAGAGAGAATTTTAGAACTAAAAAAAATGTTAAAATTTGGTTTTTATGTAATTAAGCAAAAAAAATCTTTTTAAAAATAAAATAAAATACTGAGAGTCCTCTGCCTCATCAGATGCTGAATCATTTCCCCTTGTTTTACAGTATTTATTCATAAACTGAACTCATTTATTAGATCTAGAAACCATGTTTTCTTCAGCTATAATGTCTTTCATATTAGTTTATCTACTTATGATCATGGTCTTTCAAATTTTTTTCTTCATGAGATCTTTGGTATTTTTCCCTTATTTTCCCTATTGCTCACTTTCTAACTCCCTTCCCTTCTGATGATGGTTTCCCCGGGGGCTGGATCTCCAAGTGTCTCAGCATCCTCCTACTTTGGGCAAGTCATATTTTACCAGCCTACATCTCTGCTCCAAGTGGTTTTTTGGGGGGACAGAACTAGTCCTAGTTGAATGCTGGGCTCTTTCTCTCACGCTTAATGGAGTGCTATAAAGCTCTTCACATAGAGTGTCCTGCTCTGTTCCCTCTGGCCCTCAGTTCTCTGGCCCAACAGTAAAAAGCACTGCCACCCTGCTACTAACAGCCTGGGCAAATTTCTGGTATTTGAATTTTTAGGAATTTGGATTTCTGTGGCACTGGGCTGAGGCAGGAATTACAGGATAGAGGGGAGCTCTATTACAAGCCTAGACACATGTTCTGCCCCATTCACTCTGTTCCTCTACTCTGCTGCAGAGCTGGGTTGCAGTATATCATGGTACTGGCTATCATGCTCTCAGAACATTTTTTGGAATTTGGAGCCTGGATCTCCAGGCACTAGAAATAATAAGAAGACAGGATATAGGATTGCCTTATCTCATAAACCCATGGGCTAGGTTGGTTAGTGCAGTTAGAGCGCAGTGGGCAGTGGAAGAGGGGATGCTGAGTACATGTAAGTTAAGTGTTAGTTCATGGAGTTTTTTGCCTTCTTTGGGTTCTTAGCGATCTAAATCAGAGGTGTCAAATCAGCACACCTGAGCATAGCTAAAATCAGATCAAAATGTAATTGGGAAATATTTAACAACATAAAAACAAATACAATAAAACATAGATATCATTACATTTTAAAATAAAGTCAACATGTAGCCTAATGATATACTTATGTACAGTTTAATTGTCCCTGTTTCTATTTGAGTTTGATACCACTATCCTAGACCATGGAAAGAGCTGAAATAGCTTTATCTCTGATTTATGACTTCTCTTTTGGAGAGGTTTGGAAAGTTTGTGAGAATCAGAGAAAATGTCTAACCTTCCATCTTGTTGGTCATGTTGACCTGGAAGTCCAAATATAGGGAATAAAAATTACTCTGAGCTCAAAAGACTAACAACCACATGGAATCAGAACTACTAAAGAAGTACTAAATTTTTTATGTCCTTCATAAATCACTGTTTTTGATTACCCCATGACCCAAGTTGACCAGGGACAAATACCATAATCAGCATAATGAAGACAAAAAGTAACAGACTCATAAAATGTGGTAAAAAGAGCCAAGAACATAAGTGCTAAGGTCAGAGTTACATTTTCATAATCTCAGACTACTAAATATTTCTTAAGATGTCCCAAAAGAAAAACTGAGACCGTATTGTAAGTAGGAATGCCAAGAAGTAGGTACCAGTAAGCAAAACTATACACTGACACTTCCATTCCTTCATCGTAAAGATAAACATATGACAATGAAAAGCAGACTGAGGCGGACATATTTGTATTGGCAAATGATCTAAGATCTAGAAATAGTTGCTGTTAGGTACCTGAACCTCAGGCCACATCTTGAGGTCACAAAACGGTCAGTAAGAAAGAGTATGCTAGAAAAATGAAGGAGCTTGAAGGTAACACATAGTTATGGAATAGTTACAGCATAGAATAAACGTGGAAATCATTTACCTCAACCCTTTCATTTAATAGATGTAGACACAGAGAGGTCAACATTCTTCAAGGTCATTACAGTTAGTACATGGCAAAGCTACAACTTGAGTCAGTCATCTAATTCCAAGTTAAATGGTCATTTTCTCTGAAGTAAAATATGAGTCATATTGCACTGACATGGGAATAAGAAGTAGGAGCACCAGACTTCCTCCCCATTCTAAACACATAAAGGAAGACGAGCTCTAGGTATCCCTCTTAAAGGACAGAATTTATGCATCTACATGTTTTCAATTCCTCTTTCTCTATGGTCTTATTCTGGCTTCCAAACTCTCTAATTCCAGATTTTTCAGAACTGGTATTCTAAGCTTTGGTGATTAATAATGTCAATAGAAGTAGTATATAGACTCCAAAAGTACCCTGTTTTTAAAACATAAAAAACTTTATTATACTTGAAACTTAATTTTTAATTAAAAACTACTTGTTTTACCTGTTGTATGAGATGCATACACTTTGAAGATTGTACTCCATATGCATTGTTGACTATATGTGGAATATCATAATTAGCACAAATCATAGCCAGTTCTTCCAATCTACAAACATAAAATGTAATTTAGTGAGTCATACAGTATACTGTAATGTTGTAGTGTTCAAATTATGCTTTGACTCAAAAAGTATTCAGCTTTCATGTTTATTGCAGTAAAGTTCCAGGATCAACTCAAGTGTCATTCAAATATACTAAAAGTCATTTTGTTATTTTACAGCAACAAAGGACTTTTCAATTCAAGTAATGATATCAGGTGATAAAAGGCGGCACATATTTACAAAGTTTTAATTTAATTGTCTAACATACTACAAAAGATAAGTTTTGACCTGTGTCAAACTAGTGAGGCATTTTTAAATCTCCATTTAATTATTTATATTAACAAAAAAAATTAAGAGCTGAATTTTCATGACCAAAAAACCAAACTTGCCAGTCACAAATTATAAAATGTTTTATTTTTATATGCTGGTGCCAACTTTTAAAAACTTTTTAGATAATTAAGATACTGAGGATATTAGTTTAAAGGAGATGTCCTTTCAGCTCCAAATCTAGAGTTTGAAAATTCATAGTGAGAATTTGATAACCTATGAAAAAGTTAATAGCTTTAGACCAAAGCCTAATAAGAAGATGCTGCTTTGCAGAACTAAAAGCCATTTTTAATATTACTTGTTCAGAGCCCTTATTAACTAATAAAAGAATATTTTTTGCTAATATGAAATATTAAAAAATCTGTAATGCACAGTTTTGGTCAAAATTAATGCAAATGCACTATTTGTTTCACTGATGTTACTGAAAGGAGTAATGCAGTTTGGCAGGAGAGTTAATGCACGTAAAGGAGGATAACATAAAGCTAAGACTGGAAATGCTACAAGATTATAGAGTGCCTTAAATGCCTGACAAACCAGTTCATAAAATCATTTTGGTTATTGTGTAAATAATTTATTTTTATAGCATTTGATCTTTTTTTAAGTTAAAAAAATGTACAATACTGCTATATTTGTAACTTTAAAACGACTTAAATTTCTGTTAAGTGAAAACATTTTAGTATTAATTTTCTAAAAATAAAACCTATAAACAAATTTAAACACAATTGTTTCTCACACGAACAATTAGAGGGAAGTAGTCTTTAAACACATTATAAATCATAGAAAACATACAAATAGTTTATTTTAAAACTATAGTAAAAATTAAATTAAAAAATAAAAATGGCTCCTAGATTATCTCCTGGAAGTAGGAAGCACAATAATATAAAAATATTATTAAAGAGAATTAAGTACATTTCAGACAACTTGAAGTAGGTATCTAGTAGCCATCTCAAACTGAGTATGTTCAAAAGAGAACTTATTATTTTTCTCCTAAAGTCTAACCCAGGCATGGGGAACATATGGCCTTCTAGTTCCTTAGATGCAGTCTTTTGACTGAGTCCAAGTTTTACAGAATAAATCCTTTTAGTAAGGGGATTTGTCCTGTGAAGAGTGATCAAAATCCTACCCCTACCCCCAACCTTCACTATGCCTATAGAGGGCAACACCACCCTTTCAGTCCCTCAGGCTCAAAATCTAGAAGTCATCCCGGACTTCTCACTATCTCTTACCTTCCCATATCCAAACTGTTAGCAAGGCCAACTGATTTCACCTCTGCAACATCTCTTGACTACGCCCCCTTCTCTCCTTTGATGCTACTACAACTCTAGTGCATCACTACACATATGGACCATTGCAATAGTCTGCTGGTGGATCTGCCTGCTCAAATCTTTCCTCACCCCAACCTATCTTCCATTGTCACTAAAGTGTAGGCCCAATAACTCCCCTACTCAATAAGCTCCAGTGCCTTCCTATCACTTTCAGGAGCAAATAGAAAATGCTCCATTTGACATTCAAAGTTCTACATAACCTAGTCCCCTCCTACCTTTCAATCTTCTTCACTTTACCCTATGAGACATATTCTTCAATCCAGTGACCCTGATTTCCTGCTGTTCCACAAACAAGACACTCCATCTCTCAGTTCTGGGGTTTTTCTCTGACTGTAGCCTATGCAAAAAATGTTCTACCTCCTCCGCTCCCAATACTGACCAGACTTTCTTTAAATCTCACATAAAATCTCACCTTCTATAAGAAGCCTTTCCTTTCCCTTCTCTATTCAAGTGCCTTCCCTCTATTAATTATTTCTATTTATCCTGTATAGAGTTTGCTTTGCATATATTTGTTTGCATGTTGTCTCCCCTATTAAATTGTAAGCTCGTAGGGGCAAGAACTGTCTTTGCCTCTTTCTGTATCCTCAGGGCTTAGCATAGAGCTGACACATATTAGCAACTTAATAAATGTTTATTGGTTGATTAAAGTTTAGAATAACATTCTCAGACTGGCAACAAATTTTTCAGCCACAGCAACCTTCCAAGCCTATTTCTAATGTTGCAATAGAGCTGAATTTGCATTGATGAAAAAGAATATTCATACCATCAAATTCTGGTCACTCACTTGAAATAGTGAAAATTAAAGATAATTATAAAATTAGTTTAACTGTGAAATTCACTTATCATTAGTCTAGTCCCTTACCATTCAATTTCAGGGATATAGGATATAGAAAAAATATATGAAAGGCAAAGAAAGAAAGGTAATATATTAGGGGAAAAAAGAATATTTTCATTGTTCGCAAGATATTTCATCCCATACTCCCAATTTAGCTTGTATTTAGGACCAATGGCCATGTCCCGCTTCTGATTTTCCTTCCAGATTTTCACCTAAAAGTATACATTATTCAAGTAAAAGGATAAAAAAAAATTTATTAAGAATAAAAACCATAGGGATGGCTAGGTGGCACAGTGAATAGGGCACCGGCCCTGGAGTCAGGAGGACCTGAGTTCAAATCGGGCCTCAGACACTTAACACAAAAACTAGCCGTGTAACCTTGGGCAAGTCACTTAACCCCAATTGCCCTCCCCCCCAAAAAACGGCAAAAAATAAAATAAAATAAAGAATAACAACCATAAAAATTCATGCCAAAAAAATTACAGATCCTTCATTTCTCCTATCAATAAAGATCACCATTCTTTTTTATAGTTTGGTAGACGGTTTTCAAGAGTGGTTGCAACAAAAATCTATCACCCTGTATCAGTTTCTCATACAAAAGTCATAGTTCATTACCAGAATCATACTCAAAACCTCTTCAGCTTGATAGGACTTGCCAGAACTTATGAATCACTGATACAACCTTTAAAACACCCAGAGTAATCTTCATACTAAGTTGAGACATCTAAGTTGGGTTTCTGTGAGAATTCTATATAATAATAAGAAGAAGAAGATTTATACAGAGCTTACTATGTGCCAGGCCCTGTGCTAAGTGCTTTACAATTATTATCTCATTTGATTCTCACAACCCTAAGAGGTGCTATCATGTGACTTTACCGATAAGGAAACTGAGGAAGAGGTTAAGTGACTTGCCAGTGTCACACATCCAGTAAGTGTCTGAGGTCAAATTTGAACTCAGCTCTTCTTGACCCCAAGCCCAGGGTTCTCATTCACTGAGCCTTTGTATTTCACTTTCAACAATGCATGTGAGTTAAAAGGCAGTGGAAATGTACATAGTGAGGATAAGCCCGCTGCAGTCATTAACAATTTGCAAGTGATAAACAGTTTGAAATCATATAATTAAGGATTACTATAAACAAGAAATGAGGAAGGCGAGTTCCATATCAAAAGGGAGGGATAACAGAAAGGAAGTTTCTCAGCCTCAGTCATATTTCTCTCTTTCACCAGCATCTATTTCTACAGCCCCCTTACTAAATGACTTACTTAGTCATTTAGCTAAGCCCTGTAGATACTAGCTCCACAATATCTTATAGCCATTCCTTTCTCTATACTGACAAATCTACTACCCTAGTTCAGGCTCTCTTCAGTTCTTACCTGGACTATTAAAGGAGCTTCCTAACTGGTTTTCCTTCCTCAAGTCTCTCCAATGTCCAATTTATCTTCCATACAGTTGCCAGTGTGAATTTCCTAAAACACAAGTCTGATCATATCACTCTCCTACTTTATAACAAATTCCTCTACAGGTTCCCTAACACCTGTAGGATAAAAATACAAACTCTTCTGCTCTGCATCTAAAGTTCATCATTATTAGGCTGGTGAAAAATTTGATTACCTGTTCATTTTTTTTTTGGCCAAGTACAAGGTCATATAAAAATATCAAAGAGATTTTTAAGATACTGTGGAAGTTGTTTATTTCTAATATATCTGAATTTTTCAAGTCCTCAAGCTACAAATAAAACAGAAGATCTTTAATTTGAAATAATGATTAAACAGCTAAATTGACATTAAAGTAATTACTCATATCTGCATGTGGAACTCTGAACATAGTCAACAAGCATTGCTTAAAAGATTCTCATGTGCCAAGGACAGCCACAGGGATACTGGGAATACAAATACAAGCAAATAAAGACAACCTTTGCCCTCAGCTAGCTTACATTCTAATACAGGAAGACAACACATAAAAGGGAAGTGAAAAGGGAGTGGGGAAAGAGAAGGTACCCACAGAGTGGAATGGTGGCAAAGTCCATCAAGTCAGGAATAGGCTGTGAGAGGGGTGAAGGATGGCTGGCCTCAGCCTTTCCTCAAAACAGAGGTTTCAGGAAGAACTCACCAACGGGAGGAAGGGATCCCAGGGGTTGAGGAATCTTCCAGAGTAAAAAGGCACAAGAAGAGGGGGGATCTTCCAGGGTGAGAAGACAGCTGAAGCATGGTGGTGAAGTCTGAAGAGCCACGAACAGGCTGGGAGAAAAGACTTTTCTTTTCCTTTTTTAAAAAAATTTATTGTTTATTTATTTGTAACATGCTTTTCTTTTTAAATGTTGAGTTTAGATTCTCTCCTTCACTCTTACCTCTCCCCCACCCACTGAAAAGGGAAACAATATGCTATCAATTATACATGTGAAATCATACAAAATATATTTCAATATTAGCCATATTGCAAAAAAGTAAGAAAGAAAATTATACTTCAATTTGCACTCAAGAGTTCATCAGCTCTCTGGAGGTAGATGACTTTTATCATTACTCCTTTGAAACTGTCTTGAATCATTGTATATTTATCAAAGTAGCCAAGTCTTTCAGGCTGATCATCTTTATAACATTGGTGTTACTGTGCACAATGATCTCCAGGTTCTTCTCACTTCACTTGACATCAGTTCATATAGGTCTTACCATGTTTTTTCTAAAGCCTCCTCCCTGATCATTTCTTACAGCATAAAAGTACTTCATCACAATCATATGCTACAACTTATTCAGTCACTCCCCAATTGATGAGCATCCCCTCAATGTCCAATTCTTTGCCAGCACAAAAAAAAAAAAGCTGCTTATAAATATTTTTGTACTTAGACAGGTTCTTTTCCTTTTATCTCTTTGGGGTGTATAGACCTAGTAGTGTTATTGTTGGATCAAAAGGTATGCATAGTTTCATAACCCTTTGGTTATAGTTCCAGACTGTTCTACAGAATGGCTGGACCAGTTCACTACTCCTTCATAATACCAATTCACTACTCACTTCTTAATACCTATTTTCCCTCATCCCCTCCAATATTTGTCATTTCTGATAGGTATAAGTTGGTACCTCAGAGTTGTTTTAATTTGCCTTTCTTTAATAAATAGTGAGTATTTTTTCATATGACTACAGATAGCTTTGAATTATTTTTCTGAAAACTGCCTTATATCTTTTGGCCATTTATCTTTTTTTTTTTTTTTGCTTTTTGGAGGGGGGTAAGCAAGGCAAATGGGGTTAAGTGACTTGCCCAAGGTCACACAGCTAGTAAGTGTTAAGTGTCTGAGGCCAGATTTGAAGGTCCTCCTGACTCAAGGGCCTCCTGACTCTATTCACTGCATCACCTAGCCGCCCCTTGACCATTTAACAATTGGGGAATGATTCTTATTTTTATAAATTTGACTCAATTCCCTATATATTTGGAAAATGAGGCATTTATCAGAGAAACTAGCTCTAAGTTTTAAAAAATAAATTTTCCATTGTCTATGGTACCTTTTAGCAAAATGTGGATTCCAGGATTCAATTTTGCTTTTGTCTGAAATCATGATTGCCACCCCTGCCCTCTCACTTCAGCTGAAGCATGATAGACTGACTCTGCTTCAGCCTTTCATTTCAACTGTCTTTCTGTCCCAGTTGTGTCTCTTGAACACAACATATTGCTGGATTCTAGTTTCCAATCCATTCTGCTAATCACTTCCATTCTAATGGAAGTTAGCTCATCCCATCCACATTCACAATTATGACCATTCTCTGTGCATTTCCCTCCACCCTGTCTTCTTATTTATTCTTCTATTTTAGTTATTTTCTATTTATGCCAATTCTAATTTTCAAAAGTCTGTCATGCTTTTAACCACTGCTCCCCTAACCTATACTCCCCTTTATACCTCACCCCCATATCTCCTTTCCCATCCTATCTCCCAACTGGGTAAAAGTGATTTCTATATTCAACTGAGTATGTATACATTCTTCCCACTTTGAACCAATTCTGACAAGGGTGAAGTTCAAGCATTGCTTGCCACCTTAGCCCTTCCCTTTTTCCCCCTCCAGTATAAAAACTCTTCCTTGCACAGCTCCTTAATATGAGAAAATTTTACCCCATTCTACATCTCCCTTTCCCCTTCTCCCAGGGCATCTCTCTTTCTTACCCTTACATTCTTTTCTTGGAGATTATTTCAACATAACTGACTCATATCCTTGCCCTTTGTCTGAGGACACTCCTTATAACTGACCTAATAATAATAAAGCTCTTAGGAGTTATATGGATCACTTTGCTACAAAGAAAGGTAAACAGTTTAACTCCATTAGTGCTCTATGATTACCCTTTTCATGTTTGCTTTTTTACACTTCTCTTGAGTCTTATATTTGAAAGTTCATTTTTCTATTCAGTTCTGGTCTTTTCACTAGGAATAACTGGGAGTCATCTATTTCATTTAATGTCTATTTTTTCCCCTGAAGAATTAACCTCAGTTTTACTGGGTACAGGGGTAGGGAATATGTGACCTTGAGGCCACATGTAGCCTTCTAGGTCCTTGTGTGCAGCCTTTTGACCAAGTCTAAGTTTTAAAGAATAAACCACTTTATTAAGGGGTTTGTTCTGTAAAGTTTGGATTCAGTCTAAATGCCACTCTTGAGGACCTAAAAGGCCACATGTGGCCTCAGGGTTACATGTTCTCCACCCCTGAGTGATTCTTGGTTGTAATCCTAGCTCCTTTGCCCTCTGGAACTGGAATATTCCAAGCCCTCCTTTCTGTTAACATGGAAGCTGCTAAATCTTGTGCAATTTTGACTGTAACTCCACAATATTTGAGTTGTTTCTTTCTGGATGAAGTATTTTGTCCTTGACCTGGGTGCTCTGGAATTTAGTTACAATATTCTGGAAAGTTTTCATTTTGGGATCTCCAGAGGTGATCAGTAAATTTTGTTAATTTCTATTTTACCCTCTAGATCTGAGATATAAGGGCAGTTTTCCTTGATAATTTCTTGAAAGATGATGTCTAGGTTCTTTTTTTGATTATTGCTTCCAGGTAGTCCAATAACTCTTAAATTATTTCTCCTGGGTTTGCCAGGTCAGTTGTTTTTCCAATGAGATATTTCACATTTTCTTCTAGTTTTTCAATCTTTTGACTTTGATTGTTTCTTGAAGTCTCATAGAGTCATTAGCTTCCACTTTGCCCAATTCTAATTTTTAAGTGACTAATTTCTTCAGTTAGCTTGTGTACCTTTGTTTCCATATGGCCAGTTGTGCTTTTTAAGGAGTCCTTCTCTTCAGAGGATTTTTGTGCCTCTTTTCCCATTTGGCCTAATCTGTTTTTAAAGGAGTTCTTTTCTTTAGTGAATTTTGCTTCTTTTACCATTAAGCCAATTCTTTTAAGGTGATTTTTTTTCCTTCAGTCTTTTTTTGTGGCTCTTTTGCCAAACTATTAAGTCTCCTTTCATAATTTTCTTGCATCACTCTCATTTCTTTTCCAAATGTTTCCTCTGCTACTCTTCTCTTTCTTTTAACTATTCCAGAAACTCCTGCTGGCCTTGGGTGGAATTAGCATTTTTCTTTGGGACTTTGCTTATAACTATTTTAACATTCTTGTCATCTATGTTTGTCTTATTCTTCCCTGCCACCTTTGTAGCTTTTTATGGTCAAATTCCCTTTTTGTTGCCTGCTCATTTTCCCAGCTTATTTTTTCACTTCGAAGTTGGGCTCTGTTCACCTGGAAGGCACTATTCCAAGCTTCAGGCTTTTCTATGCTGCTATTTTCAGAACTAGTTCTGAGAGTCTGCAAGTTTTAGGTGCTTCCAAGATGGCAGTATGCCAGAAGTATGGTCTGTAGTTCTGAGATCTACCCAGGAAGGGCCGCTGTTGCCTGAAGTCACAAATACTAGTGTTCCTCTTAGCCCTAGAACTATGATCAGGTCCCTGTTCCCTTGTGACATATTACAAGCACTCCTCTCTGTCTTGCCCTGAAACCCAGGATTATTTATGGGCAACAGAACTGTCACTCAGCACTAGCGGCACCAAGTGCCAGCAAAGATACCCCTGGAATCTCTTTTGGACCAGGTGTCTGATGGACTTATCACCTCTGGACTGAGAACTCCTAAAACTGCTACTGCTGTCATGGCTACCTACAAGGTCCACTGCTGGTGCTCCTGCCATGCTCCAGGCCTGCGCCCACCCAGTGTTAAAGACTTCTTTTGCTGACTTCCTAGGTTGTCTTAGGTTGGAAAAATGTCTCCCTCTGACCTTTTGTTGTCCCTCCCACACCAAAATTTTATTTGAGGTATTATTTTAAAATAGGTTGGAGAAGAATGTTGGGAGAGTTTACTTGTGTCCTGGCCTATGCTCCACCATCTTGGCTCTGGAAGAGGCCTTCAAATATATTTCCTCATATGAGGTACACAAAGCAAATATTATTATCCTAATTTTACAGATGAGGGGAACTGGGTCTAAGGAATAAAAAGAGACTTGCCCAAAGTCACAGAGCTAGTAAAGTCAGAATGAGATCCTTCTCCTAGCCTAATCCAGTACTTGAGTAGGCCTACTGAAAGCAAAGCACTATAAACCTACAAACGTAACTCCTATGCTCTTGAAAACAGCCAGGTATATTACCATGAACAGGTTTTATTTACCTTTTTATAGTAGTCCTCTAAAAACTGTTTGTGTTGTAATGAAAATTAACATGCATTCATTATTGCTAAATTATGTGATATCTATGAATTTAAACCAAACTAAGTCTCCCTAAGAAACAGAGGAAGAAAAACATCACTGAATTTCCTTAAAATGTATTAACACAAGCATTCTAAGTTAAAATAAAATTTAGAAAGCAGAGGAAATGTTGTTTTCAAAATTGGAAATACTGAAGACTACCATTAAAGACAGTATAGTTGGAAAAACTACAATTCAACTCTCTCCTACAACTACTTCAACAAAGACTGAGAAACATAACAAAATGAATTCTGATCAGGAAACCTAAAAAGAAAACACAGTGGGGTGGAGCCAAGATGACATAGAAAAGGCAGGGATTCACCAGAGCTCTCCCCAAAACCATGCCAAACAACTTTAAATAATGCCTCAAAAATTCTAGAGTGACAGAACCCACAAAATGACAGGGTGAAACAATTTTCTAGTTCAAGACAACTTAGAAAGTTGGTAGGAAAAGTCTGTTACAATAGGGTGAGAGCAGAGCACAGTCTACAGTAAGCTACCCCCTAGCAGACCAGCCATGGGCCTTGGGGGCAACTGAATCAGTGGCAGCAGTGGAGGTTTCCAGATCTCTCAGCCCACAGAGGTTAAGAGGGTCAGACAACCAATCAGGACATTACAGGGGTCCCTTTGCTGGCAATAGGGGCAAGACTCTGTTACATTGCCAATACTTGGGTTCTTGGTCGCAGTTCTGGATCTCAGGGTCCTCCCAAGGACAAGAAGAAGTATTACTATATCAGAGCTTGTGGCTGCAGAGGATCTGGGACTCTGGTCACAGTTCCAGGGCAGAAAAGGGTACTTGTGGTCACTTAAAGATTAGAGCACAGGCCAAAACAGTAGTAAACACACTTCTACCTAGATCATACCACCTTGGAAGAATCTAAAACTTAAACAGTTCCCCAGAATTATCACTGAAAACAGCTGCATAAGAAACCTGAAGTTCAGGACACTGCCCCCTCAGGACAGTGCTCTGGAAACAGAGGTCCACTTCAGCACAGAATTAAAAGTCAAGAAATAGGCTGGAAAAAATGAGCAAACAGTAGAAAAATAACCTGACTACAGAAAGTTACTATGGTGACAGGGAAGATCAAAACATAAACTCAGAAGAAGAAAACAAAGTCAAAACTGCTATACCTAAAGCCTCAAAGGAAAACAGGAATTGGGCTCAGGTCATGGAAGAACTCAGAAAGAATTTTAAAAATCAAGTAAAACAGGTAGAGGAAAAATTGGGAAAAGAAATGAGAATGATGCAAGAAAATCATGAAAAAAGAGTCCATAGCTTGGTAAAGGACACACACACACAAAAATAAAATACTTAAAAAAATAACACCTTAACTTAAATAATAGGCCAAATGGTAAAAGAGCCACAAAAATTCAATGAAGAGAAGAATGTCTTGAAAAGCAGAATTGGCCAAAGGGGATAAAAGAGGTACAAAAATAAACTGAAGTAAAGAACTCCTTTAAAAATTAGAATTGACCAAATGGAAAAGGAGGTACAAAAGCTCACAGAAAAAAAATAATTCCTTAAAAATTAGGAAGGGTAAGTTGAAGCTAATGATTCCATGAGACTTCAAGAAACAATCAAACAAAGTCAAAAATGAAAAACAAAAAGAAAATGTGAAATATCTCATTGGGAAAACAATGACCTGGAAAACAGATCCAGGAGAGATCATTTAAGAATTACTGGACTACCTAAAAGTCATGATCAAAAAAATACTCTAGACATTATCTTTTAAGAAATTATCAAGGAAAACTGCCCTGATACTCTAGAGCCAGGAGGTAAAACAGAAACTGAACAACTCCATCGATTACTTCCTGAAAGAGATCCCAAAATGAAAACTCCTAGGAATATTATAGCCAAATTCCAAAACTCCCAGGTCAAGAATAAAATATTATAAGTAGCCAGAAACAACTCAAATATCAAGGTGCCACAGTCAAGATAATACAAGTTTCTACATTAAAAAGTCATAGAGCTTGGAATATTCTAATTCCAGAGGGCAAAGGAGCTAGGATCACAACCAAAAATCACCTTCCCTGCAAAACTAAGTATAATCCTTCAGGGGAAAAAATATATATTCAATGACACAGAATTTTTAAGCATTCCTGATGAAAAAAGCAGAGCTGAATAGAAAATCTGATTTTCAAATACAACACTCAAGAGAAACATAAAGAGATAAACAGGAAAGAGAACTCCTTAGAGATTCAATAAGGTTAAACTATTTACATTCTGACATGGAAAAATGATACTTGCAACTCCTAAAAACTTTCTCATTATTAGGTTAAGTTAGATGGAGTATACACAGAGGGCACAACTGTGAATTGAATATGATGGGATAATTATCTAAAAAACAAAATAAAGGAGTGAGAAAGGAATGCACTGTGACAATACAAAAAGGAAAAGTAGAATGGGGGTAAATTATTTGACATAAAAGAGGCACAAAAAGAGCTTTTACAGTGAAAGGAAATATGGGGGACATGCTGGGGAAGCATCAGAACTAGCTAAAATTGGGAATAACATATATACTCAGTTGGGTATAGAAATGTATCTTACCATCCAGGAAATAAGGAGAAAGGGAAGTAGGGGGCAGGGTGCAGATAAAAGGGAAGGTAGATTGGAGGTGGTAAAAGTCAAAAGCAAAACACTTTTGAATAAGGAGAGAAAGTGTAGGAAAAGAGGATGAAGGGTAACACAATAGTTATCATAACTGTGAAAAAAAATTTTACTGCAAGTTTTTCTGATAAAGACCTCATTTCTCAAATACATAGAAAACAGAGTTAAAATTACAGAAATAAGAGCCATTTCTCAATTGATAAATGGTCAAAGGATATGAACAAGCAGTTTTCAGATGAAGTAATCAAAGTTATTTATAGTCATATGAAAAAAACATTCTAAGTCACTACTGATTAGAGAAGTGCAAATTAAAACAACTAAGGTACCACATCACACCTATCAGACTGACTAACACGACAAAGCAGGAAAATGATAAATGTTGGAGAAGATGTGAGAAAATTGAGACACTAATGCACATGCTGGTGAAGTGCTATATCGATTCAACCATTCTGCAGAGCAATTTAGAAGTATGTTCAAAGGTCTATAAAATCATGCATACCCTTTAAACCCAAGCAATCCCACTACCAGGTCTGTATTCCAAAGAGTTTTTATAAAAAAAAAAGAGGAAGAAAAAGTATCTATATGTACAAAAATATTTATAGCAGTTCTTTTAAAGGTATAAAAGAATTGGAAACTGAGGAAATGTCCAACAATTAGGGAATGGATGAACAAGTTGTTGTATATTATTATGATGGAATACAACATTGTGCTATAACAAATGATGAGCAGGATGCTCTCAGAAAAAACCTGGAAAGACTTAATATGAACTGAAGCAAACTGAAATAAGCAGAACCAGAAGAATATTATATACAGTAACAGCAATACTGTACCATGATCGACTATGAATGACTTAGATATTTTTAGCAAGACAATGATCCAAGACAATTTTGAAAGATTTATGATGAAAAATGCTATCCATGTCCAGAGGGGAAAAAAAAACGGATGGGGTCTGAATGAATATTGGAGTATACTTTTTCTTTATTTTTCTTTTTTTTTTCCTGTGTTTTCTTTCATTAACATGACTAACATGGAAATGTTTCGCATTACCTCACACATATAACCTGTATCAGATTGCTTACTGTCTGAGGGAAGGGGTAGAGAAAAGAAGGAGGGAGAGAATTTGGAACTCAAAATTTTCAAAACTGATGGGGCCAGCTAGGTGGCACAGTGAGTAAAGCACCGGTCCCAGAGTCAGAAAGACCTGAATTTGGTTCCGACCTCTGACACTTAACAAAAAAAACTAGCCATGTAACTTTGGGCAAGTTACTTAACCCCAATTGCCCTCCAAAAGGCAAAAAAATTTTTTTTTTCAAAAATGAATGTTAAAAATGGTTTTTACATGTAATTGGGGGAAAATAAAATACTAAAATAGAAAGAAAAAAATAAATTATCCTTTTCTTCAAGTGGCCTTTAATCCAGCAAAATAGCTAAAACAATTAAACAAATGACTCTGAGAGAAGCTAAATATAACTAATAAAAGAGATGATCAAATATTGTATCTAAGATTTGAAGGACACAATTTCTGTAGGCAGAGATTCTGGAGGTAGGCATTCTATACATAAGAAATGACTTGAGCATAGATTTGGAAATTAAAATGTTGGGCAAAGAGTGAAAAACTTGTTTGGCTATAAGATGGGGACTAAGAAGCAGACCTATGCCTAGGAACTGTCAAACTGTGGAAGCATAAGAAAGCAAGAAGTAGTCTAGGCTGAGGCTGTTTATTGCCAAGGAATAGGAAAAGAAGAGAGCTGCAGTTGTGTGGTTCTGATATCAGAGTGGAGGACCTCAGATTCAGCAGTCTGAACCTTGGTCTTGGAAAAGGAGTCCTATCAAATTTCTTTGAGGATATAAATATGGTCTTGATACTTAAGTCATGGACAGTGGAAAGAGAGAAAGAAAACTAATATCTCTAATGAACATTGCCATAAAAGTTTTAAATAAAACATTAGTTAAGTCTACAGTAATATAACACAAAGATTATACACTTTGACCAAGATGGATTTATTCCAGAAATGCATAGTTGCTTTAGTGTTAGGAAAACAATATAACAAGTCATATTATTATATCAACAGATACAGAAAAAGTTTTTGACAAGATACAATTCCCATTCCTATTTAAAAAATAAATAAACCTAGAAAACAAATTAATACTTTCCTTAATATGAAAGACAGTATTTATCCAAAACCTAGAACCAATGTTTTATATAACAAGGATTAACTAAAGAACTTTCCAACAAAATTAAGGGTAAAGCAAGAATGCCAAGTGTCACTATTTGACAAAATGCTAGTGATAGTAGTGAGAAAAATAAATTAAAGGAATAAGTATAGCCAAGAAGGAAAAAAAAGTTATTACTTTTTGCAGATGATATAATGGTTTCTTAGAAAAACCTGGAGAGTCATCTAAAAAATTAACTGAAATAATAACAGCAAAGCTGCAAACTGTAAAATGAATCCATATAAGTCATCAGCATTTCTCTCTGAAATGAACAATACCAAACAAGAAAAGACAGAGAAATTCCATTTTTAAAACTATAGACCATATAAAACACTTGGGAGTCAACCTACCAAGACACACATAGGAACTGCATGAATACAATTATGAAATACTTTTTATAGAATTAAAGACAGACCTAAATAATGAAATATTTATTGTTCGTGGGTAGGCTGACCCAATATAATAAAAATGACCAATACTATCTAAATTAATTTACTTATTTCAGTGCCATACCCATCAACCTACCAAAGGATCATTTATGGAGAAAAAAAAATTAACAATTCCTCAAGAGAAACAAAAGATCAAGAATCTCAATGGAAATAATGAAAAAAAGTGGGGAAAAGTGGTCTAGCCATACCAGATCTCAAGCTATACTTACAAAAAAGGAATTATCAAAATGATTTGGCACTAGAAATAGAGGCTGATCAATAGTATAGATTAGGTATACAATGTATGCCCAGAAGCAAATGAACACGATGATCTAGTGTTTCATAAATCCAAAAACACACCCCACCCCCAACTACTGATGTAGCAACTATTTGAAAAAACTCCTGAAATAATTGAAAAGTAAACTGGCAGAAACTAAGTACAATCAATTCTGTTATTAACACTTGTTTTCAAAATGTAAATCTGTTCCAATTTGACTGATATATCAGGCAGCAATTTGAACATAATGCAAATTTCAAATCTGCTTATGCATGATTTCTTCCTGGAGAAACAGCAAGAACAGAGAAAACTATAGCTCTTCACAACAACTCATAAGCTGCAACCATTCTGGTACCCATTTCTACAAGCAAATTTCAGGGGCTGGTTTTTTTTTTTTGCACAAACAAAACCAATGCCATAGTTACTGTACATCTACTGGTATAGCAGGAGCCGTTGACAAAGAAGGGCTGGTCCACATCACCAAATCCCACCTTCTGCCATGGCCTCCAACTTGGAGACCAGGAATGCTGGCCTACTCCATTTTCCTGACACTTCACCAACCTGGCCCACTGAGAACCTGGATGCAGGCCAAGCTGGAGCCCAGACATGGTCACTGCCAATTTATTATATTACTTACATATTTTTCAACCATTTAATATGTATAAAATTATGCTATTGTTTTTATGTTCCTCTTGCTTTTTTCAAACATATCACTAACAAAGTTTTTTGAGGGTTGTACTTCTAAACCCATTTTTTCATGCTATGATTTTTACTGAATGACTTTGCAACATTTAGTTCAGAGGTGGGGAACGTGCGGCCTCAATGGCACATGTGGCCTTGGGTACAGGCTTTTTACTGAGTCCAAGTTTTACAGAAAAAAACTAAGTAAAACTAAAGGGATTTACTCTGTGAAGTTTGGATTCAGTGAAAGGGTGCACTTAAGGACTTAGAGGCCATTATGTGGCCTCAAGGCTGCAGGTTCCCCACCTCTGGAGTTAGAGAAGAACTAACTTAACTGTACAGAACAAAATCTCACAACATATATCAAGATATCTCAACACTGATACATGACTTACACACACAAGTTGACAAAACAAATTAGAGGAGCAAGGAAAACATTCCCTTTCAGACATACTGGTGGGGTGATCAAAACTGGAGGTGTAGAGAGGATAACAGAAAATAAAATGGACAGTTTTATTACATAAAATTAAAACATTTATATATCAATAAAAACAAACGTAACTAAAATTAGATGGGAAACAGCAGCAGGTTTCTCTGATAAAAGTCTCATTTCTAAGATAAATAAGACAATGCTTAAATTTTAAGACTGAGTCATTCTCAAATTGATAATCAAAAAATATTAATAGGTAGTTTTCAGAAAAATAAATCCAAAGCATGAAATTTCCCAACCGTATGAAATATTCCAAGATACAAATAAGTAGAAAAATGCTACTAAAATGTTCCGCCTCACTAAGTACAGAAATGTAAATAAAAGGTTCTACCTCATACCACCCAGCAGACTGGTAAAGTTAACAAAAAAGAAAAATAATAAATGTTCAAGGTACTGTGATAAATAGGCAAATTAAATGCCTATTCAAGGGTTATAAATGTAGCCAGCTGTTCTAGAAAGCTATTTGGAACTATGCCCCTCAATGTCACTATATTAAGAACACCCTCTGACCTAGCAAAACCAGTAATACAACTAAACCCCAAAGAGATCAAAGAAGAAAAGGAACCATTTATATAGCAGCAATATTTATAGTGGCAAAGTAGAAACTAGAGGTGTCCATCACAAGAACAATGGCTGAATAAATTATGATACATTAATATGATGGAATACCATTGTGCCTTAAGAAAGATTTGAAAACATAGGAAAATTCTAAGGAATTGATGAATAGTAAAGTGAACAAAGCTAGGAAAAAAATTGAAACAATCATAACATTGTCAAGACCAACACTCTGAAAGAGTTAAAAATGCTGATTATCACAATAGCTAATCATAATTCTAAAAAACTAATGGATGGATTCTTGCTACCCACCTTCTGACAAAGAGGTGGCAGATTTTTGGTACAAAATAAAGGCCAATGTGGAAATTTGTTTTAATCAACTGTGCATATATATGACAAGGGTTTTGTTTTCCTTTATTTCAAGGGGGGATGGGAGGTTGGGCAGGAAGGAAGAACAAGGAAGAGAAAATAGATTTCTTAACTTAAAAAAAGAAAATTAAATTTAAAAAACTGGAAACATTATATTTAAGAAGCTAGATATCTTGTAAGGATTACAAACTCAGTATGTCTATAATAAAACTCATTTGTTTTTTCCCCAATCCCACTCTGTTTATGAACTTCATTGTATCTGTCAAAATTAAAATTACTCTTCTAGTCACATAGCTTCATCCTCACTACCTGACCCAACATATCCAATCAGTAGTCAAATCCTATCTACTCTAGTTCTACAATATCCCCTTCTCTACTCACATAGCCACCTCCCTAATTCAGACTTTTATCACCTTTCACCTGGACTCCTGCAGAAACCTCCTAAGAGGTCTCTTTGCCTCAAATATTTTCTCTCTCCAATGCAATGATCTTCCACCTAGATGCCAATGTGATTTTTCCTAAATCACAGGCCTGACCACATCTCTGTACTGATTAATAAATGCCAGTGGCTCCCAATTACATCTAGGACCAAATATAAACTCCTCTGTTTGGAATTTAAAGTTTTTCACAACAACCTGTTTCTAACCTACCTCCCCAACCTTAATATACGTTATTACCCCTTTAAACATGCTGTGGTTCAGTCAAACTACCATTCTTGATGTTACTTACACATGACCCTCCATCTCCCATCTCAGTGAATTTGCAGAGACTATGCATGGAATGCACTCCCTTCTCATATCTACTTCTTGCAATCTCTAGTTTCTGTCAAAGCTTAGCTCAAGCTTCACCGTCTACATGAGGTTCTTTCCTAATCTCTCTTAACTGCTGCTGCTTTATCCTCACTCTACAATTAACTTATATTTATATATTTATTCTGTATATGCTTATATATAAGTATGTTATATTGCCCAATAGAGCCAAAGGACAGGACTGTTTCATTTCTGTCTTTGTGTCCTCAATGTCTAGCACAGCGTCTCCACATAGCATTGATCTATCACTTACATATAAATTCCTTTTTTGTTTGTTTTCTGTCTTTTTGGTGGGGGGAAGGCAGGGCAACTTGGGTTAAGTGACTTGCCCAAGGTCACACAGCTAGTAAGTATTAAATGTCTGAGGCCAGATTTGAACTCAGGTCCTCCTGACTCCAGGGCCAGCGCTCTATTCACTGTGCCACCTAGTTGTCCCTATTTAAATTCTACTAATCAATGAATGCTTGTCTGATTTAAACAAGGACGAATTTAAATTTGAATTTAAAAATTTATACTTGCTTTCATTTGGAAAGCAAAATATCTGCATTTGTGCATTATAATATCTCTTCCCAATAAAAACAATATTGTTGTGTATATAAGTATGATAAATTTTTAAAAAATATTTCCAAGAAAGATTTTCTTAATTTTAAATGTTTTCTCAAAAGGGCTGTATCTTAACACCTTTAAAGTATAAATTTAAACACTGCTTTATCTTCAGATAAAAACTAGATATGTATCACTATAAGGTATATACTTAACATTACTAATCTTCATTAAGATTATTTTCTTATTCTTGCACAGCAAATATCACTGATCACTCCCACCCATGATTATCTGAAGTGTTGAAATAAGCCCACTGAGTGAAAGAATAGTGAGCTAGAGATGGCAGCAGAAATAAATTAACACAAGAAAATATGACATCCAGCACAGCAGGAAAACATCTTTTAAATATCAAGACAGAGCACTTTTTCATGAAGAAGAGCTAATAGTATTGAGGGGAAGGGGGAAGCAATCATAATTTTAACACAGGAAGAAGGTAGAGAGAGTTGAATCTATTCAAGTGAAAAGAAGTAAAAGGAATCATTTACATTGTATTAGCTCCTTTTTTTTCTTTTCCTATTTCAGTAAATCCTTTTCCTATTCTATTATGCCTTTCTCCACATTTCAGAGGAATTCTCTACATCCTCTTAGGAAGAGATCAATTTACTTAATTATTCCCAAAAGTTAATTAAACATATTAAAATAAGGATGTCACATTTTATTAACAAAACTAGTTAATATGTAAAGAATAATCTACATGAATTACTTACCTATCGGGCAC
This sequence comes from Petaurus breviceps papuanus, assembly GCF_028583685.1. Taxonomy (NCBI): domain Eukaryota; kingdom Metazoa; phylum Chordata; class Mammalia; order Diprotodontia; family Petauridae; genus Petaurus; species Petaurus breviceps. The sequence goes on along the minus strand of NW_027185698.1, from coordinate 16,870,646 downwards.
CCTTGGAGCAAAACAGGATGTAGTAGAATGAACACACAGAATGTTATCAGCCCCAAGCTCCTTGATTTTAGCTTCCACTCCCTTCAGGTCTGTGCGTAGCTCATCACCTTCTAATACATTCTCTATCACCACAGGCTCAAAACCTAACAAAGGTATCCAAAAAGAAAAGGAGTGTTCATGTATCCAACTATTCATTGTAAGGCAAGGTTATAAAAATAGTAGAAATCAATCCTACTCTATCACTAAAGCCTAGCTGATTATTGCTTCTGGAAAAACATAGATCATCTAAGTAGTGTAGCAATAGATCATCTAAGCAGTGTAGCAAATATGACATGGAAGTATAATTATATAAATATAGAGACAATGATGACCAAAAAGAATGTTTCTTCAATTAAGTATTAAGTAACACAGCAATTCAAGTAATGGAAAAAGGCTTAAAATAAACTCAAGATGAATGTTTAGGGAAAAGATAATAAATTTCAGATATAGAAATCACTGCATATTGACCTATCACTTACATATAAATTCTACTAATTCAGCGCAACTTTTCAACATTAGAACAAACAAGGAACAGTGAAAGCTAGCACATTTTAAAGGGAGGAAAAAAACCATTTCAGATATTTGTTGTATTAAGTATATATCATTAAACCAGAACAAATTAAAGATTCCACATACAGAAAAGATATTATGCTTCTATTTTCAACGTATAAATTTATGCATTTATATACAAAAATTCTTGATAAGACATTAGCTAGGAAAAATGTAGAGGTTATTTGAAGTACATTGTGAAGATAACTACTATAAGGAAAGAAAAAAAGAAATTATGCGTACAAGCCTTGGCGACTAGCAAAAACATCGAAATTGTCAAGGCATTTAAGGCTATCTGCATATCAACCACAAGCACAATTTTTTTTTTATTGTGATGAAATAGCCCTTTAAAATATTACTTAAAAAAAGTAAAAAGTATTACAATTAATGCCAAGCAACTATGCAACTAGAGTAATAAGATAATAGAATTTTAAAAGTTAGATGGGCTTTTAGAAATCATGTAGCCCAATTCCTTTACTTTAAAGCTAAGGAAAATTAAAGGCTAGAGAGATTAAGTTAACTTGACCAGGATCCCCTAGTGGCAGAGCTAAGTCAAGACTGACTGAACTACAGAATGCACACCACCAGGAAAAAAAAATAAATTTGAAGAAATGAATGATGTTTCACTACGTTAAAATAACATCAAAGGATCATAGATTTAGAGCTGGAAGGAGCTTTAGAGATGATCAAGACCAACCCTCTCACTTTACAGATGAGAAAACTGAGACACAGAGATATTAAGTGACTTGTCCAGAATTACACAACTATTAAGTGCCTAAGTCAGAATAAGAACTCAAGTCTCCAAGCTCGGTATTCTAAATAGATAACCAACTTCTGAAATATCAGGTGGATCCAGGATCTCATCTCTGTGTGTATATACATACATATATATATATACTTTCTCTATTACAATGCATTCACACTTGCTCATCCTATGTAATTCTGGTCCATGTTTTTCCATAAATCCTCCATAGATGAACAACCTGATTTAGGGAGATCCCAGATAAGAAAAGTCCTTCTACCACTGTGGGCAGTACCTCCGCCACAGATTGCTTAGATCACTATGTGTCTATGTGATAAGACAAGACCTGAAATGAAGTGTTCCTGGCTCCAAAGATACTTCTCTTTACAGTGTACCATTCAGACCTTCAAGTAAAAAGGAGTTAGCTTAAAACAATCTGAAACACTAAAGGGAGTCATATTGTGACAGGTTTTGAATAACAAACAGAAGTTTTACTTTATTTTATACTAGAGACCATAGGAAGCTACTGAAACATATTAAGGGGGTGACAGTATAGAATCCATACTTTAGGAATATCAAATCAGGCAAATTACAACAGCAGGCCTCGAGAGAGAAGCACCTGGGGAGACCAATTAGGCAAACAGTAAGGAGGCCCTGAATTACATATGTGCTTCTATATGAATAAATATTTTGTTAAAGTTGCTGTATATTTCATTCTATTGCATTGCACATTTATCATTTTATTACATATTCTTGTCAAATAGGAAAAAAAAGTCTACAAAGATTACAACAACAAATTTTCACCATTAAGGACAGTGAAATAACCACAACTAAACATCACTGTCTCAGATGTGTTTATAAAGAAGGTATAAATGGCGAAAAAAAGAACTGCGTAAAATTAAGTATATAGAAAGAAGATCCATATTCAGTCAATCAGTAGATCAATAAATATTTAAGTACTTACTCTGTGCCAGGCACTGTACTAAGCACTAAGGACACAAAGAAATGGAAAAGACAAGGGGTGGCTAAGTGGCATAGTGAATACAGCACTGGCCCTGGAGTCAGAAAGACCTGAGTTCAAATCTGGCCTTGGACACTTAACACAAAAAACTAGCCATGTGACCTTGGGCAAGTCATTTAACGCCAATTGCCCTACCTTCCCCCCTCCAAAAAGCAACCAAAAAAAAAAAAAGAAAAGAAAAGGAATGCAAAAGACAGTCCCTGATCTCATGGAGCTCAGTCTAATGGTGAATACAACCTGCAAATAACTATGAACAAAAAAATCTATATACAGGATAAATTAGAAATAATCAACAGATGGAAGTCAGTAGAATTAAGGGAGTAGAGAAAAAGCTTCCTGTGGAAAGTGAGATTTTAGCAGAGACTTAAAGGAAGTCAGGGAAATCTAAAGGCTGAGATGAGAAGAGAGATGTATGTGGGATAGCCAGGGAAAATGTGTCAGGTGGGAGTGGGGGAGGAGGGGGAGCCAATATGGCCAAGTAAAAGCAGGAACTTGCTTAAGTTCCCACACCAACCACCTCCAATACCTGTAAAAAAATTATCCTAAACAAATTTTAGAGCTACAGAACCCACAAAATGACAGAGAGAAATTTCCTGCTGAAGGCATCCTGGCAGGCCAACAGGAAGGGGCTATCACACTGGGCTGGGAGCCCAGCTCACTCCCACATGAATCACGCAGGCCCAAACCCAGGGCAGCCCCAACAAGCAGCCCAGACCAGCCAGAGCAGACTTCAGGAGAGTGAATCACCAGCAACTGTGGTGGTTTCCAGACTTCTCAACTTAAACAGAAAATAAAAAGTCAATGGGGAATTCTGTAGAACCAGGTAACTTAAGAGTGCAGGCCAGCCCCTGACCCTAGGGCGAGAGGTGGCAGAGGCAGGACTGCAGCTGCTGCCATGTGGCTGCTTCCAGAGCTCCTGGCCTGCAGATCATAGGGTGACCAAGTGACCATTCAGAGGGTAATCGTTCTTGCTTTGACCTGCTTGGATCTGGCTTGCAGTGGTCCTGGGGTAAGGAATGCCAGTGTGCCAGAGCTTAGAGAGGGCTGTAGAGAGGGCGCCTTCCTCACAGTTCTGACAATTGCAAAAACCCCAGCAATTTGGAACACAGTTCTCTCCACTCTTCTACTGCAGCAAAGAGCTCAAAAGTCAAGTAATTGGCTGGCAAGATGAACAAACAGAGGAAGCACAATCAGACCACAGAATGCCTTTTTGGGGACAAAAAAGGATCAAAACATGGAACCAGAAGAAGTCAACAAAGTCAAAACTCCTGCATCAAAATTTTCCAAGAAAAATGTGAATTGGTTACAGGCCATGGAAGAGCTCAAGAATGATCTTGAAAATCAAGTAAGAGAAGTGGAGGAAAAATTGAGAAGAGAAATGAGAATGATGCAAGAAAATCATGAAAAGCAAGTCAACAGCATGACTGAAGAAAATAACACCTTAAAAAATAGACTAACTCAAATGGCAAAAGAGGCCCAAAAAGCTGAGGAGAAGAATGCCTTAAAAAATATAACTGGCCAGATAGAAAAGGAATTTCAAAAATTCACTGAAGAGTATAATTCCTTCAAAATTAGATTGGAGCAAATGGAAGCTAATGACTTTATGAGAAATCAAGAAGCCATAAAACAGATCCAAACAAATGAAAAAATATAAGGCAACGTGAAATATCTTATTGGAAAAACCACTGACCTGGAAAATAGATCCAGGAAAGATCATTAAAAATTATTAGACTACCTGAAAGACATCATCAAAAAAAGAACCTAGAAATCATCTTTCAAGCAATTCTCAAGGAAAACTGCCCTCATATTCTAGAGCCAGAGGGCAAAACAGAAATTGAAAGAATTTACCAATTGTGTCTTGGAAAAGATCCACAAAAGAAAACTCCTAGGAATATGATAGCCAAATTCCAGAGTTCCCAGGTCAAGAAGAAAATATTGCAAGCTGTAAGGAAGAAACAATTTGGGTATTGTAGAAATGCAATCAGGATAACACAAGATAAAGCAGCTTCTACATTAAGGGGCAGAAGGGCTTGGAATATGATATTCCAGAGGTCAAAGGAGCTAGGATTAAAACCAAGAATCACCTACCCAGCAAAACTGAGTACAATGTTTCAGGGGAAAATATGGTCATTCAGTGAAATAGAGGACTGTCAAGTATTCTTAATGAAAAAAACCAGAGCTGAACAGAAAATCTGACTTTCAAATACAAGAAGCAAGAGAAGCATGAGAAGGTAAACAGGGAAAAGAAATCAAAAAGAACTTATTAAAGTTGAACTATTTACATTCCTACATGGAAAAACGATAATTGTAACTCCTGAGACTTTTCTCAGCATGATGATAGTTGAAGGGAATATATATGTGTGTATATATATGTATACATACATATGTATGTATAGGAGGGTGTATATGTATACAAATACATATGTGAGTGTGTGCATATGTGTGTACATGTATACATAGAGGGCACAGGATCAGCTGAATAGGAAGGAATGATATCTAAAAAATAAAATTAAGAGGTGAGAGGAATATAATGGGAGAAGGAGAAAGGGAGAGACAGAATAGGATAAATTACCTTATATAAAAGAGGCAAGAGAAAATTGTTACAATGGAGGGGAAAAGCAGGAAGGTGAAAGGTAATGGGTCAACCTCATTCTCACTGAATTTGGCTTAAGAAGGGAATAACATACACACTCAATCGGGCATCTTACTCTACAGGAAAGTAGAGGGAAAGGGATATGAGGGGGGATGATAGAATGGAGGGCAGATTGGGGGAGAGGGTTGTTCGAAGCAAATACTTTTGAAATGGGACAGGATCAAAGCATAAAATAAAATAAGTGGGGGGGCAGGATAGGATGGAGAGAAATATAGTTAGTCTTTCACAATATAACTACTATGGAAACGTTTTGCATAACTACATATATACAACCTATCTTGAATTGCCTGTCTTCCCAATGGGAGTGGGTGAGGAGAGAAGAGGGAAAAGAATCTAGAAATCAATTTTTTAAAAATAAATGTTAAAAAAAAGTTGTTTTTTACATGCAACTGGGAAATAAGATATACAGGCACTAGGGTATAGAAGTCCATCTTGCCCTACTAGAAAGTTGGGGGGGGGGAATGGGGAGGATATAAGAGAGAGCAGATTCGGGGGAGAGGTATTCAGTAGGCTCACTATCTTGGGGTGAGGTGTAGGGGAAAGATGGTGAGAAAATTTGTAACTCAAAATGTGGAAAATGAATGTTGAAAACTAAAAATAAATAAATAAAAGATATTTTTTAAATGTACAGTCAGGAAATAGAGTTTCTTGTGTGAGGAACACCAAGGAGGTAAGTGTAACTGGGCTGCAAAGTATATGGACTGCTGGGAGATATTAAAAAAGTAACATGACAGATCTTGACAAAGTATTGGATATAGTGAATAAGAGTGAGGGGTTGAGGATAACACCTAACTTATAAACCTGGGTGATTGGGAAGATTATTATATCCTCCACAAAAATTGGAAAGTTAGGAAGAATGGAGGGTTTGGGGTAAAAAATAATGAATTCAGTTTTATACATGTTGAAATTAAGATGTCTATGACAAATTGTAATGTAATGTCAAGCAAAGGCAACTTCCCAAGGTTCAAAATACCAGCATAGGTGCTCTCCATTTTATTCAGTGACAAATTAAGAACAGAGAAGATCAAAATATGACATCATTCAAAATACAGCATATACTAAGTGTGATTAAATAATCTCCAAGTACTACCCCACCCCAGGACCTTATATTCATTCAATTAATTACAAAGTCCCTGTTCTAAATACTACTCCGCCCCTAGGCTGTATCTTCATTTAGTCCATCACAAAGCCCCTCTTCTCAAATGGAGATTAGTTTCCAATCATAAGTAAAGTACATTCATTTGTTCAATCATAGAACACAAAAAGGTCAAAAGTTCCCCACCCCCGGATCACAATTGAATCTACCCCAGACTTACAAGTTTAAGCACAGCACTTAATACCCAAATGGAGGTATTTTCTTCATTTTGACATGAGGCAAGTTCTCAGCAATCTTTGTTCCTAGGGAGACAAAGCTTAGCAAGGCCACAAGATACATTGCCAGTCTCTTCATTAATTCATCCTCTGTCTGCAGAACAGTCCTAGGACCCCTGAAAACATTAGCAAAACCCTCTTCCAGGATTTCTGTAAACATACAACAAGAAAATCCTTCTTCAGGGCTTCAGAACCAACAGAAAGGTTCCCAGACTCCTGCAACAACAGCACTGTCCTTCACCAGTGGACAGTATTCACTCTCTGTCTGCAGAACAGTCTCAAGAGCTCTGAACCAACAGAAAGGTTCCCAGACTTCTGCAACAACAGGACTCTCTTTCACCAGTGGACAAATCTGGCAAAAGAACATCAAAACAGACAAAGTACCAGCATAACAGCCATGTCTCCTCAGTCCTTGGCAGCTCTGGGTGGCAGGTCTCAAAAGTCCTGGGCAATTCAAAGTGGCACTCAGCAATTCTCTCAGTCTCTCTGCCTCCAAAGGTGCTGCTTCCAAAAAGCTCTTCTGCCTCTCTCTTGTGTCTCTCCAAATCTACGTCACCTGCTCCTCCCAATTCAGCACTCTCTTTTCACATCAACAAGTCCATCCCACAAGTGGGATTAACAAGCTCTGGGTTTTAACACAAACCAAAAACCAAGCCAATACAGGGGAATCTTTAAATGCCATTACTATTACACAAATCCATTATGAGATGTCTATAAAGCAACTGGAGTCATGAGACTAAAGGTCAGCAGAGAAGTCAGGGGTTGATAAGTATATATGAGAATCCTCAGTATGGAGAAGATATCTGAATTCATAAGAGATGATGAGATCATCAAGTGAAATAGTAGAGGGAGAAGAAAGCCCAGGATAGAATCCTGTGGGACACCCAGTATTAGTGAGGATGACCTGGATGATAAATACAGCAAAATGAGAAGAAAGGAGAAAAGTCAGAAGGGAGTAATGTTGCAAAAACCTAGAGAGAAGAGGTGAAGGATCTATATGCAAAGTATCTGAGGAGGGGAAAAACCCAAAATCTCACAAAATTAAATAATGTGAAAAAATAACTACCAACCAATATGCCTATTCTCCCATCTACACACAAAAAAACTTTTTAATGTTGATATTCCCACCTGTAGAAAGAAGTGAGAATAAGTAATGAATGAAGTCCACATTATTTTTTCTGAAACTACAAGCACAACCTCCTTTTGGGATTCTTCTACTGCATTAAGTGTGATTTATTAGAATCCTGTTTGACTAAAGCATAGCTGCTTGAAACTTCACAAATCTAAATGCATAAAGTTCAACAGGCTGTATTTTTTTCTATGACAGATTTTTAATTTCTGTAAAGGTGCCCCTCTCCACACCCAAGGTACCAGTAATTCCTTTCAAGATCATTCTCAGGATATTTATTAATATCAAAGGTAAGCAGACTAACCATGGTGAGATAACCACACAACTGACCAATGTCAAGAACTGTAAAAGAACTTTACATTATAAGGACCAGTTCATTCTTGTTTTATCTCTCTAGTTCTCTTTTAAGAAAACAGGTTCTCTGACTAAACAAATTGTGGTACAGAAATGTGATAGAATATTACTCTGCTATAAGAAATAACAAATACAATAAACATAGAGAAGCATGGAAAGGCTTACGTGAACTGATGGAAATTGAAGTTGGACCAACAAAATAAACACAGTAACTACAATAATATAAACAGAAAGAACCACAAACCAATAGAAAATTAATGTGGGGGGGAGCAGGAGGGAGAAAAAGCTAACCCCCCAAAAAATACCAGAAGATACCTCCCTCCCACTCCTTTGCAGAAGTTGAAGGTCCATAGGTATGAAACACTGAATATATTTTCACATTTTGTCTATTAATTGATTTCATAAATTTTTTTTCTTTTCTTCTTTTTCTTTTAAATTCTTCGCTATATGGGATAGCTCTCACATGTAAGGAGAAAAGGAATACAGAAGGAAATATATGTGATGCACAAATATATCAATAAAAACGTAGGTCAAAAAAAACAGGTGCCTATGTCTAAGGTCACTGAGGATCTTGAATATGTACAAAGGCCAAACTGCCTCAATAACTAATAATGAACATATAAAAAAATTAATCTTAAGTGCCTTGGCCAACTATTCCTCAGAAAAGATCACACATGAATTTCTACAAGCATCTGCCAGAGCAATTAAGGCTTATAAAGCTTTCTCAAGAACATGAAGAATAGGGGCCTTCCTGATAAATGCTGACATCAGAAATATAACTTCATCATTACATAAGCAAGAATGATCCAAAGATTCATCCTGCTACCATTACAGAGACATTAGTACTTATACTGGCATGCAAAAGGTTGGGAGAAGACTAAAAGGAATCCTACAGATTTAGAGGAGTATGCCCTTCCTTCACCTGAAGTACTCAAGATGTGGGAAAATTGGAACACTAATACATTGTTAGTAGCGTTCTGAACTGATCCAACCATTCTGGACAGTAATTTGGAACTATGCCCAAAGGGCCATAAAACTGTGCATACATATCTTTGATCCAGCAATACCACTTCTAGGTCTGTATCCCAAAGAGATCACAAAAATGGGGAAAGGATCCACATGTACAAAAATATTTATAGCAGTTCTTTTTGTGGTGGCCAAGAATTAGAAATTGAGGGGAGATGCCCATCAGTTGGGGAATGGCTGAACAAGTTGTGGTATATAAATGTAATGGAATACTATTGTGCAATAAGAAATGATGAGCAAAAGGACTTCATAAAAACCTGGAAACATTTATATGAACTGAGGCTGAGTGAAGTGAGCTGAGCAAAGTGAGGAGAACATTGTAAACAGTAATAGCCATGTTGCGTGATGACTAACTCATAGACTTGGCTCTTCTAAGCAGTGCAAGGATCTAAGACAATTCCAAAAGACTCGTGATGAAAATGCTGTCCACATCCAGAAAAAGAACTATGGAGTCTGAATGCAGATTACAGCATACTATTTGCTCCCTCTTTTTTTCTTTTGTTGTTTTGTTTTGTTTCTTCTTTCTCATGATTCCTCCCACTGGTTCTAATACTTCTTTACAACATGACTATTATGAAAATATGCTTAATATGAATGTATAGGTAGAGCCCACGTCAGACTGTATGCCACCTCTGGGAGGGAAAAGGGGAAGGAGGGGGAGAAAACTGAAAACTCAAAAGCTTAAAGAAGTGAATGTTGAAAACTAAAAATAAGTAAATAAATTTTTCTTAAAAAAAATCCTTATGTAGAAGGTGGCACTTGAACTATGTCTCAAAGGAAACCAGGGATTCCAAAACGTGAAGATGCAAAGGGAATACATCCCAGGCATGGAGGACAGCCACTACAAAAGACAATGGGACAGGGATAGAAGGTTAACATATGAGGAACATCCAGGAAAACCAGTATGATTCTACTCTATTGTGCAAGAAGGGAGATGATGTTTAATAAAGTTGATGTTTAATAAAGTTGAAAAGGGGCCAGGTTGTGCAAAGTTTCAAAAGTCAAACAGATGAGTTTATATTTAATCCCACAGATCACAGTGAGTCCTGGAGTCTACTGAGCAGGAGAATAGCATTTTCAAAACCCAGGCTTTAGGAATACCACTTCGGTTACAGAGTGGAAAATAAGACTAGAGGAAAGAGAGACTTTGAGTAAAGAAGAAAATTATAAGATCATTGCAATATATCAGGCAAGAGGTGATTAAGGCTTAAACAAGGGTGATGGTTTTATGAATAAAGAAAAGGGGACATAAGAGGTATTGTGGAGACTGAAATGCCATGAGGGAAAGTGGTAAGTCAAGTATGAACACTGAGGTTGGGAAACTGGAAAACCAGACAGCTGGCTGTGCCTGCAACAGAAATTGTGAAGTTCAAAAGGGAAGATGTGAGACATCAACAATAAGTTTTATTGAGTCTGAAATCTGGTCATGGTCTCATAAATGTAAGTAGAATTCAGTTCCAGGAACTATACAGGTTTGGTTTTTTTTTCCCTAAAGGAAAGAAATTTCTAGATCTAACTATCACTGTCTTAAAAAAAGGAGGAACAAAAGAAAGGGAATAGAGGTTTGGTGATGAGAAGAAATTATGATTTCTAGTCAATTTGTCACTAGGCAGTTACTCTTAAGTATAAATTACAATATGCTTTAGTGATCCATTATATAGAGACTGAAACTTCTTAAACACCTTAAAAGTTGATCTTCTTGGGTTGCTAAAACTAAAAAAAAATATATCATCTGGCTGACCAATGTTCTGGCAATGGATTTCCCCAAATTTAATTATACTGGTCCTCAGATAACAAATAGCCTCTCACCTCTCATATGATATAAAGTATAACTATTAACACAAACTCTCAGAGTTGGACAGAGTTGGACCTCAGAATCCAATTAGTCACACCTATATATACAAGAAGTTTCTCTACAACACACCCAACAATGCAACTAGTCTTTTATTAAAGCTCTCCAGTGATGGGGAACCCACCATTTCCAATACAGTCTATTCATTCCACTTTTGCCCAACTCTAATTGTTAGTTTTTCAAGCCTAAATATGCCTCTTTGCAACTGTCTTCCATTGCATCTAGTTATGCTCTCTAGGACCAAGCACAAAATAACCTAATCCTTCCTCCACATATTGTTTGTCCTTCCTTCTCAAAGAGGACGATGACATCAGGAAGGTGAGGCCATGATTTGAAAGTAAATTGAATTCAAGTGAGGTAGGGCTATACAAAGTCACCAGCCTCACTTTCTCCTCAGTGGCAGAATACAGATCAGAAAGACTGGAGATGGCCCCCCCTCCTCCACATAACCTTTCAAATACTTTAAGACACCTATGATGTTCTCCCTTAGATCTTCTCTTCTCCAAGATAAATGTCCCCATTTCCTTCAAGTGATCCACATGCAGCAATATCTTGAAGATCTTTAGTATCTCAGTTGCCCTCCTCTAAACGTTCTTCAGCTTATCAACATCCTCCCTAAAATGAGATACTAAGAGCTGAACACAATACTACAGATGTGGTCTGACCAAGTACAATGGGTCTATCACTTCCCTAGTCCTGACACTTTTCTTAATATTGTCAAAGACTACATTCACTTTTCTTACTGCCATATCACTGTCAATTGATATTGAGCTTACAATCCACTAATACTCTCAAATCTTTTGCATACTGTTGTATAGTCATAAATGCCACATGTTGTAGCTGTGAAATTGATTTTTAAAAACAATTACAAGACTCTACATTTATCCCTACTAAATTTCTTCCTACTAGATTCAGCCCAATGTTCAAGCCTGTCAAGAACTGTAGGCAAACTCTGTCATGCAGTGTGTTAAGATACCTATTCTCTAGTTTGAAAATTTGACAAACATACCATTTATCCCCTTATCCAAGTCGCTGATCAAAAAAATGTTAAACATCAACAGTACCAAGTAAAGCATAAATCTCTGGGGCCCACTATACTAGAAGCTTCCTTCAAAGGTGACCATGGACCATTAATTACTACTCTTTCAACCTAGACATTTAAGCAGCTTCAAATCCACCTATCTATACTATCATTTCTTTAAGCTCTTTTAATAAGAATAGTATGGGCGACTTTGTCAACTATTTTGCTACAATCCCATGACCTACGAGCCTTGTAAGCCTATCATACAAAAGAAGTGAAGTTAGTTTGTCACGCCTTGTTTCTGATGCGTCCTTCACCCTCATGATAACAACTTACTTTTCTGGATATTGACTAACATCTCTAACAATACAAGCTAGAATTTTTTCAGGAATCCAAGTCACATTTAGATGGCCTCTAGTTTTCAGATGCCACTCTTGTCCTTTTTTTAAAATTGGGACATTTGCCCTTCTCCAGTTCTCTGGTACCTCTCCAGGATTTCATAACCTTTCAAAGATCACCCCCAATGATTCAGCAGTCATTCCTACTTATATGTTCTTTGTATCCTAGGATATCGTTCATCTGAGACTAGTAAACTACACTCACCAGGGGCAGCTAAAGTACTTTCCACCTCCCAACTTAGCACAGGTATCATCTCCCTATTGGTTATTTTCTTCTTTTCTTTCCACTTCAAAGATTATTCTCTTCAGAAGAGAAAAACAGAAACAAGTAAGAGCTGAGAAGCTGTTTTTTCTCTATCATTCAGTTGTCATTGTCCCATACGCTCCAAATAGTGGGTCTCTTTCTTCTTCAATTTTCCTTTTTCCTCCAATATAGCTAACAAAATCTTTTTTTGTTGTCCTTGGCTTTAACTGCCAGCATCAGTCCAGTCTGAGCTTTGGTTCTTCTGGTACTATTCTTATAGGACCATGCCACACTTATGTATTCATTTTCCACTATTGACCTCTGTTTCCATCTTCTGTATCTGTCTTTAAAATCTGTGTTGGTTGATAATTTTCCCTGCGCATCTGCAATACATCTTTTTTTTCTCAACTCTACCTTTTGCTCATCAGAAGTGTGAAAGTCTAACATGAGGTAGAATTACCAAAACTGTAACAGAGAAATTTTGCACTTAGTTTTACATCCTCCAACACCCTTGGAATACAACAATAAGAATGATCTTTAGACCACAGACCTCTCTCCACATTACCATTTGCAAAAGTAAGTCTATCTTGACCTCTTTCAAAGAAATGGCATTTACTAAAATTACATAGTAAGAACAGTAGCTACAAATCATTTCTCATAGAACCTGGGGGCTCACTCTTCTGCAAATACAATGTCACAAGAAGAGTTATTCTGAATTCTTAATGAAAATTTCTCCAATGGAAGCAGTCTTTGATTTCTGACCTTGAAATATACCAATATTTTCAAGTCTATGGGAGTTTTTTGCATTACTCCACTAATATGAATCAACTCTGATGGAAGTAGAATACCCTTATGGCTTGATAAGCAGTTCAGTTACAGAAAGACAGTGCAAATATGGTAGTTCAATTAATTTGAGACTATACCAAAAATATGCCAAGTTTTCTCGTTTATGATCTAGACCTTATTTAAGGAAAAAGAAATCTCAATCTAAATTTCTAACACCACTTGCTCTGTTTTGATCTTTTATCCTTCTCAAAGATTTATAGCAGTGATTTTGCCTCATCACATAACTTTAAACTGTCTACTGCTTAATTTCCTTGAATATCACAACCCAGTCATCAGTCTTTGTTTCTCTTCAAAACATTGTGGCACAGCAGAGAGCTGGACTTAAGAGCAGAAAAACATTGATTCAAATACTATATCATATAATTACTATGAGACCCTGGACAAGTTATTTAGCCCTTCTCTTCCCAATTTCCTTATCTGTAAAATGGAAATAATGATAAAACCTACTTCACAAAGCTGTTGCAAGGCTCGAATGAGATAACAAATGTACTTTTAAAACCTAAAGTTAGAAATGTTAGCTATTATTACTGTCCAATTTTTCAATACTTATTAATACTGGATCCAGTCAATTAGAAGGGTATCTATTTCATGGTAATGGTTTTTTGTATATGTATGTATATATGGACTAACTTTTTACAGTATTCTGTTTTAATAAATTTTTAGTTTTTATCTATGATTCTAAACAAGTCTAAAAGACTATGTAATATTAACCTCATTACATCAATGTTCTGATTTTTATCAATGCAGGAAATCCTAGAAATGCAAATTTTAAAGATAATATAGTAAATAATTTTTAGAGACTCAGGCTTAGATAGGTTAAGTGACTTTCCCACGGTCATATGACTAGTGTTAGAATCAAGATTGGAACCCATATTTTCCTGACTAGAAGTCCAACACTCTATCTACTGAGCCGTACTGTCTCTCAATGTTATAATATTAATACAACATTGATAATTAATAATACATTTCATTACCTGCAGTGATCATGGATTTAAAGCAGGACTTTTGATCTATCCGAGGCCAAATAATATATTTTGCCTTTGGTCTCTTGTGTCGTAGTGTCAAGAAACACAGGGTTAGACTCATACCAGTTGCCATTGGCACAACAAAGCAGTCAGCCACTGAACGAACACCTGTAAATAAAGAAGCAATAAGAAATTAAGTCAATTGAAAGTATTTCATTGAAAGTATTTCACCACAAATTCAGTGATGGAGACAACTCAGAGGCCATCTAGCCCAACTCCCTCATTTGTAGCAGGTCAGCAAAAAGTAGCACAATTAATATAATACACACCAGCCAGCCTTATGATGTCCAGAACTAACAAATTGGCTATTCTGTTCAAAAGGCTAGAACCTGCAGCTTTGGGTTGCACAGCAGCAATATCACCTGATCTTCCAATTCCATGAATGAACCTAAACAAAAGAAGGGTCAATAAATGGGAAAAAAAAAAAAGTCTTATGCAAAATAATTCATGTACATGTATGCAAATAAGATAACCTAGAAAATGAGAAGCAATAACTGGCTTTTATAGGGGTAGAACCTGAGACTTAAAAGGGATCAAGAGAACATCGAGTTAAGATATAAGATATATCCTCTACAATATTCCCAATAAGTATATTTATAATATGGAAACTATAATAATTAAATGATCAATTAATCATCCATGAAAAACATTTTCTCTTTTAATTCCTCCTTCCCTTACTCAAGATGGTAAGCTAAAATTTGGTCAATACTCTGGGTACTAAGAAGGAATGAGTGACATTTGTTTCACTCTAATTTTTTTTTTTTGATGACACAATTTTCTTCCCAGATAAAAGAAAGCTGTCACCTTGCTCCTGGAGCTTAAGAAGAGAATCAGGATTAGGGCAGAAAAAGAAGGCAATACTCCTAAGGTATAAAAACTGAGGACAAAACAAAGGACACTTTTAAAATATTACTTTTTTAAATGAATATTATTTAATGCCAGAAAATGTTGAACTCCAGGTTGTGTTACATCAAGTTACATGTGTTACAACAGGCTTAAAGTTCAAGTAAGTAGTACAAACATAGGGGGTGCAATTTTCACACCTTCCTAAAGTCCCTTGTTTAAGCTCTATGTGGTAGGACTTATTTGGACCACTGACCTGAGAGAAAAACTCACCTAGGTGATAAGAGCAAAATAATTTCAGAGAAAATCGGGAAGACTTATGTGAACTAATCAGCAAGAAGTGAACAGAACCAGAAGAACAATGTATGTATATAATAATATTGTAATAATAACATGTAACAAGTTTGAAAGACTTAAGAACTCTGATCAACACAGTGGGCAACCACGACTCCAGAAAACTGATGATAAAGCAAGTTCTCCACCTCACAAGAAGAGAGGTGAGAGATTCAAAGTGAAGAGTGAGGCACAAAAGTTTTTGGATATGACCAATGTGAGAATTTGTTTTCCTTGACTATGTATATTATAAGGTTTTTGTTTGTCTTTCTTTTTTCCCCAAAGAGGGAAAATGAAAGGGGAAAAAATATATATTTTTATTCACTGAACAAAAATAAAATTTAAAAAAAATAGGCAGTAGAAATCACAGCTTTCCATATAAAGTCTGGCCTTATTTCTCATTTCTGATCTTTATCAACTTCATGTACTAGTCAAAATGGACTACTATCATGGTACCCCCATGTCATTGTTTTCTTCCACCTCTAAGTATTCACACAGGTTCACCACTCATACCTAGAATGTACTCCCTTTGATTTTCAGGAGCCACTCCTTGATTCCCCCACCTTCAAGTAATCTATCTGTAAATTTCACATCTTTTGCATTTATCATAATCTGTCTCATATCATATTCTTTTATATACACTCTAAAACTTTATTAGACTATATGTTCTTTAAGTGCACAGTCTGTTTCATTCTTCATTTCTTTATCTCTAGCCCCTAGCAGTGTCTTACAGCAAACACTTAAGAAATGTTTGTTAAATTAAATTGCCACAGTGGTATGCCTGATGCTACACAAAAAATGTGCTCCTTGAAAAGTTTTTCCGGAGGTGGCTAGGTGGCACAGTGAACAGAGCACTGGCCCTGGAGTCAGGAGGACCTGAGTTCAAATCCGGACTCACTTTACAATCACTAGCCATGTGACCTTGGGCAAGTCACTCAAACCCAATTACCCTACCACAAAAAAAAAAAATTTTTTTTAAAAAGAAAAGTTCTTCCTAAATTAAACTATATTATAAATGGCATAGAGGCTCTCACAATTAAAAATAATCACCAAATTATTAAAAAAAAAAACTCTGTAATTTCTGTAATCATTTCCTGATTTGCTAGTCAGAAGTCTTTTTATAGCAGGTTGTGATAAAGCAGGGCATACCAGTGCTAAGCTTCATTATAGTAAAAGGAACAATAATAATCCATTAAACAGTGAGCTCCTTGAGAGCAGGGACTATCTTTTGCCATTATTTGCATGCCCAGAACTTACAATACCTGGCACTTAATAGGCACTTGATAAATGCTAGCTGACTGACAGACAACCTTCAGTTTGTAAATAATGGGATCGTTAAGATGAACTCTAAAATTCTATGTTTCAACAATTACATTTTTATAGTGCTAAACTAAAATTTTCAAAGTCCTTTCATATATATATATATATATATATATAATTAAATTCACTGTTGCTTTTAGCCTGAGTATATTTTTGTTATGTGTATTTTATTACAAAATTTTTAGTACACTATATTAGACTAAATATGTCACCTACATTTACCCCCAAATTTGACTTATATAAAACTTCACTATTACAGGTGTTTATTTAATGCATATCTTTTTTTTTCTTTCAAGGAAATAAATAAAACAATATGGTTTTTAAACCTAATGCACTATAAAACTATGCATGCCCTTTGATCCAGTGGTACTACTACTAGGTCTGTATCCCAAAGAGATCAAATAAAAAGGACCTACCTATATGTACAAAAATATTTATAATAAGCAGCTCTTTTTGTGGTGGCTAGAATTGTAAATCTAGGGGATGCAATTAGGGAATGGTTGAACAAGTCGTGGCATATGACTGTGATAGAGTACTATTGTGCTGTGAGAAATGATGAGAGAGGTGTGCTCAGAAAAACATGGCAAGAGCTATATGAACTGACACAAAGTGAAATGAGAAGAACCTGGAGACCACTGTGCACAATAACAGCAATGTTGCATATAATGATAATCAACTTGAAAGACTTGGCTATTCTGGGCAATACAATGATCCAAGAAAATTCTAAAGGACTCTCAAGATGAAAAATGCTATATACCTACAGAGAGAACTTCATTTTCTTCCTTTCTTGTTCTTGCTCTTTTGGAAATATAGCTAATCTGGAAATATTTTGCATGACTTCACATGTATGACTGTCATATTGCTTGCCTTCTTGATGGGGAGGGGGAAGGGGCAGGAGGGAAAGTGTGGAATTCAAAATTTAACAAGAACACTGGAAATAAATAAGTGATAAAATTTTTAAAATATTAAGAAAACTAACTGAAGCATTCTTACAGGACATAATAGATAGCACACACTACTTTTAAAATTTACCTGTAATGTCTTCGGGCAACTAACCCAGATGCTACTCTACCTTCCCTTTCTCCCACACCACAGTTGCCCAGGAAATTGTTACTATCCATAATGGCAAGTTCATGGAGAAACAGCTCAATAGTACTCTCATCCCAACCATCTTCTGGACATTTACCCTTTGGGAAAGGAAAATATGTTTTAAAAGATATAATTAAGGAAGTCAGTCTTCTGTAGCTATTTGCTACTACTATGCTTCTTTTTACTAATTTTCTAAGTTCCATACAGTGGATCAAGTACCAGACTTGGAATCAAGAAGACAAAGGTTCCAATTTCACATTTTTGTTGCTGTTGTTCAGTTATTTTCAGTCATGTTCAACTCTTTGCAACCCTATTAGGGGTTCCCTTGGCAAAGATACTGGAGTGGTTCACCATTTTCTTCTCCACTTCATTTTCTAGATGAGAAAACCAAGGCAAATAGGGTTAAGTGACCTGCCCAAGGTCACATTGCTAGTACGTATCTGAGGCCAGATCTGAACTGAGGAAAATGATTCTTCCTGACTCCAGGACCAGCACTCTATTCACTGAGCCACCAAGAGCTGCCCATCCAACTCCACAGTCAATATTTAGCAGCTGTGATCACTGGCATTTGCTTATGGGTAACACTTCTGTGAGCCTTAATTTCCTTACCTGAA
Source organism: Petaurus breviceps papuanus (assembly GCF_028583685.1). NCBI lineage: Eukaryota > Metazoa > Chordata > Mammalia > Diprotodontia > Petauridae > Petaurus > Petaurus breviceps. Next base: position 16,852,177 of record NW_027185698.1, on the reverse strand, counting down.
AAATACCTTTACCACCTATTTTTACAGGGATACTAAAGCTCAGATTATATAATGTATCTAGTTAGTTACTGTTATTCAGTTGTATCCAACTTTTCCTGACCCAGTGGACCAAAGCACACTAATACTATCCATGAGGTTTTCTTGGTAAAAATACTAGAGTGGTTTGCCACTTCCTTCTCTAGTGGATTAAGGGGCAGAGGTTAAATGGCTTGCCCAGGGTCACACAGCTAGTGTGTGTCTAAGGCTGGTTGACAGATTTCAGGGAGTCCTTGAACTTGAATGGAAAAAAAAAAAACTTTATACTAACTTCAATTATGATTTCTTTAAAATTATTCTAAAAAGGGGTCCATTTTATTTCTACTGATATCTGAAATTTAGCATTTCCTTCATTATATATTTAATTATTCTGAAAACGGGTCCATAGGTTTTACCAGACCACTGCCAAAGGGGTCCATGACACCAAACATGTTAAGAACCCCAGGCTAGTCGTGTCTTCATTTCCCACAAGCATCATCACATCATGCCACCTGGAACTTCACCATCCTACAAGATCACATCAGCCTTGGTACTCACATCTTGTCAGACTGGCAAGCAGAGCAGGCAGTTCCTCCCAAAGCCTTCATCTAATGAGGATGCCAGTTATCTCTTTATTTCCTGCTAGCTGCACTCCTCTGGATTTCTCTATCATGGTCTGCACCTAGTAGCTTTCCCTATTTCCTCCCTTTTCAGCTTCCTCTAGTGTAGTGTTCAGACTGTAAACTCCTGAAAGGCAGGGACCAATCCTTCCTCCCTCCCCTCCCCCCAGAGCCAGGCACATGATATTAACTGACTGAGCACGCTACTTCCAGCTAGGCAGATGACAGCTCCTGGTAAATTAGTCTTAGCTGCCTGGGGGTATTGAGAAGTTAAGGGAATCCACGGCCGATCCCTGGATGTGGCTACAGAGGCAGTGCAAGTTTCACAGCCCACTTGGCCGAAGGGGAACTGAGGCTCAAGACGGAGAAGCGACACGCCCACAGCCACACAAACGGATCGGAAGGCACGCCTCACTGCCTCCGGTGCCCCGATCTTTCACCTTTATCAGGGCTCCCGGGCATCTTCTCCATCTTCGGTCACTATTCCCTGTCAACCTGGGGACGAAGGCGGGGGACACCGCGGTATCCCGGGTGCTTCCTGAGCACGGCGCCCGAAAACAGTAAACGCCTAGGAAATGCTTGCTGACTGACACCCGGGCTGGCTGCCCACTCTTCTGGCAGCTTAGAGAAGGTGTGGACTTGGCCCTCTACACACCACTGGCATTTCCCTCGCCTAGAGGCAAACAACCCAGACCTCTCCACGTCCCGCCCAGACCCCCAGGCCCGGGAAGCCCCGGCGAGAGCGCCGAGGCTCGGGGCCGGGCTTCCTTCACGGGTCGCCGGCCCAGGGGGGCGGGGCGGGCACCTCGGTACCTTCTCCAGCAGGAGCCGTATGAGGTGCTCGTGGGAGCGGCGGGCCTCACAGCCCTGCCGCACGTAGGCCGGGGACACCAACCGCTCGCCCGCCGCGAAGTTCTCGCAATTCATGGCGCCCACGGTCACAGCCGCGCGTGGGGCAAGCGACTCAGACCGAGTAGCTGCCACACCAGTAGCGAGCGAGCGTCGACTATGAGTCAGCGCCCGACGACGGGGACGCAGGGCGCATGCGCGTGCGCCAGAGCGCAATTTCCCCCGCCTCCCCAACCATTGAGACTAGGAAGGAACGGAGGAATGAAGCATGCGTGTTGACTCTCTGGCACAATGTGGGGAGGGGCGGGAATAGGAGGGCGAGGTCCCACCCCTTCTCCTGGGAAACACTTCTAATTGGTTGAAAACATCTATTTCCTCCCTCCCCCCAGTTGTTCTGGAGCCACTTTTAAGAATACACAATTCCTACTCCCACAACAATAAAACAGCATGCCTCGCGGGGTGGCATGAAGTAAGCAGATGTTTCCCACATTATTGCTAACAAACACAGGGATCAGAAGTCATAATTCCGCTGAACAGGGAATCAAATCGTTGTCTGACAAGCACCTTCTCCTTCCTCAAAAAGGCGGGCTTAGTTACCATGGTAACCACAAAGCGGGACTTTCCTGGTTCCAAAACCCTCGGCACAGATGGGGAACGCCCATCTTTTGTGATTCTTCGGGAAACGGAGTAAATTATACCTAGAATAACATCATTTGGAAAATTACACATTTTCCATCCATTTGGGTTTTCCTATGTAGATTGTTGGCCAATCCCTTTTGAGGAGCCATGGATTTGACAGATCAGGTTCTGCCCTATCATGTTCTGGGGCTAGATAAACGTGGTTTTCTCAAAGGCTATCTATAGGTCTCAAGTTCTGGCAAGGTGTACCACGAAGAAAAGGCACCAAGTGCCCAACAAGGGCCAACCTAGCTAGGAAGAGAAAAAACCTTACTAGTAGGGTGGCAACCTATTGATAAATGATTTGTCTTCGGCAACTGATAAAACAATATACAATAACACCTCACATGGCTACAATACATTAAGATGGAAAATACGTTTTGCCCACTACAACCCTCTTAGATAGTATGACTTTTAAAATTTTTCTGTTTATCCTCTTTTAAAACGAGGCCCCAAAGCACATGGCTAATAAATATGGGAGCTAAATTCAAATCCTATTTTTCTGACACTGGCAAGCCCTCTCCACAGCACTACGCTGCCTCTTTTTAAAAGAGAATAAACAGAAAATTTTTAAATGTCATTACAAATGTACAAATGGGACTCATTCAAGTACAAGAAAAAAGATTTTTAAAAAGTAATTAAAACATACTTTTTTAACTTTTTTATAATTTATTTTTAGTTTTCAGCATTCACTTCCATAAGATTTTGTTTTAAATTTTCTTCTCCTTCCTCTCCTCCCCTCTCCCCAAGATAGCATGCAATCTGATATAGGCTCTCCTTATCCAATCCTATTAAACGTATTTTCACATTAGTCATGATGCAGAGAAGAATTAGAACTAATGCGAAGAAGTACAAGAAAGAAGAAACAAAACAACAAAAGAAAAGGAGAGCATATAGTATGCTTCCATCTTCATTCAGACTCCAAAGTTCTTTCTCTGAATGAGTATAGCATTTTCCATCATGAGTCTTTTGGAGTTGTATTAGATCCTTGATTTGCTGAGAAGTCTATCAAAGTCAGTCATTGTCCAATATGGCTGTTACTGTGTACAATGTTCTCCTGGTTCTGCTCATTTCACTCAGTATCAGTTCATATAAGTCTTTCCAGAAAACATACTTTTTAAAGCTCAAAAATAGTGATCTCAGAAACAGACCTGTAAGAAAACTAGGCTGATATAAGCAAACCCAGTTGGACAAGTAAAATCCTAACTATCTATCCTGCCCCTGTAAACATGGCCTTATTTGTACATATGGAAACCAGTAGACTGTAAGCTTCATGAAGGCAGGAACTAGGTCTTAACTTTCTATCTCAATATTACCCCTATCATACGTCCTAGTACGGGGCTCTGTACACTGCTAGTATATCATAAATATTTACCAAATGAAAAATAAAAGGCCAATCTAAAACTTACTAAATAGTGAGAAATCTTCGTGGTAGTATTTGGAGCTGATGGTTCCACTGAAGCCTATGAGGAAGTCAAAATATGATTGAATAAAGGAAAGTTGGAGTGATGTCAAATCAATACCTTTTCCTCTTTTTGCCAGGAAGAGGATCTTTAGGAACAGCACCATCACATGGTAGGCATTGATCCAAATGCAGAATTAGAGATTGTTGCCAGAGAAAAGACCGGTACCCAGTGCCTACCACAGTGCACTGCTCATACTTTATTTTTCAAGGAAATATAATTTTGTGGGTATACATACTCTCTCCAATGACACAAAGCAAAACCTTTCAATACAGTGGGGGGAAAGTAGGAAAAAAAACCTTCTATAACATAATAGACAGTGTTGAAGAGTTGTTGAAATTTAAAAAAAAAAAGTCATCACCCTTCAGCTAACCCAGTAGTGAGTTTCTCTGAACTTAACAAGGTTGGTCCTCAGATGACAAAGACACATATAATGAATCTTTGTCTCCAAACTCCAAACAACTACCATAGTAGGAGCCACTAGTGCTTGTGCTTTACTGACATAGCTTTTGAAAATCCAAGTTCACCTCCACACCAAGAGGCATCGGGGTAGGACTTTAGTCCAAAGCCATTCACATTCTAGGTGCCCAATAAATATTTGCTGAACTGAAGAGTGGGAATCATCTGCTCATCAGATATCCAGGAAGAAATGCCAAAGCAGTTGAAATTAGCAGAATTTATATTACTATATCCACAAATTGGCATGAATTCTTGTTAGTAATTAGCCAAGGCTCAAGAACATTAGTTTATAACCAACTGAAAGTCAGTGATAAAGCATGATTGCATGTTATATGTCTGTATCCAATCACAATATATAATGTTACTCTGGATAATATGATTTTAAAAGCTGATGGTATAAAGTGAGAATGCCTATGTCTCAGGAGTCCTTCTCCCCATAAAAGAACAAAAACTGGGCAGCTGAGCAATAGAGAATTGATGTTTTGTGTTATACATTCCAGGAATAATTATGTGTGGCACTGAACTGCCACCAAGGCAGGTATGTGATCGGCATAGCCTATGACCCTTATGGAAGGATTAAACCATTCTGGTCTAAAAGGAGCCTATTGATAGGCCAAGTCCAGTAAGAGAAGAAGGTTGTCTTTTGTGAATTGTGTGAGTAACATGGAAAGGGTCGAAGTATTTCAATGTTCAAACTGATCAGCACCCCATTATATTTATCTGAATCTAAGGAAGGAAGTAGTGAGATAGCAAGTAGAAATATGGAATACCACAAACCTACCACACCACTTAGAGGCTTAAGAATCAACTGAGACATAGGAATTGGAGACTAGTAACGAACTCAATTCAGTGAGCCCAAAGAGATGTACCCCAAAATCAGCTTCAGGGTGTTCTTGTAGAAAATATTCTATTCTGGACTAGAGCAGGGAAGATGCTGGACACTTCTGCCCAGTCCCAAGAGAGAATCAGGCCAGGTCTGGGAAACTTTTGTTACAATTAGATTAGAAGGTTTAGGTGTCACTCAATCTGGAGTTTTATTTTATATGCACATTTTATTTTCTTATCCTAGTATATTGTATCTTCTCCCTTCTCTTATAAATAAGATCTAAACAACCCACTCACTTATCTGGAGGATATAACAACAAAGGACAGGAAAGAGAGAACTGAGTGCTAGAAACAGGTTTCAAAAAATAGCACCAGAAAAAAAAAGGGGGACAAGTGGTAGTCTACATTCAGGAAACCAGGCCAGCTCAAGGATCATGAAGATTCTGGAAACACAGCATTTTGAATTCAGGTTCAGCGATCATGCAGGTTGAAAAAGCAGTGTAATCTCTTGCCAAAGACAGGGTCTCCTGGACAAGTTCCAAGCAGACGAGCTGTTCCACTAGCAAGCTTACTCAAGTTAGTAAAGTCAAAGGCCCAGGGACAGAACCTTCCCAGACTCTCGTGTCAGAGTTTATGACTGTATTGGCATGGTGACATGTCAGTGTGGCCATAGGCCAATTTATCCTATCACTTACGGCAAGGATAAGGAATAGATATTGCCGATATGTAGCAGGAATGAACAGGAGTGTTCCTGTTTAATTACATGAGTATCCCCAACTCACTTGATGAGATTATTGTCAGAAAGGAACACTTTTCATGGAGTTGGGCATGAACCATGAGACCTACTTGTTACTCACCTACACCCCCCTTCCCATGCTTTGCTGGAGGTCATATCAAATTCCTGATTAGTCTTTAGTGAATAAAGCTGTTTTCTGATCATTGTTGCCTAAGTGTCAAGGGGAATAAACTCTTTTTAGAAGAATTTCTCTACTCTGAGTTCTATAAAATCAGTAGAAATGACTCAACCCCTTTCTTTTTGGACTTTCTCATCATACGTTTTCTCTCCTTTTGACGACGACAGCTTGCATAAGAAACACATAACTGTATGTGAGCCTAAGACTTAATCTCCGGCTTTTTGGGGCACAGGTCATTGAATCTAGGTGACATCTTCATTACCTCTTAGTCCCCATAGCTAATCTATTGCCAAGTCCTATCAATTCTGTTTTCATAACATCTCTTCTATATACTCTCTTCTCTCCTCTGACACTGCCACCACCCTAGTTCAAGTCTTCATCGCCTTGTTGTTTTTATTTAGTCTTGTCTGATTCTTCATGACCTGGTGGACCAGCTATGCATGGAGGTTTTTTTGGCAAGGATGTTGGAGTGGTTTTCCATTTCCTTCTCTAGTTTATTGCAGATAGGGTTTAAGTGATTTATCTGGGGTCATACAGCTAGTAAGTGTCTGAGGGCACATTTGAACTCAAGTCTTTCTGGTCTTCCTGACTCCAGGCCTAGGGCTCTTATCCACTGTACCTTCACCATCTCATACCTGGACTACTGAAATAGCCTTCTGGCTGGTCTCTGCCTCAAATCTCTCCCCACTCCAGTCCAGTCTATCCTACATTCTGTAATAGCTTGAAACAGCTTATAGCATAGTCTTGGGTATTGCCCAAGGCATAGTCCCCCTAACCCCCTACTTCCTGAATTAGCATTCTGTATATCATCACTATATGTACAAGGATCAGTCCCAGGGTTATGGTATAAGTTTATCTTAAGAAGAGACCACCCTGTTCTGTTCCTGCTGACCAAGCAGGGTCCCCACACCCTGTACTCAGAACATGACCCTAGCCTGTCCCCATCACCCAACACCCTCCACACTTTACCCAGAACATGACCCCTAGCTTGTCCCCATTACCCAATGACCCTTCAGCCCTTCACCCTGTACCCTCCACTCTGTTCTCAGAAAGACCCCTTTCCAGGAAAAGTTGTACCCTTGTACCCTTGCACCATTTCCCCAAATTAGGTCCGAGCTATAGATCTAACCAATGGCAATTCTTGGCTTCTGTGCATCATTGCTTATGCTAGTTCCCCTCCCCAATTGTAGTTTTTGTGGTTTTAGCCTTTATAAGCACTGTTTGTACCCCAATTCAGGGCTGCCTGATTTGAGTTTATACTTCAGGCAGTTGCAGGCTTAATCAATAAATCCACGCCTAAATTCACCTTGAACCCAGGTCTCAGCTCGCTCTTATTCTCTGGACAACACTGGCAATCCTGAGAAATGGACAGTTCTGAACTTGGGAGCTTAAACCTTGGGAGTTAAACCAAATGCTTAGTCCTAAATTCAAGCATTCCAGAGTTGAGCAATGGAAACCCAGAAGGATTTCTTAAAAGCATGCATCTTGGAGATGAACACAAACACCAGGATTGTCCTATGGCAGAACTAAAGAAAGCCAGGTCCTAGCTGGCCAGAAGATCAGAATTTTGCCAACATTCCATGATAATTGCTGTGAGTTGCTCAGACAGTGCAGGTTTGAAGTGAATGAAAAACATTTTTTCCACAGTACCTGTAATGGAAATGCAAACTTAAAGATCTTCCCTGCCCCTAGGCTAAAGTGCACCTGGAGCCTGGGGTGGGAGGCTTGTTTTTCAGTTGATACATTTTGATTGGCCAGTGAGTCAATAAGGTTGTTACATTCTCTGAGCCAGGAGAAGGCTATATAAGCCCTGATGTGTAGCTTTGTTTTGGGGCTCACTTTGAGAAGTGTTCTGTGATTTGATATGGATTCTGGGAAGCCGTTGTCCAGAGCCCCCCTGGCTTTGAAAAACCCAGATGTTGAAACCCAGATGTTGATTGGGTATGGATGTAATGGCTGGACAGTTTGGAAAGCTGTCTACTTGATCTGTTTCTGTCTTGATAATTCTGCCTGTATACTTTGAAGTTCGGGGTGCTGACCTTTTTCCCCTGAACAAGGTAACCGATATATGGTCTGACTGATTAAAGTAAGCTTGTTAACCCATTTTGAGTTGCTTTCCTTTATCAAAGCAGATCCAAGAACCTGTGGTGGCAGCAAACCCTGAGGACGCTTGGGGTGCTTGCCGCTACAGTACCTCAAAGGACTTTTATCTTCTGAAGGGAATATAATAAGTATAAAGGGAAGCATTGTTTTATATTTCCTGTATTTGTTCATGCATGCCTGAGTCCTTTGTATCTTAGGCATTTCATGTGGGGCAAAATAAAAATGCTACTCCATACCTGATACTCTTCAAGCACCTTTATCAGAAATTCTTTTGAGGAGTCCCTAGACATGAACCTAGTTTGCTTTAGAATTTTTCCCTGAGGGAATGTAGGGGTGGGAAGAGGCAGAAAACAAGTTTGACCCTCTTTGGGGTCAGGGTCCCCAGGATTTACCATAGATATATGTGAGCCCAGAGCCCCTCTCTTTTGGGGGTCCCCTTGGTTCACAGTTTATATCTTGACTCCAAGAGCATATTATCAAATTAAGTAGGGGCCCTTGAATTATGGGCATAAAAATATTTAGGGTTTAGGGCTAAGGAGGAGAAATAGAAAAGGAGGAGAAAGAGAAGGAAGAAGATAAGAAGGAAGAAAAAGAAGAAGAAGAAGAAGGAAGAAGAAGAAGGAAGAAGAAGAAGAAGAAGAAGAAGAAGAAGGAAGAAGAAGAAGAAGAAGGAAGAAGGAAGAAGAAGAAGAAGAAGGAAGAAGAAGAAGAAGAAGAAGAAGAAAGATAGGTGTAGAATGCCTTCATACAAGACCAGTTGTCCAACCTCCATACCTACACCCAAAGGAAGTTCAGTCTTAAATTGGTTCCTTAAATTGTCTCCTTTCAAGTCTAAAAATCTATACTGCCAAAATTTAATGGGCAATGGTCCACCTCTGTCACAACATCCCAAGGACCGGCCACAAAGTTTTGCTTACGATCTCATTCATTGATGTCAGAGGTTTTTGGTGGCTGCAATTATGATATGACATCAGTCAGTGTGTCTAGTTATGTGTGGTATGCACTCAGGTCAGTGTAATGTAATGCCAAGGAAAGGCAACTTCCCAAGGTTCAAAATACCAGCATAGGTGCTCTCCATTTTATTCAGGGACAAATTAAGGACAGAGAAGATCAAAATATGACATCATTCAAAATACAGCATTTACTAAGTGTGATTAAATAATCTCCAAGTACTACCCCACCCCAGGACCTTCCAATCATTCAATCAATTACAAAGTTCCTGTTCTAAATACTACTCCACCCCTAGGCTATACCTTCATTTAGTCCATCACAAAGCACAAAAAGGTCAAAAGTTCCCCACCCCTGGATCACAATTGAATCTACCCCAGAGTTACATCAAGTCCAAGCACAGCACTTAATACCCAAATGGAGGTCTTTTCTTCATCTTGACAAGAGGCAAGTTCTCAGCAATCTTTGTTCCTGGGGAGACAAACCTTAACAAGGCCACAAGATACATTGCCAGTCTCTTCATTTAATTCATCCTCTGTCTGCAGAACAGTCTTAGGACCCCTGAAAACATTAGCAAAACCCTCTCCTAGGATTTCTGTAAACATACAACAAGAAAATCCTTCTTCAGGGCTTCTGAACCAACAGAAAGGTTCCCAGACTCCTGCAACAACAGCACTGTCCTTCACCAGTGGACAGTATTCATTCTCTGTCTGCAGGACAGTCTCAGTAGCTCTGAACCAACAGAAAGGTTCCCAGACCCCTGCAACAACAGCACTGTCCTTCACCAGTGGACACTCTCTGTCTGCAGAACAGTCTCAGGAGGTCTTAACCAACAGCCAGGTTCCAGAACTTCTGCAACAACAGGACTGTCTTTTACCAGTGGACAAATCTGGCAAAACAACATCAAAACAGACAGACAAAGTACCAGCAAAACAGCTATGTCTCCTCAGTCCTCAGCAGCTCTGGGTGGCAGGTCTCAAAAGTCCTGGGAAATTCAAAGTGGCCCTCAGCAATCCTCTCAGTCTCTCTCTGCCTCTACAAGGGTGCTGCTTCCAAAAAGTTCTTCAGCCTCTCTCTTGTGTCTCTCCAAATCTACGTCACCTGCTCCTCCCAATTCAGCACTCTCTTTTCACATCAACAAGTCCATCCCACAAGTGGGATTAACAAGCTCTGGGTTTTAACACAATCAAACCAAAAACCAAGCCAATACAGGGGATCTTTATATACCATTACTATCACATTCAGCCAATAGGCTTGTTTTAACCCCTGCTAATTCCTCCCTATCCCTTTAGGTTGGTAATGATTATAGAAACAAAAACTGAAATCCAAAGATATTAAGTGATTTACCCAAGGTAAGTAACAGAATCAGGATTTGAACCCAGATTTTCTAATTTCAAATGAGTCACTTTCTCACCTTTGCTAGACTTCCTAACATAGCAGGTTACCAATCTATTCTTAAAAGAGATTTTTTTTCCCAACTATAAGAACTTAATATCACTTCTAATATGTATTTTCTGTTTGTTTCTAGACTACACCATTCATGGTAAAGGTAAATATTCATCTTTCAATATTACAGAGATAAAGATAGCTAGGTGACATACCTAGAATAGAGTGCTGGACCTGAAGTAGGGAATACCTGAGTTTAAATCCTTTCTCAGTCACTGACTAGCTGTGTGGCCTCAGAAACTTGCTCATGATTTCATTTGACCTCTGTGACCCTCAATCTCCTCACCTGTAAAATGGGAATAAAAATAGCACTTACCTCACAGAGTTGTTTTAAGGACCAAAGGAGATAACATATGTAAAGTGTTTTATAAACCTCAAAGGGTTATGTAAATGCTAGCTCATATTATTATATTACCCCAAATCCTACGAGCAGATCAAATATACAAATCAATCCCTAGAATCAGAATCTCTGGAGCTATATATTCTAATATGTCTGGGCTTCCCTGCTAACCACCACAGGGTTTAAAAAAAATAAAATAATTCAGTCTACCAGTGAACCCAGGACACACCTTTTATGCAAATTATGCCTTTCACCTTTTTTCCCTTAGTCTTCACTTTTTGCTGTCAATTACTGTCTAGGAGAGTTGAAGTCTGATCGGGCTAAAATGAAGATGATCTCCAAGAGTATCCAATCCTATGATTCTAAGGTGATTTGGAGGAAGAGAGTTAGCAGAATGACTCATTTGGCTTCCAAGGGAATTTTACTGAGTGGAAAAAAAGCAATCAGAGGATTGTTCACAGACTGGACTGAAGCCCTAGACTACTTTTCTGTTTGTGATCTGGAAGAAAAAATAATTATAAGGTGATGCAAGACAGCTCTACTTTAGGAGAGAAATAAACTAATTTGATGGAGCTAAACACCAACTAGCAACATGAAGAGTCCAGCAACAGAAGCAGCAATAGAAGAAAAGCTATGTGCTGCTTACATACTACAGAAATGTTAAGAATCATGGACTTTTCTTCAAATGAAGTACCTTAAGTGAAAGAAAGTCAAGGGTAAGCCTTTAGGAAGAATTAGGAGGACTCATTGTGAGATTGATTCTTTAGTGGACTCATTGTTCTTTCAATGGAAATAGTGCTTCTATCAATGCAGATGTCAACTCTCCAGGCTTTTCTATTCCCAGAAATTCTTGTTCTTGTTTTTTCCATAAATACTCCATAAAGAATGCATTCAATATGTTGGAAGTACCCTCTTCATTGTTTTGCTGGCTCGAGGGTACCAATGTACACTCAGATTGTCCTGACATAACTAATCCACTTCCTTTTCTGGTGATATATGTGCTTGACAATGTATTTTATGGGTTTTCTTATGTGTCAGTTCTAATTTGCAATACCATGCATCTGATTGTATTCAGCAGTTTTAATTACAATTGAAGTATAGTGAAAAAAAAATTATTAAGGAGTAGCATTTTTAAAAAAAATTTTGCTCTAAATTGTATTTCACATTGTTTAGAAGCAGGCAGGAGGCTGCATATGCCAGGCAAGTCAAACTACCAGCACTACCTTGAGCACAATCTCCCTCAAGACTCTAATGACAACAGTCCATGACCCTGAACCCAAGAGACTTGGGTATAGCAGTGTTCACCCAAAGCATCAGAACTGCTTATAGTCCACCTCCCACAGTCATCACTAAAGTGCAAAATCTTTGAGGAGATAGATCCCATCTTCCTCATCACTACCAGCAACAACTGCTGAGCAACTACCAACAATAGGCACAGGAACCCCAGAAGGGACAGCACCTGCCAGACCATCATTTCTCCTTCCAACCCAGACCTCATAGCCATGTTCAGGGGAAGCAAGTCCCATGAAGAAAGGGACAATAGTCCTTATTGACTGCTTCACAAAAGGTAGGAAAACCAGCCTAGATGAAGCAACAAGGCACCCCTGAAGGAGAGACAGGAGGGCAGCATATGCCAGACAAATCAAAATACCACCACCACCTTGAACACTATCTCTCTTCAGACCCTAATGGAGAACCTAGAACTCTGAACCCAAGAACCTTGGGAACAGCAATATTTTTAGCCCAGTATCCTCAGACATCATCCTGGGAACCAAATCCTGGGGAGATATAGCCTGGCAACTATTCCTAAAGGTGCTCCAAGCTTCTGGGCCATCTACTGATGTCCAAGAAAAGAAAGTCCTTGCACCAAAGTCATTGACAGTGTCAAATGGTCTATCATCAGAAATTGATATGATTTTATCAGTGGAAATGACATTAAAGAAGAAGCACTGCCATCTGCTTTACCACTATACCCTAAGGACCATGGGACTTTTCCCTCTGACTTGCAGTTGAAACCTTCCTTCCACATGGGTTGTCTCCCCAACTAGAATATGAAATTGGGAGCAGAGACCAGTTCATCTTCTCTATTTGTATACCCAGTGCTTTGCACATAGTAAGTGCTTAATAAATGCTTTATTCATTCATCCAAGCACAAATTAGTGATTACTCAAAATTTATATTTTTTGGTGACAGGTTCAGGTGGTAGATGCTAGATAGAGGTGCACATGACAGGCATTCTGCTACAATACAGTCACCTACACCTGGTTCATTCCTGTGCTTTCTGTAACTATAGAGGGCAGTAAAATGTCATATGATTAATTAACAAGCTAAATGGTGATAACATACTAATTGTCCACCAGATGGCATTCTGACTACCATCTAAGACATGATTTGGGATAGGGATAGGTAGACAGGTACTAGACCTGTGATTTCATTGACATACAAAAATCCCAGGAGAGAAAACTCCATCTACCAATAGTTGTACATCTACCACTTCATTGCAACTTAGGGACTTAGACAACTCTCTAAAACTCTAATATGTAAGTGACTCGCCCAAGGTCATACTGCTAACACGTGTCAGAGACAGGACTTGAATCCAGTTCTTCCTGCCTTCAAGGTGAGCCCTCTCTCCTCTCTAATATGGAATATGCCCCCAAATTGAAAAAAAAAAATACCAAATCCTCCTTATCTATCTTCTTCAAGCCCCTAGTATATGACTTATAGTTTTCTTTTCCCCTCATTTACAACTCCCAATTCATAGAATTTGTAAACTCATTCTTAATGGCCATGTGATTTATTAGGACAACAACATAGTGTAAAATTCCAAACAGTAAAACAAAAGATTCAATCTTTGATTATTTTGAAAAGTAGAGAAAGGCAACTGCACTACTTCTCACTTGGGCAAAAGTTGGTTTATTCTATTTAGCACAAATCAGAGTTAAAAGTTTTGAATTCTTGTAAATGGCTCTCCATACTTACACCATTTAGGTTCAGGTCCTCTATCTGGACACACACACACAAGTATAGGTGTGTGTATATGTATGTATATATACGTATATGTAGATATGTGTAATCAGTCAGTAAATGCATATTATGTACCAGGTACTGTGTTAAGTGCTGGAGATGCAAATATGAAAAAGAAAGGCAGTCCTTGCCCTCAAGGATATTATAGTCTAATTGGGGAAGACAAAGCACAAAGGAAACGGAAAAGAGAAAGGGGGCTGGGAAAGAAAGGACCCAGCATGGGGGCATGGTAGAGTCCAGTCCAGCATGGAGGGTACTCCATCCCACCACTCCTCTTCCCAGCTAGCATGAGTAGGAGACACAAAGAAAAGTACAGAACAAGTTGAAAATGCATGGTCACATCTTCAGCAAGATTTCCGAGGGAAGGGAAAGAAGAAAGCAGTGGAATTACGTCGTCCTCATTCTCACTGCTGCTGGGGTCCTTCACGATAGCTGCCAGACTTGCTCCAACCAAGTTCCTAAAGCAGTGTCTGGGCTCATCTGCTCCCTGCATTTCCTAGCTTATATGGGCCGCTCTGGTTCTTTAATCTCTTCCTGAAGATGCTGGAAAGCTCAGGTACATTCTTAAGGAGTTCTGGTTTTATAGAAAAACCAAACTCGTTTACTTGTATCCTATTCATCACTTTTTTTTTTTTTAGTTATCTATGCTTAAGGAAAACCTAACCAATTGGTTCATAAAACAACACTAACTCCTCCTCAAGCTTCCATCTGAAAGGGGCTCTTAGGCCAACCACTCTTCATTTCCTACCCGGCTGCACTCCTTTGGACTGAACTTTATCATGCCTCAACACAAAATACTTATCTTACTCCCCCTCCACTCCCAGCTTATCAGCTTTATTTCGTGTATCCTTTCCCCTCCTTAGATTATAAACTCCTTAAAGGCAAGGACAGTCTTCTTTTTTTTTCATATTTGTATCCCCAGCACTTAGCACAGCTTTTGACATATGATAGATATTTATTGACTAATTGACAACACATCACCATGTTTCAATGGGTGTTGCTGAAATTACTGATATTGTAACCCAGAGAAAATAGTCATAAAAATCTTTTTTGTAATCTCTTGGTTTGTTTACATACTCCCTGAGGTTGCCATCTGAAGGTTCTACATTGAGATAGTAACTGCCATCTAATTGTTCTCTGAGGAATTGTGGCTACTTTGTAACCTCTTTCCTGAAAGAGAGTAGGAATAGTTATTTTCAGAGAAGACAAAGGGATATTTTAGCTCTTTTGAGATTCAGGTCCATGGCCACAGCCACCTAGCCAGTGAGAATCTCTCAGATTATATCTGTCTTTTGAACTCACTTTGCTTCCCTCCAGAGACAACACACTCAAGTTAGCCAATATTTGTGTTGGAGAAAACTGCCTCTGGGGAGAAACAAAGTGATTTCAAAAGAAAGATTTGACTGGAAGGACCAATTCAAATCCTGCTCCTGTCTGTGATAACAGTATATTTCTCTAGTTAACACCTTCAAGAGATGTGTAGTAGATACAGTTTTAGAATCAGGAAAACCTGAGTTCAAATCCCTAATTCAAAGCACTAGGTTTGTGGCCATGTGTGTTGTTGCATTTCTCTGAGCCTCAGTTTTTTCAGCTGTAAAATAGGGAATAAAAATTGTATTATCTACCTCACAGGGTTGCTATGAGATAAAAGAAAAGCTGTAGAAATTCCAATGATACTGATACATATGTGATTTTATATATGTACATATAGATGTATATAAAATTTCCCATCTTCTCCTCGGACTGGATTCTACCATGCCCCCATGCTGGGTCCTTTCTTCCCAGCCCCTTCCTCTTTTCAGTTTCCTTTATGCTTTGTTTTCCCCAGTTAGATTATAATTTCCTTGAGGGCAAGGACTGTCTTTCTTTTTCACATTTGTGTCTCCAGCACTTAACATAGTGCCTGGCACATAGTAGTGACAAAGAAATATGTATTTACTGATTGATTACATATATCTACATATACATATATATATATACACATACATGTATATATACATACATATACACACACCTATACTTGTGTGTGTGTCCAGATAGAGGACCTAAACCTAAATGGTATAAGTATTGAGAGCCATTTACAAGAATTCAAAACTTTTAACTCTGATTTGTGCTAAATAGAATAAACCAACTTTTGCCCAAGTGAAAAATAGTGCAATTGCCTTTCTCTACCTTTCAAAGTAATCAAAGGAAAGTTTTCAAAGCATAAATGTCTCATGAGTATCTTCTAATAGACTTTGCTTATTCTGTTTAGCTCCTTAGAGATAACTTAACATTTGCATTACTAACAGCCTTTTTAAAAAGTGTGTTGATATTCTGGTTGAGAATAGACTAAATTGTTCTCTGTATTTAGATAGGTCCCATATGACTGTTCAAATAGGTACACCCATCTGTACAGGGGCATTTTACTACACAGAACTCAAAATATTTAAGTGGAGTGGATATACACATTTATTTATTTATTTATTCATTCATTTATTTATTTATTTTTAAAGCAATCGGGGTTAAGTAACTTGCTCAAGGTTACACGGCCAGTTATTTCTGGGTGTAGTGCTGAGTATCTGAGCCCAGATTTGATCCAGGTCATCCCGACACTGGAGCCAGTACTCTTACTTGCTGAGCCACCTGGCCACCCCTAAGCAATTGGGGTTAAGTAACTTGCTCAAGGTTACACGGACAGGTGTTTCTGGGTGGGTGCTAAGTGTCTGAGCCTGGGATTCGATCTCCAGGTCTTCTCAACACTGGAGCCGGTACTCTTACTCGCTGTGCTACCTGGCCGCCCCTACACATTTATTTAAATGTATAGTTTAAGTAGGTTCAGATCTGGCTAAATAAGCATATGATTTCATCCACCTCTGGGGTCAACTTCTGAGATCCAGTGCAGCTGGGCAGCAGGGCAACAGAAACATTCATTATTAGGGTTCCTTCCATTCCTGTCCTTCCTTCCACCACCACCCCCCTTACCCCAGGTTGCTCACACCTTATTAAGGCTGCAGTGACTGTTCACAACACTGAGATGATAGGAGAGTCAAAAAGTATAATCTTTCTAACAAAATGAAGGCACACCAGGCCCTATCATCTGCCCTACCACTGGGTTCTAAGGTCCTTGGGGCTTTACCATGATAATGGTAATGAGATATCATTTGTAAAGCATTTTACAAACCTTTAAGAAATGCTAGCTATTAGGAGCAGCACCAGGCCTCCCTCTACACTTTCCAGAACCCTGGAAACTGTCATCTGACATACCAATGGACCCTAAGGACTCCTGGCCTTGCCATTTACCCTGAAGCTAAACTCTTTTACATGTTGCCTCCTCCAATTAGAGTGTGAGCTCCTTGAAAGAAGATACCTGCTTCCCTTTCTATTTGTACCCCTGCATTTAGCACACTCAATGGATGGCAGATAGTAAGCACTTAATAAATGCTTTTTCATTTGTTCATATGTATCAAAATTATATTGAGGGCCTGGTAAAAACTTGGAGAAAGAGCTTGAGTGGAATGGTACAGAACTCTGTCTGATGCCCAGTCTTATTTAACATTTTTATCAATGATTCAGATGATACAAAGTAACGGAGTGATACAAAGCTAGGAGAGATATTGAATACATTGGATGACAGAAGTAGGATGCAAAAATTTTATCAATAGTTGTGATAGTAATGGCAATTAAAGATTCCCCTGTATTGGCTTGGTTTTCAAATTGATTGTGTTAAAACCCAGAGCTTGTTAATCCCACCTGTGGGATGGACTTGATGTGAAAAGAAAGTCCTGAACTGGGAGGAGCTGGTGACGTAGATTTGGAGAGACAAGAGAGAGGCAGAAGAACTTTTTGGAAGCAGCACCTCATGGAGGCAGAGAGAGAGACTGAATGGATTGCTGAGGGCCACTTTGAATTGCCCTGGACTTTTAAGACCTGCCCCCTGAGCTGCCAAGGACTGAGGAGACATGGCTGTTTTGCTGGTACTTTGTCTGTCTGTTTTGATGTTGTTTTGCCAGATTTGTCCACTGGTGAAAGACTGTCCTGTTGAAGAAGTCCTGGAACCTGGCTTTTGGTTAAGAAGTCCTGAGACTGTCCTGCAGACAGAGAGTGAATACTGTCCACTGGTGAAGGACAGTGCTGTTGTTGCAGGGGTCTGGGAACCTTTCTGTTGGTTCAGAAGCCCTGAAGAAGGATTTTCTTGTTGTATGTTTACAGAAATCCTGGGAGAGGGTTTTGCTAATGTTTTCAGGGGTTCTAGGACTGTTCTACAGACAGAGGATGAATTAATGAAGGGACTGGCAATGTATCTTGTGGCCTTGCTAAGCCTTGTCTACCCAAGAACTAAGATTGCTGAGAACTTGCCTAGTGTCAAGATGAAGCAAAGACCTCCATTTGGGTATTAAGTGCTGTGCTTAAAATTGATGTAACTCTGGGGTAGATTCAATTGTGATCCAGGGGTGGGGAACTTTTGACCTTTTTGTGTTCTATGGTTGAACAAGTGAATGTACTTTACTTATGTTTGGAAACTAATCTCCATTTGAGAAGAGGGGCTTTGTGGTGGACTAAGTGAAGGTATAGCCTAGGGGTGGAGAAGTATTTAGACCAGGGACTTTGTAATTGATTGAATGATTGGAAGGTCCTGGGGTGGGGTAGTACTTGGAGATTATTTAATCACACTTAGTAAATGCTGTATTTTGAATGATGTCATGTTTTGACCTTCTCTGTTCTTGGTTTGTCACTGAATAAAATGGAGAGCACCTATGCTGGTATTTTGAACCTTGGGAAGTTGCCTTTCCTTGGCATTATATTACAATAGTATAGAACAGTTTTTACTAATAAAAATCCATTTACTAAATGGGCCTAGATGTAAAATTTTATATAAGGGTTCAAAAAATCAATTGAGCAAGAATAGGATGAATAAAGTGACTAGAAAATAGTTTCACATAAAAAAAAGACTCAGGGTTTTACTGGACTGCATGTTCAATATGTTAGTAGGATGATGTGGCACCCAAAAAAGCTACAATGTCTAGTTCTATTTTAATATAATAAAAAGAATAATGGACTTGAATCCTGTAGAAGAAAAGCCTTGAGGAAAGGTTGCTTATAAGTACTTGGATAATTATTTTGTGGAAGAAGGACTAGATTCATTCTACAAACAATGGGCAAATTTATAACAACTGGGGAAATTTACAGAGTTGTCCAAAATAGGTTTTAATTGCTGTTCAGCCAGTTTTCAGTCATGTTCAACTCTTTGTGACCCCATTTCATTTGGAATTCTCTTGGCAAAGACACTGGAGTGCTTTGCTGTTTCCTTCTCTAGTTCATTTTACAGATTTGGAAACTGAGGCAAATAGGATTAAGAGACTTGCCCAGGGTCACACAGCTAGCAAGTGTCTGAGGCAAGATTTGAACTCAAGAAGAGGAGTCTTCTGACTCCAGGCCTGGCACTCTATCCACTGTGCCACATAGCTGTTCCCCAAAATAGAATAGGCTAAGTTTATTAGCTTTTATTTTATTTCTGGCATTAAAAGTAATAAGTTGATCTTTTTTGATCCCCAAAGGATTTATTAGGGACTTGTTTTCCTGGAACTGAGAGTGAGAGTATGTGTGTTGGAGAAAGACAGGGAAAGGGTGGTGGAATGGAATGAGAAAGTTACAAACCTGTGGATTCCATGTGGGGATTCATTCATTTGTCCAGAAGGGATGTATTAAGTTCTTATAATAATCAATTATAAGGGATTAAAAAAAATGAAACCAAGGAGCTCCTACAGGTCAGTAATGGCTCAAGGGACATCCCTTTAGGGTAGGGTCAACAGCATGCCAGACATAGCTGACTGTCTCAGTTCTAAAAGCCCAAGATACTACTAAAAGCCAGTGGCTGCCAAGCATTTACCTGGTGTTTTGCTGGGCTGGTGTAATGCTGCTTTTATTGTGAACTGAGGAAGAGATGAGCCAAGGAGATGCTTCAAAGACATGCTGACTAAAAAGACTAAAAAACAAGTTTAAGTACTGTGATATAGCTTCTGAGAGCTGGGAATTGACAGCCACTGACAGACTATGCTGGAAGCAGTGTCATCTTTAAATACAAAGAACATTGAGTATTTTGAGTTATTTCATTAGGGAAAAAAATATTCCCTTAACCATCTTCCCTCTCTTAAGTGTCAGAGTGGTGTAATAATGCCTCATGCTTTATATTTATGCATCAACTTTCTCATAACCAATTTATCTTAAGCCATCACAAGAGAGCTGTTTTAAGTCATCTTTCCACAGGCAAATGGTACCCTTCTTAAGATTCCTTCAACACTGAATGGATTTTTCAAAAGTATATTTTTCAAAGTTCATTACCGCTTGCCAACATTGTCTTGTCAGAATGTTAAGATGTGCACAGTAAAATAGAATAATAAAAAAAAAAGCAAAGTAGAAAACGGGTGAGGGGAATGATGGAAAAATTTTGTACAATGTTGTATTCTTGTAACGGTTGCATGCTTGAACCTGTAAAAATTTTGTGTCTGGGTGTCTTCTTTTGGTCAAATAACCCATGCCAATGAATGCCCTTATATTCCTAGAAAACCCAGGATCTTCCAGGATTCAGACCTAAAACAGAGTGCATGGGTTGGGGGCCTGTTCCAGAAAGCATGTTCCTTGTGGAGGTTTATTATAATTCTGAGTTAGTTCTCAAGATTCAGGTAGTATGAAAGGATCCTCATTTTTCCCAAACTCTTAAAGACTCTGAATTTCTCAGAGGTACTTGGGTTGAATTTGGAGTCTCTGTGGGCTCCTATACTGCCCAGTCTTCCAGACTCTGGAACTATACTGAGGTTCAGGTCATATTTAGCCCAAAGTAACTTTGGAGGCAAATTCATGAGCCACCAAGTCTTCTAGAGTCTGGGGTCTCTAAACCCAATATAAGGTTACCCTACAGAGTGGCCCAAATTTAGGTATTCAAATATGTTGTAGGAGGTAGGACATGATAATGATGGTTGCCATCTATATAGCTCAAAGTTTTACAAAATGTTTAGCAACATTATGTAATAATAATAATAGCTAACATTTATATAATATATAATATTTACTATACGCTGGGTATTTTGCTAACTGTTTTATAATTATTATCTCATTTGATCCTCACAATAACATTGTGTAAGGGTTATGGGATTTAAAGATCTTCCATGCCCCATGGACGTGCTGACATAGCAGAGCAAGAGAAAGCGGAAAGCGAGAAAAAGTGAAAGCCGAGCTAACGGTCCTGCGGTTGGCAGCGGTTGCGGTTGCGGTTGCCCTTTTTTTTTTTTTTTTGAGTTAGGACCCCTGCTGAGCACTGCCAGGGGCCGGAGCTGCTGGGAGCAGGACTTTCTGCTAAGGACTCCTGCTAAGCACTGCTGGGGGCCGGAGCTGCTGGGAGCGCGCTTCCCGGACGCTGGGTGGTTGCTGTGAGTGGGGAGAGGAGGACCTTTGCCTGAGGTAGCCTGTTCTGTTTTAAAGGCTTGAAAATGTGGGTGCTTTCTACTTTATCTACCTGTGCCAATATCATAACTACTCTGATGGCTTTCACTTTCTGGTTTTGGGACTCAGTCTTTTGGTATCTTAATAAATTTTCTAGTTTATTTCCCCAAATGGCAAACCTGATGTATTTTGTGATGGATAATTATATCAGCATATTTGTAATCTCTATAGGCATTGTGAATATGGCATTGCTGATACACCTTGACAGGTAGTCTCATTTTGCAGTTGAGGAAACTAAGGCAAGCAAAAGTTAAGTGACTAGTCCATGATCATACAGTTGGTAAATATCTGGAGCTGGATTTGAACCAAAGTCTTCCTGACTCCAGGTCAGGCACTCTGCCCAATAGGCTACTTAGCCTCCACTTGATCATCACAACAATCCTGTGACAAAGGTAATGAAAACAGTATTATCCTCATTTTAAAACCTTTTTATAGAAAAGGAAAACTGAGGTCCAAAAAATTGACTTACTCACGGTGACTTAACTAAGAAGTAGCTATACCAGAACTTGAACCCAGGTCTTCTTTTTCCAAATTCAGTACTCTTTTTGTCCTTTCATATGCAACTGGCTACTTTAAGATTTCACTTTTTATTTATGTACAATCTTGATATGTTGGATAACACTAATCCTACTTCATTATTCTGAAATTGGCTACAGTTATAGAAACACACCTAAACGGATTTGGGATCTCATTGATTCAGCAATTCCCTACAACAACATAGAACGCAACGTACTCATGCTTGCCATTCCTTTCCAAACCTTGTTAATGGCCTTCCAAAAGTTCAGCACAGGTGTTCATCCACCAGTTTATACCTCACTCTTGCCACCTAACCAGGCCATTTTCTTTACTTCTGCTCTTCATTGGTTATATGTCCAATGCCTGCTGTGGAATGTTCATTTGTAGTTCTTCAGAGGTAGTGATGTTCTATTTCTCACTGCAATAAATACAGCAACACCAACAAAATGTTTGTTTTTAAAATGTGGACTTTTGGTGTTATGGAAAGATTGAGGCCAGTAAGACTACTCTGCATCTTTGTGGGGCAGAGAGGGAAACATGCGGTATTACTATTAAAATAATGATGTACATAAGGGCAGCTAGGTGGCACAAGAAAAAGAGCTTAGGTCTGGCATAGGTTCCCAAAGTGGGAAATACTGCCTCCTGCAGGGCACTGAACTCATCCAGGGTGGGGTGGTAGTAGCCTTGGGTGCAATTAGGGAGGGGGGTGGTAAATAGAAATAAGAGGGCAGTGGAAGCATAAGGAAAGAAAAGAATTTTGAAAAACCATTCATATATGTTTCATCTGTCATGCAATAGAGTTAAAGTCGTAGTGATTACATCATTTTCCAAATAAACATACAAAATTCAAGTTATAATGGTTATAACAAACTATAATCAGTTATAATATAACAGATCAGTGGTCAAGTCTGCTGACAGGTCTTAACAAGCAGGTGTTGGCAGGTGAACACGTCCTACATTGGCAGGAAATCCAGCATGCAAACTGGATTGTCATTATATTATATTGTATTGTGTTATGTTATATGTTGCATGAGCATATGTGTGCAACAACTTGTTTACAATACGATACTATATGATTACATGATGCAATGTTTTGTCATCTAAATTTCAATGCAAGAAAAAACCCACAAATTTACAATAAATTATTAAATTTAAGATGCATCTTTAAAAACATATTTTTAATTATGCAAATTTCAAAAAACTGTTAAGGGGTTAAAGAAAGTAGATTTACAGGAGGATATTGAGTGATTTTTTTTTAAAGGGTGAAGGAAGCCAAATAAATTTGGGAACCTCTAGCCTAGAGTCAGAAAGATTCATCTTCATGAATTCAAATCTGTCCTCAAACACTTGCTAGCTGTGTGACCCTGGGAAAGTCACTTAACCCTGTTTGTCTCAAGGTAAAGTTCATTTGTAAAATGAGTTAGAGAAGAAAATGGCAAACCACCCCAGTATCTTTGCCAAGAAAACCCTGAATGGAGTCATGAAGAGTCAGGAATTACTGAAACAACAGACCAACAACAAAAGCTGTACATTTATCAGAACATGTGTAAGTATTTGAAGCAGTGTAGTATTGTCAATAGAATGCTAGACTTGGAATCAGAAAGACCTGGATTCAAATTCTTTTTTTTTTTAAGCAATCAGGGTTAAGTAACTTGCTCAAGGTTACACGGCCAGTCATTTCTGGGTGTGGTGCTAAGCATCAGAGCCCAGACTTGATCCAGGTCATCCCGACACTGGAGCCGGTGCTGTTACTCGCTGAGCCACCTGGCCGCCCCTAGGATTCAAATTCTTATTGTTGGGTAACCTTGGGTAATTATTTAACCTCTCCCAGTATCACTTTCCTAATTTGCAAAATGGGGACAATGATAATAGCATACAATTCATAGGATTGTTGTAAGAATCCACCTTAAATTGCTAGATAAATTTTAGCTTATGTTATTATGTTCATCTCCTATCTGAGAATGAGCAAACTCTTAACCAATAAATACAATGCCATGCTTATTCCAGCAAACTAATTCTATCAGGAATGATAGACTAGCTCACAATGTAGAATCCTGGGATTTAGAGCTAGAAGGAGCTTTAGAGACTATCTAGTCCAACACTTTCATTTTACAAGTGAGAGAGCTAAAGTCTAGAAAGGATAGGGGATTTACACAAGAACATAGTTAGGAAACAAAAGAACTAGGAATGGAATCAATGTCCAGTATGCTATTTACCATACCAAGCTGCCTTATGTGCCACAAGATCAAGCCATCACTTAGCTACCCTACTTAGAGTAAGCATTTTCCATATCCAAGCTTTTCACAGCAGAACCAGTTCTATAGCTCTAGATTTCAAAGTCGCAAGAAATACATTTTAGAAAAATTGTTCAGTTACTCTCCCCTAAGCTGTTATTCAAATGAACAAACTATATTTGTAGTGGATAGGACAGTCTGATGATAGCTTTTCTTATCACTATTCAGAAAAGAAATCAAGTTGGCTTAATTTTCACTTCAGAGTTTTAAAGTGGCCATCTTATCAGATCTTCATTCCTCCTAAGAGATTCAAATTGGTTCTAAGCACCAGCTATTTCTCAAGGAGAGAGGAAATTGGCAAATTTCCTTAATACCATATTCTAGATGAGAGAAAAAGAGGATTGATCATTCACCTGAAGTCATAATGTAAACCAATCATAGAGAAAGGCAGAGGGTTAAATCATTGATGACAGACTGGCACTTTACTATCAACCTACTTGGTGGTGATCTTACTTACATGATAATCTCTCAGCACTTCTATTTCCTTGCCTGTAAGTGGAAATAATAGTAAACCACTTCCCAGAATTGCAAGTGAGAAGCTAAGAAAACTACTATGAGTAGATAAGTTCCTTATACTCTTAATATGGTCCATGCCCTATTTCCCTCCAGGATGCCAATATTCTTCTAGTTACCCTGGTTTATACTGAGGAGTCATCCTCAACCCTCCAGTACCCCTCACTATCTATATCTGATCAGATTCTAAGTCTTGTCACTTCTGCCTTTTCCACATCTCTTGTATCTACTCCCTTCTCTCTATTCACACTGTAACCATACTAGTTCAGGCCCTCACCACCTCTCACCTAGACTACTGCAACAATCTCCTGATGCATCTCCTTGCTTCCAGTCTCTCCCATTAGACTTCTTCCTCCACTCAGCTGCCCAATTAAAATTCCTAAAATGTAGCTCTAGTCATGTTATTCCCATGTTCAAGAGGCTTCAGTAGCTCTCCATTGACTTTAGGATAAAATAAAAACTCCTCTTAAAATCCTCCCCAATGTAATTTCAGCCTGATTTTCCAGGCTAATTCTTCACATACTCTCTACTTGAGTTAAACTGGCCTCCCATATACAACATTCTATTTCCTCCCTCTATATCTTTGCTTAGGCCTAGAATACTCCTCCTTATCTCTACAATCTTTCATTCCCTTCAAGGCTCAGCTTAAGTGTTATTTCCTTTGAGTTTCCCAATTAATTTTCCCAATTATTACTGCCTCCCAAATTACTGTGTATTAGTTTCTTACATACTCATTTACTTATCAGTGACCATATGGTAACTCCTAATACACTGTAAGCTCCTTGAGAACAGGGACTGGTCTCAGTTCTGCACTATTAGCAGAGAGTGTAATGCCCTACAGATAATATGTGTATATTCTGCACTGGTAACTAGGTTATTTTTCACCAAGTCAAATAGCAAAAGGTCTACTACCATACTGTAGGAAGTCATACTCCATAGATATATTAGTGATCCCGAAGGGTTATAGGACCATTGGACAAAGAAGGATGTTAATCCCCTTTATTATTATGCCTCTTTCAAAACTCCCTGCTGCCAGAATTCCCTGATACTCAGCCTTTTAGTAACTTTGATAGATTAGGGCCATGGCATATCTTGACAGGTTCCACAGTCACGTTCTCAAGCACTATATATGTTTGTGGGGAGAATGACGCCTCATCTGCAGTTTACAGCATTCATACCATTGTTCTGTTCTGTTGATGGGAATAACTAAATATTTCAAAGTTACCATATACAAGAAAGGGACTGAGGTCCCCTCCTACCTCTGTTGACAGTCACAGAAGGCCCAAAATATAACCTCAAAGTGTTACTAAGGTGCTAAACTGAAAAAGATGTGTCTATGTCCTGATCCATTTATGAAGTATAAACACCTCTCTGGTTGAATTGAGAAGGGAAAAACTTGAATGATTCAGCAAACACATTATCCATACCTTTGTAAACTCTAAATAGTCAAACCCCATATGAATTTCAGAATTACTGTTCAAGATGGGGAGTGAGCATAAACTGGAAATTTCCTAAGGAGAATGCTCTTGAAAAGAAAAGAGAAGAAATGTCTCCCTCCTTCCTATCCACATTGGTCATGTTACTTTGAAGAACTCCTGTCCCAGTAGGAGACAAAAGTATCTAATGAGAAAAGGGATATATACTCCAGACAGACAGTTACAGAGATAGTCACCTGAAGAAGGAAGCAAATTCAAAGAGTATAACCCTGTAACAGAGAAGAGAGTAGGTCTATGAAGAGGAGCAGACTCTGAAAACCCAGTAAGCACTCTGTAAAGAGAGAAAAAACTTCTAGCTCTGCAGTACCAGGAACTATGAGATGTCTTTAACATACATGGGTCCTATACGTGTTACTCATTATAATTGTATTCTCACTACAGTTGTATTTGACCCTGTTCTTCCTATGGACACTGTGTACATTTTGTAAGAGATAGGGTGGTCCAGATTAATAGGAAATATTTTGTACTTACAATGTTCTTATTATGCCATTTTAGTAAATGCATTTGCTAAGACCTGATTGTGTCTACCTGCTGGTGGTTAATGGAAAATATGCCAGTGGGGACTCATGAGTGCTACCTTACTATAGTGATAGGAAGGTCAACCCACAGATAGAAACTAAGGTCATTGCCCCATCGAGGACTCAATCCAGAATGTGAAAAAGTAGGTCAGAGGGGGTACTACAGCATGTGGGGTTCATCTGGAATATATTAGGATCCCCTATTTGCTTGCAGGAACCTGCTGGAGATATTCTTAGCCTGGCACTTTCCCAGAATGCCCTGATTTTGTAGGGTTCTAGTAGAAAAAAAAATGGTATCTTTTTTCCTTTGTTTTAGATTATATTTAAATAGCCTGCTTTCCTGTGCATTTCCTTTACTAGTCAGACCAGTTTCTTTGAGATAACTTTTGCTTGTTTTAACGCTTTATGTACTGCTATCTATTGTATTACTGTGCCCATTATGGGTATGGAAGTAAATATGAGCAATGTAGATTTTGTTTTCCTAGAATATTGATGCCTAACAATTTACCTAGAGTATAATATGGAGAGCTCATACATATTCATTTTTTTAAACTTTTAAGAATACCTAGATTTGCATACCTTTTAAAGATAGGAGGAGTTTGAAGAAATTGTCTGAAATTCTTATCAACTATATATACATAAAATATGGTTTGCCTAATGGCCTAGGCTGAGCCTGATTCTGGCCAGTCCGCTGGTTGTTCATATTTAATATTAGAATGAGAAGAACCACTCAGGGCTCATTTAATAGTTAACAAAAGGAAATTTACTTAGCCATAGCAAGAAAGGAATATTCAACAAGGAAAAGCACTGGGGGACACCTTGAGTTGATTCAGCTGAGCAAAGCTCCCTTGCCAGAATTGCCCATTGTTTTCCAAATGCCAAGTATCAAAGCACACACCTGGAACACTTTTGCACTTTGTACCTGGAAGTGATGTCAACAGCAAGAGCCTTTAATCTCCTGAGTCAGTCAAGTCTCAAGGATGGCCTAAATACCTTTTAAAGAGAAACTAGAAGGGAGGAGAGATTAGAGTATCATTTCCCACCCCCATCCCTAGAAATCCAGATTAATCAACCCTAAATATTTAATCCCTTTCTGGGAACTCCACATGTCTTTGGGGTCTTTTATGAGTCTGTTTTCCTTTTTTACTTGTCAGAGAGAGGGATAAGTTTGGATCTCCAGTTTTATTTCCAGTGAATTTCAGGGATTCTTGGAGAAATTTTGGGTACCCTTTATTTTTCTGGGACCTGGATGCTATATAAACATAAGAAGTGAAATGACAGCCTATCTTATTAGACTTCCTTTCACTGATTTTTATAACTGAGATCCTCTTGCAAAGAGAAGTGAGATCTGGGTCACAGAATCAGGATTCCTTACAGGCCTCATTTCTTTTTCATACTTTTTATCATTGGCCTTGAAATGTTTTTCAAAGTTTTCTCATTTTGTTTTTTTTTTATATATTTTTAAACATAACATGTAAGGTACTATTTGTGTTTTATGCTCCTCAAAGTGTAAATCACTTTTATATTAACTTGGGTGTTTAGAGAGACACATTCACTTTTTTAGGCCAGATGACTGATTTTATTCTATTATATATAGTACCACTTAGTGCACTACTTCTCCATGGTCTTCTTATGGACCCAAAGATTGACATCCAAGCAATAAAGGCAATGTTTCTACCCTACGTCCAAACTTACCACCAGGAAGTAATGCGTACAGTAGGGAAAACCCTCCTAATCCATATCTAATTCTTTCTTTAGAGATGTAGCAAAATTCAGTATGCTGTTTCAAGGAAAAAGGTGAACATTTGAAAAGATTTGGAAAGTTTTCAGAAGGACATATGAAATTAAAAGAAGTCTTCCAACAATATCTAAGACTCTCAACCCAAAATATAAGTACTTAAAATAATTCAAACTTCTCAAATAAAAATAAAACAGTTGCTAACATTTTGAGAGCCCTTGGGATTTTATATTGATTAAATCACCAAATACTTCAAAAGAGTGCTTCAGAGAAATAAACAAAAAAAGATGTGGAATAAAACAGAGGAAGGAGATGAAATCAAGATAATCTTAAGAGATAGGTGCATAGTTATTTCTTACTGTAAGATAGAGGAACTTCATTTGGAGTAGTTTTTGCTAAGTTTTAATTAATAAAAGAAATAAGAATTTTAAAATGTGTATTCTTTTTTAATACTTTTACTTCTAGCCATTTCTAGCCTCCACTCTGGCTGTCATCCTCATCATCCTCATCCCCTTCCACAAAAACCACTAGGAGGCAGACTGTACCCCTGGAATCAGGATTGGAGTGGTGACCTTTCACCTTCTCTTAGTCATAACCAAAATTTCACATAATTTCCTATCCCCTCATACTAACTTCTAGTTCCTTTTTATATACTGATTTCCCTGTAAGCTCCTGAAGGTCAGGGACTGTCTTGCTTTCTTGTATTTTTGTTTAGTACAGCACCTGCCATGTAGTAAGCATATAATAAGTGCTTTATCATTCATGCTATATTATCAGGAGAATACTTAATGAAAACACAAATCTAATAATTCTAATACTGAATGTAAATGGACTAAACTCTCCAATAAAAGTAAAACTAGAAGGAAAAGGAATAATATATTTACCCCAATGATGGAGAGAAGGAACATAATCAATCAAAAGATGGAAGAAATTATTAGACATAAAACCAATGGGGTTTATTGTGCATAGATGAATGATCCCTTTAGAGCTTGTGGTTTTTAGATTGAGAAAATGCAATTGGTAATATGTCAGTGGAAGCTTTTTTCCAAGTCCAGTATATTTAAAAAATAACTTGAAATTTTGAAATATCCTAACAGTCTTATCACAGAATTCAGTTTGGCATCTATGTTGCTATATATGATTAAGCAGTCAATTTAAATGTTTTGGTCTCCTTAGAGCTCTACTAGTTGTGAAGGTTTGCAACCAGTAGATGGCATCACTTTTAATATTAATAGTAGCTACTTATCCAATTAACTCCAAAGGTGTGGAATTAGACTGAGTTCAAAATTTTAAAGTTATCCTATTTTAAAAAAAGTATCGCATAGCCTGTTTGACTTCCAGTTAATATGTTTTTTTAAAAGCATTTCTTCAACACTCTTAACAGCCTAACAAAAATATTCATTAGGGATCTTCAATTCTGTCAGGACATACTGAGTTAAGTATAACTGCATCAAAAACAAGATAATAAACTGTTTAATAGAATTATTTTCAGGATTTTCATTCCTCTATCTGAGTGTTACCAATATTTCTATTGTCAGCTTTCTACTTTTTTTTTTTACAAAAAGGTCAAAATTATTCAACCAAAACTCTTTACTATATGTTAAAATCTCCAGAGATAATGAAAATTTCATATAATTTTTGACCTAGACTAATACTGGAGAATTCTCTTTTGGTCTCCACATAAATAACAAACCATTTCATTTTTAAGAGCATATTAGCCCCACATACCATCTAAGAATAATGTTGAACTCAGTGATTTATGACAGGACTTTTCAAAGTGAAGGTATAGTTAGTATTATATTAGAAACTATGCACAGTCCTACAATAGAAATAAAAGCCCATTATAAGTGTCAGTTCATCCACTGTTCATCCCTATTTTATGACAAAGTTGCACCTTGGAAAGTTGAGTCAGCTATAGTTCTGTTGCAAAAGAGTAGCCAAACGAATAAGTTGTCTTTATGTGTCTTAAGACATGTCAGTATGGTTTTATTTTGTCTTCAATCTTAAACAAATGTGTTTAGGTTACAGATACCGAGATAAGACCAAAGACAAAGAATCCAAGTTAACTTTTCATCCTTCAGAGAGCTCAAAACAGCAATTTATACTTGGTTCTGAGTTATATATTATGTCAATATACTTTGATTTAAGGAGATGGCTTATAATTCCCTCCATATATCTCTGCTTTTCTCTGTAAGTTTTGGGTACAATTTAAAGAAAATCTCTCTAAAATTATAAATATTATATATTGTTAGCATTTTGTGATTGATTGCCTGAACAAATGTTTATACATATACTTTGTGTTATGTGTACTTTATCCCTCATAAATAGATTGGTTTATGTGTCTCTGTCAACATGTTCATCTTAGAAAATAAAGTCCATAAAAACAATGATGTTGGTTTTTTTCTGAATCTAAAACCCATTCCACTTAAGAATTTGTTAACAATAATGATGATAATGTAGAAAAGGAAGAGGAAGTAAGAAGAAAGAGGATGAGGAGCAAGAGGAGGAAAGAGGAGCGATTTCTAGCTTTTACTGAGAAGTATATGTACTAAGCTCCTCCAGGATTTAGGATAGTCCCAGGCACATAATGGGCACTCAAATGTTTATTGACTAATTATATGTTCACTACACAGCACCTTTCTTTCAAATGTTTTGAGTAGCATATGAATACTTATGTCACTGTTGTGTGGGAGTCAGTGCAGGGTGTGCCTGTGGACAAAAACAATATTTAGGGCCAAGACAGACCCTCATTCATTGGGTAAAGTCTCTAGAATGTATCATTCAGAAGGCTATATGTCAGTCCTACAGTAGGGCCATGCCAACCAACCTTTACTCTGATAAGGAAGAAGCTAATTCAAGTGAAATCATCAGACTCTGTTTTCATTTGGACCTTGAAATTCCAGGTCTATCACTTATTACACAACCCAAATGAGCTGTGGTGAGTCAGGTCAGTCATATCTTTTAATTCTAACCAAATGAGCCATATATCGTTTTTGTCATTATCATCACTGTTACCAATAATTGTTTATTGACTATTTATAAATATGGTCAGGGTCTATAAGACTTGGCCCAGTCATTCCCCAGTTTATTTTTTTTTTAATACAGAACAAGTTTTATTTAGCCTGACCAAAACCAAAAACCCATACACAAAGAAGGGTCATGAGCCCCTTCATTCCCTAGTTTTAGACAGAAAATTAGAAGCCCAAGTGTTGAATTTTACTTCTAGAATAGCCTTTGCTTTCAGGTGAATGAAGCTGATAATTCATGGCTCTTTGAACCATCTACTGTTTTTGATAATCTGTCCACTTAGCAGCTTCTTAGCAGATTAATGACCTGATGAATCACAATGACTATCAGTGCAGTATTTATGTATTTGGAAGGAGTACATGGGATGAAGATCTCTATGTTCTCTTTGAGAACCAAAGGTCAGCTGTCTTCACTGACTTTTTTTTTCATTATATTTCTCTATTACTGATCATGGGGCTTTCTTGGCATATGTTCTAATCAATCACATGAAGAAAGGACTCCTGATCTTATCTTTAGAGTCATAGTCACATAAGACCCTACTAAGAACTTCCTGTTCATATATATGAAATAAGCCTTAAACTGCACTAAGACATTGGGGACAGTGTACGTGTGTGTGTGTGTGTGTGTGTGTGTGTGTGTGTGTGTGTGTGTGTGAGAGAGAGAGACAGACAGACAGACAGAAACAATATGGATGCATACACCTACTATGTGTGAAGCATTGGGGGAATCAAGTCAATGTGCCAGGCATTGTACCAAGCACTAAGGACACAAAGAAAATCGAGTCCAGGGATGGGGAACCTGAAGCCTGGAGGCCACATGTAGCCTTCTAGTTCCTTGGATGTGGCCTTTTGATTGAGTCCAAGTTTTACAGAACAAATCCTTTTATTTAAAGAGATTTGCTCTGTGAAGTTTGGATTCAATCAAAGGGCCACACTTGAAGACCTAGAGGGCCAAATGTGGTCTCAGGGTGCATGTGGCCTATAGACCACAGGTTCCCCACCCCTGACCTAGTCCCTTCCCTCAAGGGAATTATAACTATTATAACAATTATAGCTATAATATGTTATTAAAAGATGGCTAGGATTCAGACAAAGATGAAATGGGACGAGGGAGAGGGGGGAAGAAGTACAGGGAAGCAACATTTATTAAGTGCCTACTATGTGCTGAGCATTTTACTAGCTGTGCAAACCTGGACAAGTCACTTAACTGTGTTTGACTCGGTTTCCTTGTCTGTAAAATGAGATGGAGAAGAAAATGACAAACCACGCCAGTATCTTTGCCAAGAAAACCTGAAGAGTCAGTCATATTGAAACGATCAAACAACAAAAACAACAATATGTGCTGAGTGCTTTACAAATATTACCTTATGTGATTCTCATCATAAATGCTTTTATTATCCCCATTTTACAGTTGAGGAAATTGAGGCAGATAGAAGTTAAGTGGCTTGTCAAGGGACACAGGGCTAGAAAGTATCTGATGCTGGATTTGAATTCAGGTTTTCTGGACTCTAGGTCCAGCATTCCTCTCCACCTAGGAGGGGAAAATAGATATGAGGTGAGGAGGCAGGAAAGTACAAATACTTTTTTGATACTTCAATGATCATAGATTTAAAGCTAAAAAAGATGTTAGAGGAAACCTAAACCCCTTATTTTACAGCTGAAGAAACAAGGGTTCATAGTTTGAATGACTTGCCTAAGGACACACAGGTAGTAAACTGCAGAGCCAAGATTTAAACTATCAGGTCTTTCAATGCCACTTCTGAGCTCTTCCCCAGTATACCACATGGCTTTGCCATTATGTGAGTGTGGATACTCTCTCCACTAATGCAGAGTGCAACTCCTCTGTGACTTTTTCAGAGTCTTTCAGAGTTGCTGGGGTCAAATAGTTCATCTCTCTGCAGCCAACCTGGTGAAAAAGGTCTCTGTTGATTCTGAGATAGCTTATCTACCTACAATCAAACATTGGGCCCCTATTTGAAGACTTTCTGTATTCCCAGGACCTGACACAGCTTGTGTTGTACTGACATAGAGTCCAGGCTTCTTTGCTTGGTTACCTTCACACCTTGAAGAGGACTTGGAGGAGATCTTTAGTGGAAAAAGATAAGATATTAAATCAGTTTACTTAGAACATAGGGATCTGGTAAGAAAATAGAGGAAGATGAGGATACTATTAGAGGGCCCTGGATGTCAGAATAAGGAATTTAGACTTTATCTTTAAATAAGGATGATAATATATTTAAATAAAATAACAATTATATTCATCAGAAATCAGGTCCTAGGGGCAGCCAGGTGGCTCAGAGAGTAAGAGCACCGGCTCCAGTGTTGGGATGACCTGGAGACCGAATCCTGGGCTCAGACACTCAGCACCACACCCAGAAATAACTGGCCATGTAACCTTGAGCAAGTTACTTAACCCCGATTGCTTAAAAAAAAAAAAAAAGAAATCAGGTCCTTATTAGAGTCCTGTACTCAGTTCTCCATATTGTAACTTAAAGACACATTAAAGATTACATAATTCACAGGATTCATAACAATTTACAGTCAACAAACAAGTATGGAGTGTCCTAATCATGTTAGGTTAAGGTTCAAGATGGGTAAAAAGGCCCCTGACTGATACAAAATCTACAAAAATGTGGAAACCATGGAAGAAAACACTTTTGAAGGGCTGGGAAGGAAGACAGGACAAAAGAATTTTAGAAAAATTGAAATGTATGCAGTACTTGTTTTAAAGGGTACAATACAGATCTAGTGTTACTTTTTAAATTTTGTATTATAATACTGTATTATGTAGAATTTAACTTGCTCATAAAATTATCATGTCTGATATATTAAACTTCAAAATGTATCTCATTGCAATAATAATCACAAGTTTTCTAATTTTATTTTACTTTCAATTTATTCAAAATTTTAATATTGGTTACAAATGAAACTACAAACAGCTGAATTTTAAAGAATCTAAACATCTTTCCCCATCTTTTTCAGTTTGTTGGTAATGGGCAGAAACTTGTGAATGGAAGAAAATCTCAACAACTAGAAAATTATTATATATGAGGATTCAATGTTCTCCATGGTATCAAGCATATATAGAAAAAATTCATTTCCAAGAAAGACACAAAAGGTGGGGAGATACAAAATCACTTCACTGAATATAACTTTTGCCACCTGGAACTTCTGTTAGATTATCTATATTTGGAGATGCCTGTTTTGGTATTTGGAAATCACATTTTGGGTGATGTTTTCCTCTTAATAATTTGCACTGTGGAAATGCTTCCTGTGCTAGATGTTGGCCATAATATTTTCTACAGGAGTAAGAAAATTAAAATGTAGTCTAGTAGTTAAGACTATAAATAGTAAGCTACAATAGGTCTAATCAGAGACATAACTAGGAATTTTTTTCCCCTGGGGTAAAAATTGTTCAAGTCTAGGATGGCTAGAAGCAGTGGCAAAGAATACAATCCAACCATGAGTATTGCTACACTATGAGAGGGGGAATCTGGCTTTCATCTATCCCTATGGGCTCTAGGATGGATAGGGGTGAGGGCATGGGAAAGTAGACCCAGGTTAGAAGAGTATCGTGGCAATAAAATGTTAGAGGTGATAGCATGCCACACATGATAGTGTAGATTGGTAGAAGACTGCAAGGTGAAGTGAGGGAATGGCATTTTTATTCAGTTTTTTT
Source organism: Petaurus breviceps papuanus (assembly GCF_028583685.1). Lineage (NCBI taxonomy): Eukaryota > Metazoa > Chordata > Mammalia > Diprotodontia > Petauridae > Petaurus > Petaurus breviceps. Next base: position 16,817,234 of record NW_027185698.1, on the reverse strand, counting down.
CAGTTATGTCCTACTCTTTGTGACTCCATTTGGGGTTTGCTTGATAAAGATACTGAAGTGGTTTGTCATTTCCTTCTCCAGTTCATTCCACACTTGAGGAAACAGGAGGCAAAGTTAAGTGACTTGTCTAGGGTCACACAACTAAGAAGTGTCTGAGGCCAGATTGAGCTCAGGAAGAGGAATCTTCTTGACCCCAGGCCCGGTTTCCTATCCACAGTGCCACCTACCTATTGTGACTGCCCAAGGTTCATAAAAGTAATCACGAGCAGAAGCAGAATTCAAGCCCAAATCCACCTACCTCACCATCTGTGTTCTTTCCACTACAACGTATACACAATGATAGAGAAAGCTATTTTTAAAGCAGAACATGATTGATCAATTGCCAAGTGAATGGTTCAGGCAATAAGTTCTGTAGGAATTGAAAGGAGGGAGGGATGACAATGGGCTAAACTGGTTTGAAAAGTTTTCACAGAGGTGGAAAAATCCCAACTAGGTCTTGAAGAATGAATGGCAGTGTCTCCTAAAGGCAAACATTCATCTTACTCTTGCATGCATCACAGAGAGTTTCAGAAATTATTTGGGGAGAGTAAAGGCTGGGTAGTAATATATGAACACCTTATCTTTAACACTTCATCCATCATTTTAAAAAGTCTGAGGCTACTGCTCTAAAACAGCTTTAGAGCCAATAAAAGGCCATTTTTAGAGCCTATGTGCAATAGGCTTCTTGGCTTTGAATTAAGTGGCTGAAGTTCAACCTGAATAAGGTAGACTGATGCTCATTAGTAAAGTTGCCAGTTCTCTAGGCGCTAATTCTATGAGGCTCGATTAGCATTTGTTCCACACTCAAGTTCAGTGGTTTAAAAAAAAATGGGTAGAGGCAAGTGGACGAATAGAGCCACTGGAGGGTAATTCACTGAAGCATATGAAGCCTTTAGTCTCTGCACTGCAAAGATTTAGTACTAAAAAGCTGCAATGAGGTCTCTTGTTCCTAAAATTCATTACTGCAATAAAATACACCACAGCATTTTCATAAGCTATTAAAACAAACATTTAAAAGTAAAGCACATTTGATATCTAGAACCCATACAAGATTATATTTTTCCATGTGTTTGCTAACAAAGAAAATCTGTTCATTTGCAATTGGTCTCCCTGTCACTGAATAAAATTAGCACATTCTCTAGAGCCCTAAAACAATAAATTATTATTTCTCAAGTCTTATAATTTATAAATTATGTAGGCTTATATAACAATATGAAATACATATTCTCCTTCTCTCAGTCATTCTGTTACCTTATCAAATGTTGATTTAGTATTAGTCAAAAGATATAGGGTCAGCTCCAATTTTCCTGTTAGTAAAAGTCAAGTGCACTGGGGTTCATGATATATCTTTGGGGTTAAGAGGTAATCTGAAGGTCTGGCAAGAACCTAACAGTGAGAGACAAAGAAGCAGACTAGGAGCATCCAAGAAAAGATGAAGTTATGGAGAGAAATCAGAAATCAGCTGAAGTGTAGGTAATATAAGTGATGTAAGAATACCAACAGTTTTTTGTGAACTTTGGGGGTCACCAGTGTATTGTCTTGAATTATTTCAGTCTTTGAGGAAATGGGAATAAAACCTCTACTTGCTTTATATTTCCATTGGTAACAGGGAAGAGATATTAGTTAACCAATGATTATATAGGAATGTGGACAGATCATCCCAAAAGTCAGAACATTCTTGATTAACAGTTCTTAAATACAGAGAGTGTGGCAATTTGGGTGTATGTCTAGAATTATAGGACAAAGATCACAAACTCCACTCTAACCCTCCTGTAATACTAAAGGATAAATTCTATCTCTTTGGTGCTAACTACCAAGGACATGATGAAAACTGAAAAGTATTTACTGACCCCAACCAGAATGTCAAGTGGTTATGGGGGAGCCCCATCTGAGAAGGAAACAGAATAGTGAAAATGTCAGACTTGACTTGAGGAATTCTTGCTGTACTGCTTAAATGCAATTGTTTGTCTAACTCACAAAAGGGCTAAAAGAGTGCTGGGGCTGTGGGCTGGCTTACAAAAACACTACAAGGCTCCCTAAGGAGCAGGAAACTTCAGAGTAGCTATGATTCCGCAGAGAAACCACTGGAGTAGAGTAATATGGTAAGGCCTGTGCTTTAGGAAAATCACTTTAGCAGCTGTGTGAAAGATAGGCTGGAGAGGGGAAAAAAGCCTGAGGGGCCAATTAAGAAACCACTGCAATAGTCCAGGTGTGTGATAATAAAGGACTCTCTTGAGATGATTGCTGTGTTACTAGTTCAAACTTATCAAATTGGCTAACATGACAAAAAAGGAAAATGATAAATGCTGGAGGAGACGTGGAAAAATAGGGACACTAATGCACTGTTGGTGGAGTTGTAAACTGGTCCGACCATTCTGGAGAACAACTTGGACTTAATGCTCAAAAGGCTATGAAACTATGCATACCCTTTGACCCACAAATATCACTACTATATCTGTATCCCAAAGAGACCAAAGAAAAAGAGAAAGGATCTATATATACAAAGATCTTTATACAATTGTAGCAGCAAGCACCCTAGCATATCCAGGATGGCTGCTGGCACAGGTTCTTAGATCTGCTTTTCTAAAAGAAAGCAACTCAAAATGGGTTAACAATCTTCCTTTAATCAAACATATGTCATTTACCTAGTTCAGGGGGAAAAGGTCAGCACCCCAAACTTCAGAGAATACAGACAGAAGTTAACAAGCAGACAAAATATACAGACAGAGAAACAGATCAGCAGACAGGCTTCTAACTGTCTGACCATTATATCCATACCTAGTCAGTTACCAGAGAGGGAAGCACCAGCATCTGGGTTTTCAAAGCTGGGGGGCTCAATGGCTGCCCAGAGTCTCATCTGGCCAAATCATATAACTCTTCCCAAAGTGAGCCCCAAAGCAAAACCTCACATCAGGGTATATATAGCCTTCTCCTGCCTCAGAGAATGTAACAACCCTCTTGACCCACTGCTCAATCACAAAGTAACAAGGTGTGGGCATTCCTGAAAAAACAAGCTTCCTGCCACAGGCTCCATATGACCATATTCAGCCTATTAGGGGGCAGAGTATATTTTCAAATCAGGGAAGATTCTCAGAATCACTTAAACCTATCAAAGGGCCAACAGGCAGGGAAGATCTTCATATTCCCATTCCCATAACAACAATCTATTTTTGTGGTGGCAAAAAATTGGAAATTGAGGGGATGTCTATGAGTTGGGGAATAGTTGAACAAGTTCTGGTATATGATTGTGATGGAATACTATTGTGCTATAAGAAATGAACAGTATGTTTTCAGAAAAGCCTGGGAAGACTTATATGAACTAATGCAAAGTGAAATGAGCAGAACCAGAATAACATTGTACACAGTAACAGCAATATTATAAAAATGATCAACTGTGAAAGACTGAACTATTCTGATCAAGACAATGATTCAAGACAATTCCAAAAGGCCTATGATGAAAAATGTTATCTACCTCCAGAGAGAATTGATGAACTCTAAACACAGATTGATGCTCATTCTTTTCACTTTTTCTGACTTTTTTTTTGCAATATGGCTAATATGGAATTATGTTTTGCATGACTTCACATGTATAATGGATATCACATTGTTCAATGGGAGGGGTAGGGGCTGGAGAAAGGGAGAGATTTGGAACTCAAATTTTTAAAAATGAATGTTAAAAAACAATAATAGCTATGTGAAAAGTCAGGTAACAAATGTGAGAGATATTGTGGAGGTAGAAATGTTAAGATCTGGCATGTGAATTAGAGTAAGGAATTGAAGATAATGTCTAGATTAGAAACTGAGAAACTGCAGGAATGCTAGTGACCTTGAGAGAAATTAGGAAAGTCAGGAGAAGGATGGGGGAATATTTGGCAGTGTAATTCTATATTGGACATGTTGAGTTTGAACTGTCTCTATGACATCCAGCTCCAAACATCCAATAAGTGAGTTGAGACCTTAATGAGAGAATTTTTCTTTAAAACCAGGGTTACCCAGAATCTAGGAATCTCTGAATCCAGATACCCAAGTAGATTCCAGGCTTCAGAAAGTCCAGGAGACTCTTTGCCTTAGGTCAGGAGACAGTGAGGAAGGATGTTTAGAAAGTACTGTACTAGAAGGAAAAAGCCCTGGGGCCAAGGCTCAGTTTCTTTGTACTGGTTCCAAAAAGGAATTTGTTTCTTCCAGGAAACTGATAAATGTCATCAAAGTCTTAAGGCCTCAGGCAAAAACTTTAAGACTGAGCAGAAGCCCTGGATTTGAGTTAGATCAAAGCTTCTTAATTTCTGTGTGCCCTGGACCCCTTTGGCAGTCTGGTGAAGCCTGTGGATTTATTTTCAATAATTTATAATTGAAGAAAATGCTAAATTTCAATTAAAGTTTAGTGAAAACAAAGAGGATTTTTTTTCCCATACAAGTTTATGGACACCTTGAAACCCTTCCACAGGCTCATGGACCCAGATTAAGAACCTCTAAATTAGATGAAATATGTCAAAATAAACATTAAGAATATTTCTATTTTTTTTTTATCCATTCACGAATTTAAATGCTAAGATGCTTATGGTTTTTTTTTTCTTTTTTTTAACCAGAGGTATGATTTCGTCAATAGTGAGCTCAGACAAGGCTTAACTCTGCAAAAAGCAGATCAGCACATTCTCTGCAACATACAGGTGTTTATGGTAAATGTTGTTATTTTTGATTTTACTAAAATAAGAGTTTAGCTACATTTAAGGGTCAAATAACTGCTAACTCCTAGCCTGTGACTTACTGAGAGGAGTTTTGTTCTTCGAATGAACTATATTTCTATTAGTATGTCGAGCCAATCTGGTGAAGCTTTAAACTGAAGGAGATTAATTGGTACCTCCCAGACCTTGATTTTCTATGTCGTTTTTCATGAAGGGCACCACAGGTCTAGTGGAAAGGTAGGATTTGGGGGGAAATAGCCACCTTCTATGTTTGTTCTGGGAATGGAAACCATATATTCTGGTTCTCTGACTTCACCAGTCCATCCAACTAAAAGTCCTTTAATCTTCATATATTTTTAAAGCAAAAAATTTTCGTCTTTTTTTTCTTCTCAGCAGTACTTTCCAACTATGAACTATGGTCTACTAGGGGAAGGAGGCAGAAAATTAAAAAAAAAAAAAAAGGAAACTGATAATTCAATAAATAAATGTTTTTGCTTCAAATATCCAGATGAGTGGAAAATTTGTGTATAATAAAACATGACTTTCCTCTCTGTCTAGAAGAGTGCTTCTCAAAGTGTAGTCCAAGGATGTTTATGACTGTCAATTTTATTTCTGGCATGAATTAATAATTTATTCATGATATTTAATAAAAACCAGACATTGCCTCACTGGTGTCTCATCAAAGGTAGTGCCATTCATCCATTAATTCAAGTGGCAGTTTTATTCATGGTAAAAACTGGGACAAATGATCTGAAAGGTCCATAGTACTCAGACTAGAAAAGTTAAAAAACCACTGTTCTAGGCAGCACAAGTAAAACCCCATCTAGGAACAGAAAATATTTCCAGAATATCCTCTCTACCTCATCTGTGTGTGTGTGTGTGTGTGTGTGTGTATGTATCTGTCTACAGAAAAGATTATATCTCTGAAAGCCAGAAGAAATTCATTCACTCATTTATTCACTCAACAACTCTATTAAACCTAAATATATCGTAGGTGTGTGGTGGAGATATAAAGGTAATTAAGACAGCCTTTTTAGAGTCATGAGTTGACCCTTCATGCATGGACTTTTGGCCATAAGTGTTGCCTACATGTACTCCTCATGTCCATGAGTGTTCCCTTTGTGTATTCACTCTTCCCACTGATGGTGAATCTATTTGTGAGAGAATGTGTCCTAGATTTATGGAGAAGGGACATGTTTTATTACTTCTTTCTTTACTATGGTAAAGAATGCCTTTTTTTTAACTAATTTTATCCTTTGGATGATTATTAAAGGTAAACACATCGATGGTGTTCATGGTTTTGGAGAGGATGCAAACCTACAAAGAACTTTGAACATGGGACAGCTTCAGCTGATGAACACACTCTGGAAGCTGGGGTTGGGGGAGGATACCCATAGGAATTACACATACCACACCTCTAAATACTACATACCCTGGGGTACTATATATACCATAACTCTAGTACAGACTGATAAATGCATAAGAATGAGCAAAGAAAGATCACTTCTGATTAATGAAATAGCTTTATGCAAGAGGTGATATTTGAGCTGGCCCTTGAAAGTCAGGCAGGATTTCAAAAAGCAAAGATGGAGGAAAAGAGGACAGACATAAGGCTTTTGAAAATGTAAGTCAGGTAGCTCAAGAGAGAGTTTAGGGCTGGAAATATAGATTTGGAAATAATCCAAACAGTTGGAGCTACAAGAATAAATGAAATTGTCAATGAAGGGAATTTAGGCAGAGGAAAATAGAGGAAGGGGGAGGAGGGAAACAAAGAAAAGGGGGAAAGAGGAAAGGAGAGTGGAGACAGGAAGAAGGATGAATAGAACTTAGCTACCAGTCACCTATTTCCTCTCTAACCACAATAAAAAGCCCTGTCATAGTTGGGCAACAGTACTAGCTTTTACCAAAGCAAAGGATTCTGGTCCTTTTTTAAATCGTTGTGAGTAGAATTGCTATGGGCAGATAATACTATTTTATAATGGCTCTGGGAGGGAAACAATCTTCTTAAATGCCTAAACCCTAAAAACTTTACCCAAGCCTCCTCTATCTCACAGCTATTGGGCATTATTCCTGCTCAGACCCATTTCTTGGTTTTCACGTGGAAATTGCAGATATCTGACCACATAGAAAAGTGAGCCCTATGGCATCCCATTTTGATAAAAATTTGCAAGCTGTGGAATAAGGGAGGCATACAAATCTTTAAACAAAACAAACAGGCAATTATTCAGCTAATTGAGGTGTGAATATTAGCAAATATTTTTACTCAAAATGATCCCAAGGTGAAAGAAATTGGGCAACAATTTCAGTAAGAGTTAGAAATACCATTCACGGTACTGATCAGATATCTTGGACTGAGAATACAGTGGTTCTCAAATGATTTGGTCTTAGGGACTCTTTACACTCTCAAAAATTATTAAGGACCGGGGTGTCCAGGTAGCACAGAGAGTAAGAGCACCGGCTCTGGTGTTGAGAAGACCTTGAGATCGAATCCCGGGCTCAGACACTTAGCACCCACCCAGAAACACCTGGCCGTGTAACCTTGAGCAAGTTACTTAACCCTCATTGCTTGGGGGCAGCCAGGTGGCTCAGCGAGTAAGAGTACCGGCTCCAGTGTCGGGATGACCTGGATCAAATCCGGGCTCTGTAGCGGCAAGCACCCCAAGCGTCCTCAGGGTTTGCTGCCACCACAGGTTCTTGGATCTGCTTTGATAAAGGAAAGCAACTCAAAATGGGTTAACAAGCTTACTTTAATCAGTCAGACATATATCGTTTACCTTGTTCAGGGGAAAAAGGTCAGCACCACAAACTTCAAAATATACAGGCAGAATTATCAAGACAGAAACAGATCAAGTAGACAGCTCTCCAAACTGTCCAGCCATTACATCCATACCCAATCAACATCTGGGTTTCAACATCTGGGTTTTTCAAAGCCGGGGGGGCTCTGGACAATGGCTTCCCAGAATCCAGATCAAATCACAGAACACTTCTCAAAGTGAGCCCCCAAAACAAAGCTACACATCAGGGCTTATATAGCCTTCTCCTGGCTCAGAGAATGTAACAAACTTCTGGACCCACTGGCCAATCAAGAAGTATCTACTGAAAAACAAGCCTCCCACCCCAGGCTCCAGGTGCACTTTAGCCTAAGGGCAGGGAAGATCTTTAAATTTGCATTTCCATTACAGGCTCAGATACTCAGCACCATTCCCAGAAATAATAACTGGCTGTGTAACCTTGAGCAAGTTACTTAACCCCAATTACTTTAAAAAAAAATTATTAAGGACCCCTATCCTCAAGAGCCTTTATATTTTTTGCTTTTGGGGGGGGGGGAAGGCAGGGCAATTGGGGTTAAGTGACTTGCCCAAGGTCACCTGGCTAGTAAGTGTTAAGTGTCTGAGGTCACATTTGAACTCAGGTCCTCCTGACTCTGGGGCCGGTGCTCTATTCACTGCACCACCTAGCTGCCCCAAAGAGTTATTATTTATATAAGTTAAATCTAGTGATATTTACTATATTAGAAATTAAAATTACTCTCTGGGACTCCTAGGGGTCCCAAAACCACCTTTTGAGAACTGCTGACCTAAAGAATTGAGAGCTGGACTAGAAGTGAGGAAGACAGAGTTTCATATTTTCTCTTTGACAGGAGCAACATGACTCTGGGCAAGTCATTTCATTTCACTAAGCTTCAGTTGTCTCATTGATAAAATGGGTACCACAATACCTATAGAACCTACCTCACAGGATAGCAATGAAACTCAAATGCAATCAAACATGTCAAGTGCTAGGTAAATGTTGGCCCTTATTCCTGAAGATACCTGGTAAAAGATGCAGCCACCACAAGACATATTTATGTCCAGGAAGAGTAGCTGATGATTGTGTAGGTATTTGATAATGAGGATAGATGAATTTTATGAATGTTTAAAAACCTGTTCTAATTTTTGACTTTACTATTTCCTCACAACATATATTAACAGACTTGAGTATCACCCCTCTTCCCTCCTTCCTTCCTCTTCCCTCCTGGCATTTATTGAAACTGCAGAACTCACATAAGATTTACTTCTCAAATCTTTATACTGACTAATGGCAAGCTTCTGGGATGATTTTTTAAAATAATTATTGTTTTCTGAAAAATTCACATAATATAGTATGTGACAGATTACCCTAGTCATATTTTTTGATTCACAACGACTAGATACAAATATAAGACAGAGAAGACATCGTATATATTACTAATCAGGGAAGAAAAAGACCTCTCTAATCAATGTCTTGCAAAACCATTAACCAAAGTCCTAAATTGTAGCACATATAATTGAAAAATGAAAATGATCCATCTACCCTTGACAGGATGATCGTCATTCCATAAAAATTCCTTTAATGCATGTGTGGGAGGAAAGGACCAATTGTACTCTCCTATAATTGGCTCAATAACGGTCTCCAAAACTAAAGAACAAAGGTAGCCAACCTGACCGGGGGTAGGGGCCAGAATTTACCAATGTCATTGATAAAAAAGCCAGGATACTCCCCACCCACTCTCAATTTTAATACCCATTTCATTTCTTATAGTGAATATGAACTGACACATTTATAGTATCTGTATTCATTTCTATGTGAAATCTATTTTGTTTTACATATGTGAGTAAAACAAAAAAAAAATCCTCACTACAACTTAGAAATGCTCAAGATACTTATATCCCAAACTTCTCTCAATCTGCAAACCATGATAACCTAGTCCATGGAAAAAGATTGAATTCTTTGATACCTTACCCAGCAACCTTTCTTCCTGTAGAGAAACTACTTATAGATTTTCTTATGTTAAGATAATTGCTCCCCAGGGTTCAAAGTAAGGAAAGAACAGTCAAGTATTGCAAGATGTGAGTGAGGCAGGATGCTGAGCATAAAGTGTTAACCTGGAGGAGTCATAAGAGGGCAAGCCATTGATACAATAGGAAAAGATGAAAAGGAAGGCCTATCACAGTTGACATCTCACTTGAAGATCCAACAAGTAAAGGCTTTAAGATCTAGAATCTACTATTTGGAGATGCCTATCCTACTCATGATAGAATTTACCAAATGCATATATATATATATAAATAATTGCAATGCATTTCCCTAATGATAGTTGGATAGAGTACCCTTTTTTTGTTTCTAAATTGCCATCTAATTTTTAACCTTTCAAAAGACATGATTTAATTTCATAGTATAAATACAATTTTGATGATGTTTTCCTTAACAATGGCTTCAAGGTCCATGCAGGAAGTTTTAAATTTCATGCAGCCCTAAGATACCAGGTTGGCCACCCATATAAAGTACCTTTCTTCCTTCCAGACCCAATACATTGGTTTCCCCCACCAAAAAAAAAGTTTTATTGGCTCCCTATGCTTTTTATTTTTACTTTATTTTTATTCTGATTTTAAACATCAAAAGAAATGGGCACTTTTATACAGACACACAGAAACATTATATATATATATATATATATATATATATATATGTAATATATATATTAGAACAGAAAAAAGAGAATTATACAAGGAACTGAAATTTTTTTATTATATATAGCTTACTTGTGTTTTTTAAACTACATTCATTTCATATTATCACTACCTTATCCCCTGATTTTTTTTTCTGAAATAGAGAACGGTGAAGCAAAACTGACCAATAAAGCAACTACTTCATAATAGAGTATGCCACATGCCACACCTGAAGTCCCTCACCTCTCTCCTGAGAGGAGGGCAGTTTGTTTCATCATTTATTCTCCAGTGCAAGGCTTTTTAATCTATGGACCATGAACTTGTCAAGTTGTTTTTAAAAATGCCTGTATTTCGATATAATTGGTTTCCTTGACAACCCTACATATTTTATTTTATTTATTTAAGGACAATATTCTGGGCTCTCAGCTCTTCTTTCAAGCTTGGTGCCAGGATCCCCTGCTGTAGTCACATCCCTGAGACAAGATGATGAAGGTTGGAGTCAATGGATTTGTTCATATTGGTCACCAGGGTTGCATTCACCTCAGGCAGAGCCATCAATGACCCCTTCATTGACCTCAACTACATGGTTTATATGTTCTAATATGATTCTACCCATGGCAAGTACAAGGACACTGTCATGAATGAGAGGGGAACGCTAGTGATCAATGGAAAATCTACTACCATATTCTAGGAGCATGATCCCACCAATATTGAATAGGAATATGCTGGAGTCAAGTATGCCATAGCATCTACTGGTGTCATTACTACTATGAAAAAGGCCAGGGTTCACTTGAAGGATGGAGCTAAATGGGTCATTATCTCTGCCCCTTCTGCTGATGCCCCTAATTTTGTGATGGGAGTGAATCATGAGAAATGTGATAATATTCTTAAGATCGCCAGTAATGCCTCCTGTACTACAAACTACTTGTTCCTCTTGTTAAGGTTATTCATGACAACTCTGGTATTGTGGAAGGAGTCATTACCACAGTCAATGCCATTACTGCTACCCAGAAGAGGGTAGATGACCCCTCTGGCAAGTTGTGACATGATGGGCATGGTACTGCCCAAAATATTATCCTTGCTTCCCCTGGTGCTGCTAAAGCTATAGGTAAAGACATACCTGAACTGAATGGGAAGCTCCCAGGCATGGCCTTCCATGTTCCTACTCCCAAAGTATCTGTTGTGGATCTGACCTGCCACTTGGAAAAGTCTGCCAAATATGATGATACCAAGAAAACAGTGGAGCGAGAATCAGAGGGACCCTTGAAGAGGGTCTTTGGCTATAAAGAGGACCACTTTGTGTCCTGTGTACTTCACAGCATCACTCACTTTTCTACCTTTAATGCTGGCACTGGTATTGCCCTCCATAACCATTTTGTCAGTCTCGTTTCCTGATATGTCAATGAATACAGTTACAGCAACTGTGATCCCATAGTCTACATGACCTCCAAGAAGTAAAGTAGAAAGCCATGAATCTTCATCCTCAGCCAAAAGGAGGAATTGTACCACTAGGGAGCCCACATGTCTAATCTATTTCCCTATACTGAAGAATCCCATGCCCCATTCACAGCCCTTCTCTCAAAGTACCCCTGAAGGGGGCGGGCGGGGGGGGGGAGGGTTGTTTAAAGCCCTATGTTGTATACCATCAATAAAGTCACCATATTTAGTGGGGAAAAGAAAAACAAAATAAAACAAACCCCCTCCCAAAAAGAAGGACATTATTCTGAACGGGGGTCCCTACACTTCACCAGCCTGCCAAGGGAGTCCATGACACAAAAAAAGGTTAGGAATAATCAATCTTCTCAGCACAGTGAACCCATTACATGGTATTAAACTATTATACTTTGGTTCTAGCAGATTACTCCAACTATACCTTCAAGTATTAGGGAGAGAGAGAGACAGTTCAAGACTGCATGGTTTATAATTAATGGGAACTTTAGTCCATATTTCTAAAGAGGTCTTATCTTAGATGATTATAAGTATGAAGATAAGATGAAAGCTTCAACTTTCTCTCTTTCGGCAATCTGATATCAAAGGGAATGACATGAAGTAAATGCAAACTCACCATGCTCCACAGCCCCAAGATGCTAGAACAAAAGGTTGAACACCTTTCTTCTGTTTTAAAAGAATCTAGTGGTCTGCCTCAGCCAGATTCAAGGGAGGTTTGGAGGATGAGTTGGTTCCTAGGCTGATTCAATGTAAGAAAAGCCTAGACTAATATGAGAAAAAAGGAAAATGTTGGATGTTGGAGGGATTGTAGGAAAAGTGGGACACTAATGCACCATTATGGAGTTGTGAACTGGATCCGATCATTCTGGGGAGCAATTTGGAACTATGTCCAAAGGGCTATAAAACTGTGCACATACCCTTTGATCCAGCAATACCACTGCTAGGTCTATTTCCCAAGGACATACAAAAAAGAGGGAAAGACCTGTTTGTACAAAAAATAAATTGGGGAATGGCAAACTGCTGTATATGACTGTAATGAAATATTATTGTGCCATAAAAAATGACAAGCAGGATGATTTAAGAAAAACCTGAAAAGACTTGCATGAACTGACGCATAGAGAAGTGAACAGAACCAGGAGAATGTTGCACACAGTAACAGCAATATTGCTCAATGAAGAATTCCAAATAACTTAGTTATTCTCAACAATACAATGATTCAAGATAATCCCAGAGGGCTAATGATGAAGCATACTATCTGCCTCCAGAGAAAGAACTGATATTGTTTGAATACAGATGAAAGCATGCTATTTCTCACTTTCTTTCATTTTTTCTTGTTCAAATCTTCTTATACAAAATGACTAATATGGAAATGTTTTACATGATTGCAACAACAAAAAAAAAAGCCTAGAGATCAATCCATTTTACTGTAAAATACCAGGACCAAATGGGATCTGCTAAGGAGTAGATTCAGACTTATCAAACAACCCTAGATTTAGAGCTGCTGCAAAGGTCTTTTCAAAGTCATCTATTTCAATCCTCTCATTTTACACACAAAGAACTGATACTTGGAGGGTTTCAGTGACTTGCCCAGGATCACAGAGACAGTAAGAAGTCAAATCAGGATTTGAATCCAAGTCCTCTGACTCCAAATCTAGCATCCTTTCCATGTACCACACTGTTAGATCTAGATTCTACCCTGTTTCCTTAAGGTTCTCCTCAAGCATGAACCATGTAACCTGGAGTATACTTATGGACCAAGACTTGAGAAGTGGGATCACACTGACCAGCCACTGGGGATTAAAGAATTGGGGACTATACTCTGGGGAATTTGCCCTATACAATTCAGTGCTTAGTTGGACACTACTGCATTTTGAGCTTCCATATTTCTCTTGTGCTTGCTGGATAGTAAACAAGAATCACTATTAATAATAATTTTCTACTGCATGTCCAGGACAATCCATCCAAAGAAAATTGGAACTTCTTCTTTACTGGAGTCCAGTCCCATCAATTTGATGCTCATTTTATACAAAGGCCATTGAGCAGAATTAATGTACCCAAACAAATAGAGTTTGTCCTTGTAACTGATTCAGGGTATGACAGGAAACAAAAGGGCTGCCTTAATGGCCTCCTCTGGGAAATTTATTTTCAGAACATTGAGTTATTTTCTCCTGGCCTACGAGACTAGATTAAAATCTTGAAAAAAATAAACTTAGTTGTCTGTTCCCATAGAAATCACTTTTCGATGTAGCTCCATTTAAATTCTCTTGTAGTTGTTTAAGTCAAACAGTGTTATGATCTCAGGGCTATTCAGCTTGTTTCTATTTCGTTATACCTAGGAACCCCCTCTTAGCATGTGTTCCATACTCCCTAAAGGAAAACAGTTCAAGAGCTGTAAAGTTCCAAAAATCAGGGGACCCAAGAGCTTTGTGGAATATCACTACTGCCTTGCTTTGTGATATTTCAGACAATTACAGTTGTATTCTCTTTTCCTGTAAAAGATAAAATAAAAGAGTTCTGGAAGATACTGGCCTTAGTCTAGCAGGCTTCCCTACTCAGTCAGCCTGAAGGCTAGCCCTTAGTAGTACAATATATTTCTTAGTAATACAACATATTTCTGTAAGTGTGAATTTATCCTGCCTTTCTAGTATGGACTGATACTCCATAACTCAAAGTTGACTAAATTTAAATCTAAGATATTCAGTAAATGTCTCATAAGGCACCCCTTTACCTGTTGTTAACTGTGGGAATAGATAGGTCTTCCTCAGAAAGTCTTATAGTAGCCTCCTTTGGAATGCACAGGACTACGACTAGGTGAAAATACTTATGAGCTATATGACAATGGGCAAATGGAAAATGAAGATAACAGCCATTTCACTGCCAACTTCATAGGGTTGCTGTGAGGCAGATCCTTCACAAGTTTATGCCGCTATATAACGAGGTAAGGATGAAGATAAGGTCATGATGATCATGATAAAGATAACGTTGGGATGAATTACGATGCCTCTTAATTTTTTGAGGGCCTAAATGTACAGAGTATAGAGAGAGACTCCAGGATTTTGCCTTAGAAGGGACTTTTGACACCGTCTAGTCTAACCTCCTCATTTTACTGATGAATGAACTGAGGCACTGAGGAAGGAGAAAGGAAACTAGCATTTATTAAGCAATACTGTATTATGCCAGGCAGTATGGCAAGCACTTTACAAATGTTATCTTGTTTTATCTCACAACGACCCTGGGAAGTAGTTGCTATTAATATTCCCCATTTTACAGTTGAGGAAACTGAGACAGACAGAGGTTAAGTGACTTGCCCAGGGTCACAGAGTAAGTATCTAAAGCTCAGGTCTTCTTGACTCCAAATCTAGAGATCTATCCACAGAAATCCCTAGTGATGAGAAAAGTGAAGTGACTTGCCAAAGATCATATGGTTACTTAGTGACTTTCCTAAGGTGACATTAGTGATAAGCAGCAGAGCTGAAAGGAGAAATCAGAGAAAAGGAAGGGGATTAGGTAAACATATATAGTACCAGGATGCCTTAAAAACAAGTTGTCGGGATGAACTTAAGCCCCAGTCCCCAAAACGAGGCTTGGTGACATCTCCATCACCCACTACTATCCTAGGGGATCTCTGAGGAACTTTCAGGTCAGCTAAACTTCTCTCTGTTTCTCCCCTTCTTTGGATTACTGTCAGAAACAGCTTCAGAATAAGGTGGAAGACTTGTAAGAAGAGACTTTGGCCAGGGTGATTGCAAAAGGAAACAGGTGGCATAGATAACCCTTCCCCCAGGCATTTTTGTTTTGGTTTAGGGTTTTTTTCCCCCTTCTCTCTCAAGCTTTGGTTATGCTTTCCATTTTTAAAGAAGAATTTGAAATTAACATTATTAAATGTGCATAACTTTATGAACAACTACCCTTTTTTTCTTTTTGCCAAAAGAAGGCATTCCTGGTTTAATGGGAAATGGGATTTAACACACAAAATTGTTCTTTACATACACCTTTTTGGCCAATTATCTAAATAAGCCAAGGGATAGTCACACTTTATTTTTCAAGTTGCCATAAACCAGTATGGTGTTACAGCTTCATGCACATTGAAAATTATTTAATAACATATAAACTTCTTCTTCTTCTTGTTCAGTTGTTTCAGTCATGTCTGACTCCTCGTGATCCTAGAAAGAGCAGTAGTCATTAATTCATTCGACAAACATTTTATTAAATGCCTTCTATATGAAATTAATGTGAACGTGCCTCTTTAACTTCCAGGAAGCCAAGTCCTATTAGCCAAGAACAGTCATTCAACTCTGAGTCTAGAAGGTCAACATATGTCATCCTGCTTATCACCATTACTGTTCAAGAGTCCAAACTCAGACAACAGTATTGCCACTCAAAGGCACTCCACCTGGGGCCACCTTCTATATATGGCCACAACAGTAACAATTCCTTTGAGTCAGACAGACCATTACAGCCTCCTTACTACATCAAGACTCCCTGCTAACCTTTTGGCAACTGAGGCCAGTCCAATTAGAAGAGTCCTGAAGATGTAGCCCAAAGCATTCTCTCTTCAGACTATGTAGGCATGTTTCAAAGGCCTTTCTGGACAAAGCAAGGCTTTCTCATAGGCATCTAAGTCAGAAAGTTACAAGCAAGATTTCAGAAATTATTGGCGCTTTTTCTAGGTCATATTTACTAGTCTCATTTCATCATTTGCTGCCCTCTGAAGAATGCCTACTTGTTAATGATGGCTCTTGCCATATCCATACTCAAGAGTAATCCTTAACTATCTCTTTTTAGTAAAAGTCAGCACTGAAGCTCCCCTCTTGGGGCTCAATGCTTTAGAGTAAGATAATCTGCATTGTTTATTACAGGGCTTTCTCAAACAAAGAAAACAAGTTTTTACCCTCTAGGATTTCAGACCATATTCTCTATCTATGCAGGTAATTTTGGAAATCTGACTACCAAAAGAAAGTACAACTTCTGTCTTTATGATGACTTTTCCTTTTTAAGGGCCCTACTCCCATCCTTTGTGACACATTCAGAACATAAGCCATCTGTGTTCATACTCTTAGCAACATTAAGACTTTTTGGAAAACTTTCCAATTCAGTATACAACAATTTGATTTCTTATACACATGAAGTTAATTTTCTGTTATGGAGAATCCAAAGAACTACAAAGCTCGAATATCCCAAAGTACGTGTTCAAAACTTTCTTGTTCTATCACCATGGAAAATGTTATGACTTCATGGGTTTTATTTCTAACATTTTGCCAGATCTAAAGGCCAAAATAAGACTATTTGTGTTAGGAGACAAAGTGGGGAATGTGCTTTTTGGATATATGTTTCAGTAACAAAGTGAGTATAGGAAACATGGAAGCTGAGTCCATGCCTCTATGGGGCTTCCCTTAGTCTTTTCCCCTGTATAGTTATCATGGTGCATAGGCTACATAATAAGGTAGGTAGGATTTGTGGGCTGGTTGCTAGAATTCCCCACGCAAGGCATATCAGCACAGAGGGAGCAGTGAACAAAAGGATGAAATCAGATTCTGTGATCAGATTCAGTTTATTTGAATGATGGACTAGCTAAGCTCATCCTCCTGTTTCCTCTTTCTGAAGGAAAATGACTGTGGGGACATCAGGCAACCTTACAATTTGTCTAATTAGCAGAATCCATTGCTATTTCCTAGGAAGGCGGATCATCAATCAAGAGGAATTTCAGGTCAGCAAAGCAGGGGGGAAAATAAGACACTTGTTTAGCACAGCTTTGCTAATGAAAGAGGTGTTAGGCCTCGATCCAAATTCCAATTCTTCATCTGACGTTGATGCACTGAAAGGACTATGCGTCTATCAAATTCTCCTGACCTTGATAGGTTTCTCTGAGAAAGCTTAAAGTCATTTTGTGGGTATTTTCATCTTTGTTTTCTCGCTATTCGTTTCTGATAAGGTGGTAATGTAAGTTTCATGCTGCAACACATAATAAACAAGGAATTTCAAAGAAGAAGCGATGTAAAGGATGTCAAGAAGGAAACGGAGGATCAAAAGAGAAGGTGAGCTGGTCATGTGGGGAGAATAATGAATTAGCCAGTCGGGAGTGTGTGTGCTGCCTGGATATTCTCATAGAGAGAGGAGCATCAAGAGAGGAAGGCCCTCAGCACGTTGGGCCCACCCCCTGTGGCAAACTTACAGGAAACATAATATGGGCAAGAGACGCACAAGATGGGGAGGCATGGACAACTTGTCTCTAGCACTGCTGAAGGAAATAGCCCTCTGTGAGATCACAGATCCATGGGAGTATTTAAGCAATGTAGGTCATATTTTAGCCTCCTAGCCTAAAAGTCAGAAAGACTCCAGAAACTTCTGATACATTCTACAAATCAGATTATTCTTCTAATGCCCCCAAGAACACTGGATCTGGAGTCAGGAAGACTCAAGTTCAAATCTGGCCTCAGACACTTCCTAACTGTATGACTTTGGACAAGTCACTTAACCTCTGCCTGCCTCAATTTCCTCCACTCTGAAATGAGGATAATAATAATACCTGCCTCTTAGGATGATCGTGAAGACAAAATGAGATAATATTTATAAAACACTGAAAATCTTAAAGCACTAGAATAAATGCTGTTGTATTATTAGTTCCTATCAAAAGAAGTCCAAATTCCTTAGCCTAACATGCAGGGCTCTCTATAACCTGACTTCATCATAACTTCCCAGTCTTATCTAACACTACTATTCTTCAGACTGTGCTTTAGTCAGACTGGACTACTACACATAGATCTCATGTTTTATCACTTTTTCATTTCTGCTCACACAGTTTGTTACGTCTGTTACATACTGTCCTGTCTTTCTACATTTCTACCTTTCTATATATCATCTATCTACGCATCTATCATCTATATATCTTTCTTTCTCTTTCTATCTATACATCTATCTACCTGCCTATTTTTCTATCCCCTACCCTCCTTGTCTATCCATTTATTTATCCATGCATCCATCTATCTGTCTATAATGAGTGTCTGGTGTGTATGCAGAGTGCCAGGGACAGTGTCTCCCCATATAGAGAAGCATCCTGTAACTGGTTCCAGTCTACTAGCCACGTGATAAATAGAAGGCTCTCTGATTGGCTGTGGAAGCATTCAAAAGCCTTAGTAGATTTCAGCCATGTCTCTTCAGTACACTTGGTGACTCCTTTGTTTACAGCATCTTGGGAGAGGCAATTCCATAAGGGGAGGCCCTGGGGTCTTCTCCCTTCTGAGGCCATGTGGCCAAAACTTCCTTATTTTGGCCTCTGCATTCATTCTTTTCTGTTTTAGGTGAAGGAGATTAATTTGGAGGCCATCAAGAGAGCAAGCCACAGGAATCCAGGACCTGGAGTCTGAATATCCCTTTGTAAAACCAAACTGACATTAACTGGTTAAATGGAGCTCAAGAATTAATGATTGGCTCCTCCAAAAAGGATACAGCTGGCGGTAGTTCTAGCAGACAGCAATAGAGAAAGACCCACAGGATTCTAGGATAATAGAATTCTGAAGGGGTAGATGTAGCTGATCTGGCTCTGGTAGAGACAGTCAAAATATTCTCTCTCTCTCTCTCTCTCTCTCTCTCTCTCTCTCTCTCTCTCTCTCTCTCTCTCTCTCTCTCTCTCTCTCTCTCTCTCTCTCTCTCTCTCTCTCTCTCTCTCTCTCTCTCTCTCTCTCTCTCTCTCTCTCTCTCTCTCTCTCTC
>NW_027185698.1:16737487-16797878 GCF_028583685.1 Petaurus breviceps papuanus | reverse complement strand
CTCTCTCTCTCTCTCTCTCTCTCTCTCTCTCTCTCTCTCTCTCTCTCCCTCTCTCTCTCTCTCCCTCTCTCCTCTCTGCAGGAAATGTCCAGGGCCTAGAGGCTAAATATTTCCAGCCTGGCAGGTGGCAGTCCACAATTGAAAGAAAGAGTCACTTTGCTATGATGAAGAAACCCTGAGTAATCTCTTGGTCCTTTCCTACTCCCATGACAGGGGCAGGAGGGCAGGGTGTTGTATCAATTAAAAGGAGAAACAACTTTCAATTGGCTCTCTTCTGATGCCCTTCCAGGTGACATCATGTAACTCCAATACTTCCAATATGGGATAGAGGATGGCCTAGGGTATTGAAAGGCCTGGTTCTTCCCCATGCTGACATCACTATTACTACTTTCACAATTCACCTGGAGTAAGAGAACTCCACTAGGCAAACTTGCACCTGGGCCTGTGGATGGCATTTCTGTTTTGTGTTTCCTTTTCCGAGCAGGTAACCAAGCATCGTCCTCAAAGTGGGTAAGTCCTCAACTGAAGGCAAATTTTGAGTTCAAGAGATCTTGGGAGGTCCTGCATGTGAAGCTGACTGGTGAATTTCATCATTGGCAAAGATGTCCAGCAACAATAGGAAAAGACTTAGAAAACATGACCTTTGAAGGAGTCGGTGCAAAGCTGAGGTGAATTGTAAAATTCCTCATCAGCAGTTCTACACACTGTTTTATGGTCTGATGAGGTTTAAGCATCAGCTGCTATGAACAGATTGTTAAATTAGTGAATTGTAAAATTTATTTTTAAATTATAACCTATTTAGATTGTAAAATATAAGTGGTAATTATGCATGCAATTGATGGGATAACAAGAGGCATAAGCCCCATGGAGAGAAGTTGCAAAGAAGTAAATTTAGGTTTGATATCAGTAACAATTTTTCAATAGAGCTGTCCAGTATTAGAATGGGCTGGCCTGAGAGGTGATAGATTGATAACCCTTCCTTGGAGGATTTCAAGCAGAAGCTGGACAAACATTTGTCAGGTATGGGCTGGCCTAGATTGCCACTGAGGACTTTGACAACTCTCAAATTCTGAGATTCTGTGATGTTACAGTATCCTGTTTTTAAGTCATTATGTCAACTGTGCTGTGCTGTTAATATGTATTCTGTGTCTTTCATGTTTAGCACTTCCTTTGTGTGTAGGAATAAAATTTCTGTCCTGTACTTCATTCACAGTAGAAACTGAGTGCTTTTTTTTTTTTTACTCCTTCCTTTGAGAAGTAAACATGAGCCATAAAACTAAACTCTAAGTAATTTGTCTCTTGGGTGCCAAGGTATGAATTTAACAAGCTAAAGAAAACGAAAAAGCAGAACCTAGGCCCCCAGGGTGGAAAACCTGCAGCCTTGAAGCCACATGTGGTCTTCTAGGTCTGTAGGTGTGGCCTTTTGAGTCCAAATTTTACAGAACAAATCCTTTTATTAAGGGGATTTGTTCTGAGAAGTTTGGATTCAGTAAAAGGCCACTCTTAAAGACATGTGGATTTGTTCTGTAAAATTTGGACTCAAAAGACCACACCTACAGACCTAGAAGACCACATGTGGCTTCAAGGCTGCTGGTTCCCTACCCCTGGCCTAGGCGTTTTTCATTAGATGGTGCTTCCCTGCTCCCTTGGACTGAAACTCACACTCTTGAATCTAGACCTCAGAAGGACACCTGAGCACTGAAAGGAGTTGGCACAATGCCCCAGCCCATAGACCTTACTGTAACAAAAAGAAAGCATAAAGTTATGAGGGACCTTAGCCATAATTTTATCTAACTCCCTCATTTTACAGATGAGGAACTGAGGTCAAGAGATGAACCTATTCATTGTTCCAAGTCTGTATCAATTGTTAGCCCTCCATGACATTTTCCCTGATCCCTCCCTCTTCTGTATATGTATTTTATCAATCCTTATGATTATTATTCCTTTATTGCATATCTCTAGAGGCTATGTGGCACACAGTACTTAACATAATAATATGATGATAGCCGACATTTCAGACATCTATTTACAATTTCAAATCTCTTGCTAAATGCTTGTTGAATAAGTAAATAAATATAAAAATTTACAAAATGTAAATTGAAAGTAATTATTTTTAGTGTTTTTTTTTAAAGCCACAGGACATTAGAATTTAAGGGGCCTTAGAAGTCATGTAGTATAGCTCTTGTTTTATAGAGGAGAAATTGCAGACCCGAAGAGGTTACCTACTTCTCTATTCCATTTAAAATTCTACTGCCTTTTCAAAACTTTGACTTACATGAAACTTTGAGGAAATATTAATACAAGGTACACTAGCACTATGATAAAGTAACTTCTATAGCATATACATTGCATTAATAATTACTTTTTCCTTAATGTAGCCATATTTAAAACAGTTTTATCTTTTTTTTCTTTTTGGAAGAGGGAATGCAGGGCAATTGGGGTTAAGTGACTTGCCCAAGGTCACACGGTTAGTAAGTGTTAAGTGTCTGAGGCTGGATTTGAACTCCTGACTCCAGGGCCAGTGGAGTCTATTCACTGTGCCACCTAACTGCCCCCTAAAACAGTTTTTAAAAAGCCTACAAAACCTTAACTGAAGAAAATACTGAGATAGAAAGGCAAATTTCCTTGAAATACTAGGGTTCCCAAATGGTGAAGCCAATATTAGATTTTTCCATGACCCAAAGTCCACAGACAGACAACAGTTCAAAGAAAGTCATTAAAGATAATAGTCAGGTGTCTCACATCAGATTTAAAGCTCAGAGCTCTTGTATTTTCAAAGATTCAAGTAGTATATCAAATGAATTAATTCCTCCCTTCCCCCACCCAGAAACCATATCCTTTAGCATAGCCTAAGAGATAATTTTATTCCTTTTTCAACAAAAATCCTGAAATGCATTATTATTCACTTTTAACCATGACAGTAAAACCCTAGCTACCTTGGGGCCAGCCTTCTTTTGTTTGTGAAGTATTTCCCACTAAACGTTTAGAAGAGTGATATTGTGGAATCAGGGCCCCTTTAAACTCTCTCAGAGTTTGACTTTGTCAAATAAATTACAGTATCCCCCTGAATCTAAGTCCTAAAAGATCTTTCAAGCTGAAACCTCGTGCAGATTAGATACTCAGTAAAAACTGATTTGATTTGATTTGATTTGGAGACAACCTGGCATGATATGGAAAAAAACTAGGAAATGTAGGTAAAAGAATATAGCAGATTTTATCTGCTTTTTCTAATTTTGGGGGCGGGCAGGGTAGTTTTGGTACCCATTTCACTTAAATATCTGAAGAATCTAAGCCACAGGCGATGGTCAGGGCAATGGAGAAATGTATGGTGCATAGAAGTAGACTATAGCATATGACCAAGCATAGTCTGAACACAAAAAAAAGGCATGAAAGGTATCCTTCACAACATGGATAACTGGATAGAGAGTTGGGTTGCTCAGATAGTGATAACAAGGGATAACAGATGAACAGACCAAAGACAAAGAGTGTTAGACATGGAGTATTGTTAGGAATAATTGCAGTACTGTTGGAGGGAATACCCTTATCTATGAAATCACAGACCCAGTGAAATACTAATGGCTTGATCACCGATAGCAAGCAGAGAAGTAAAGTAGGATCAAAGCAAGGACTTTAGTTACATTATAATGTCATGTCTAACTCAAAGCGCTAGTGTGGTCATTTAACTTATTTCCCTCAGTTTCTTCATCCATAAAATAGGAATAATAATAACACCTTCTTCCCAGGGTTGTTGCGAAGATTGAATGAGATAATAATTATAAAGCACTTAGTACAGTGCCTGGCACATAGGAGGTGCTATATAAATGTTAACTATTTATTTCCACGGCAACTAGGTGGTGCAGTAGATAGAGCACTAGGGTCAGGAAGACATGAGCTCAAATCTGCCCTCAGACACTTACTAGCTGTGTGACCCTAAATCACTTAACCCTGGCTGCCTCAGTTTCCTCATCTGTCAAACGAGCTGGAGAAGGAAACAGCAAACCACTCCAATATCTCTGTCAAGAAAACCCCATATGAGGTTATAAAGAGTCAGACACGACTGAAAAAAAAAACACCACCAAACCTGAAAATGTATTGTTAACTATTCAAACAAAATCACAGAAACAGCTGAGAGATGACCTCTAAGAGATAGAGGTTATCACAGCATTTGCTCAGATAACTTGGAAAGCCATCACAATTTCTGCTACTATATCTTTTACCCAAATAACCTTGAAACTCTGACAATGAAACAATAGTATAGTTATTTCAGACTTCTCTGAATTCTTTCTCATACTAAACTGAAACTTTGAATTCCAAGTTCGATAGGCCAGGACTAGAAAAGGGATGCATTAGCCACTGCTATGGAGAAAACAGTGCCTGTAGTGGAAGTTTGATGGCTGAAGGGCCCAGAACAGAAGCAGAAGGACTGGACCACATGAAACGTTCACCTAACTGCAGACCAAATTACTATGGCTCAAAATCGAGATCACATTTATCCTGACTTGACATCTTGTTACTTTCTAGGTACCAAAAAGCTTACTGCCAATGGCAACTTTGTGTTTAGGTTTTCATGGGCATCTGTATTTTTAGAACAATTTTCACCATATAATAAGTTGGGGTTTGTTTGCTTTTTAAATAAATGGACAAATCACTTTGCCAATTATCTCCAGCAATTGTCCAATTAAACCAACTAAAGGCTAAATCAGGAGGGAATGAGGTTCAGCATGCAGAATCTGGGACAGCAGCAAATGCTATCTGTCACAGTAGCTCATTCCCTGCTAAATTGTGACACTAAGTTTCCAAATTGACACAACATGTACAATGCTGCCTCTCATTGTCCATATCTTCTGTAGCCCCACTTATTACTACTAGTATAACTTAGGCACTTACCATCCTGGGACTAGACTATCAAGGCCTCTTTTCCATATCCAGTACTGCCAAGTTCAATCTATTTTTAGAGTCTCTTTCCAAACTGTTTTCTATGGTTGTCCCTTCACTATGCTACCCCATTCCTATTAGCTCCATGATGGCTTTCCATTTCTTGTGTCCAAAATCTTTATTCTGTGTTTTAAAACTCTTCTTTGGGACACACTGAACACTACTCATCTTCTATGTTTGCTTCCTTCCTTCACTTACCTGAGGCTCATTTATCCAATGTTCCTTTCCTCTGTTGATTCTGCTTCCCTTGACATAGCACTATGTACCTAGATGACTGTCTCTTCCCATCCTACCAAACTTTCTTTCTAGCTTTACTTAATTCACATTTTACTTCTATGTAGTTTTCACATTTTGATGGGAAATAAGTTCTTTTCCTTGGCTATTCCTCCTGATCTACACACATATCAGATATGTATTGATCCCTGCCTTCCGGTACTAAACTATATTTACATTTGCCTCATATGTCACTTCAGTGACATACTGTCCATTCATTTGCTGGTTTAATATTTCTGTTGTGTTATTTCCATGTCTGTACACTTGAATATATTTAGATCAGCTTTTAGAGGGGATGTATGATCAGTATATTAGGGCAGCCTGGTGGTATAGTAGATAGAGGGCTGGGCCTAAAGTCAGGAAGACTCACCTTTCTGAGTTCAAATCTGACTTCACAAGGGCAGCTAGGTGGCGCAGTGAATAGAGCGCCGGCCCTGGAGTCAGGAGGACATGGGTTCGGATCCAGCCTCAGACACTTAACACACAAAAAAAACTAGTCATGTGACATTGGGCAAGTCAACCCCAAATGCCCTCCAAAAAAGCAAAAAACAAACAAACAAACAAATCTGACCTCACAGATACTTGCTGTGTGACTCTGGGCAAGTCACTTAACCCAGTTTGCCTCAGTTTCCTAATCTGTAAAACAAGCTGGAAAAGGAAATGGCAAACCATTCCAGTATCTTTGCCAAGAAAAGTCCAAATGGGGTCATAGAGAGTTGGATATGACTGAAAAAACTCAACAACTACAAAAATGAGCAGTGTGTTAATCTCCTAGCATATTGCTACAGCATCACACAATTCCATTCTAATGAAGGTTTTGAAGGATGGTGACAAAAATAGGGAATGAGGAAATGAAGCAAAAGTGGGGCACTGGTTGAAGCCTGAAGCAGAAATAACTCAAAAATTCAAGGATTTGCAATTTGGTCACTGTAGGTACTGACCCAGACTGAAACCCTTCTATAACTTAGAAGAAGATGGTCCTTGTATAGTTGTTATGGCTGACTCATAAATTAATAATTCATAAAATCATAATATTCACCACTCTTCAGCCAAACTGGTATAAGCTGGACCAAGTGTCAGATAAAAGACATAAAGTCCATCACCAAGTCCAAACTCAAAAGTTTTTCCAGGTTGGTAGATCTTATATTCTGTTGGTGTAACCAGGGTTATAACCAGGGTCACCTTCATGTCACAATGAGGCATCACAAGACTCTGGTAGCAGAGGCAGAAATATAGTTTCCAAATATGAAGCTTCAAAGGGTGGGAAGGCCAGAGAAAAGAGGCTACTTCTAGATTTTCCTTTTCACTTCAACCCTCCTTGTCCTTTCTACGACCTTTCTCCTTAGAGCACTCCTTTAAAATAATTTTTAAAACCCCACACACAATTATTTAAGCATTTTCTTTTTTCAAAAACTTATGAACTTAACCTTAAACAAAAACCACAAAGAAGAATGAAAGACTGCATAAGAAACTATAAGCTTCTATTATGCATCATTTATTTTAAAATACATATATTAAGCTTGATAAATTCGTAACACAATTGTCCTCTTCTGAATTTTTGTTTTCTCTTATGCATTTTTATGTTATATTGATGTTCATTTGCTTTTTTTGTCTCCATCATTTTTCACTAGTTCATCATCTCCTCCTACCCCCTCTCACCCCTTAGTCCTCCCTTGTAACAGATAAGTATAGCCAAGCAAAACGAATCAACACAGTGACTGTCTGAAAATATATGTCTCATCCTACACCTCTCATCTGCCACCTCTGTCAAGAGATGGGAGGCAAGTTTCATCATCAGTCTTCTGAAGTCACAATTGATCAGGGACCCACTCCTTCTTAATACCTTTTACTCCTGCCTCTGAGGCACAGCTCTGTCCCCTAAAGTATTCCTACCACTCTGCTTCTTGTTAGTATAATTTAGATATGGCCACAAACCTACCCACAGAAGCAGTGTAGCCTGTGGACATGGCATCCAATATGGCACACACAGAACCCTTAACTTTTTCTCTGAAACACCTCACTCAGGCCAACCTGATCTCATACTGTCGGGTTTGGGGACTCTTAGTGGGAAGGGTGGGAGCAGCCATGGCCACAGTCCCTTTACAACTCACTATTCTCTCTGAATCCAAAAAGTGCTGCTGGTATGGAGATGTACTCCTACTATTTGCCACTACAGTTTCTGAGCCCCCACTGGTATGCTTTCCATTTAAATGAAATCAGTCATCATGACACCATTAACATTGAAAACATTTGTTTAACAGGGCAAAAGCAAAAATAATAACAATATTTACTTGTTAGAAGGCAAAAGCAGGAATGATCATAATATCATAGTCTACCCACAAACTTAGATCCTACTTTAAGATCAAAGTACACAATGAACAGGAGGGAGGGTGGGCACAGAATTATTGAAACCTATAGAGAAACACATGAATGGAAGAAACACTGTGCTTAAGGGAGCTCACAACTCTGGATTGCAGGCCATGATGTTCTAGAACCCTTTGAGACAATTTACCCTGCAAAAAGCTGCTCCCCTGCTAGCTATTCCCCTTCTGGACCTTACTGGTCTGCTTTACAGAGCCAATCCTGTTCTGTTCCTGAGCCAGTGAAGCAGTAACAAGTTGTTGTCCTTCATAGCTACCCTTTATTATCATTAATTTTTTTTTGGATGGCAATTGGGGTTAAGTGACTTGCCTGAAGTCACACAGCTAGTAAGTGTGTCAAGCATCTAAGGCCGGATTTGAACTCAGGTCCTCCTCACTCCAGGGTCAGTGCTCTATTCACAATGCCACCTAGCCGCCCCCCTATAACTACCCTTTAAAAGGGCATTGAGAAAATGATTCCTCTTTTAGCACAAATTAAATCAACACTGCACTTTTTAATGTCAAGAAGTTCCCCTAAGCCAAAGAACTGCAACTATTCTGTATGACCCTTTGGGTAATGCATATAAACCTGGTCAGCTTTTAATTCAATGGTATTCTGCTTTTCTCCAATCAGCTTCTAGCAAAGCAAAACCTCTTCTCCAATAAGCACAGGTCACAGCATGTCCCCTGAACTCAAGTGTTATATTACCAACTACCATAATCTACTTGCATGTCCTACAGATAATAATAATCAAAGTCAGCAAGGTGAGATTTGAATTTACGATCCTCCCTCTTGCTCACAAAATCTGTTCTTCCTCCCAACTTCTCTATTTCTGTTGATGATACCACCATCATCCCTATCAACTCTACTTCCATAACATCCCTTGCATCTGTTCCCTGTTTTCCATTCCCTTGTTCAAGCCTGTTTATTACCTGCTGCCCAGAGGTAATGTGGTATAGAAAAAGAGCACAGGGATTGAAGGTCAAGAGAGGCCCGGGTTGGAATCTTGATTCTTTTGTTTACTAGTTGAGTGTCTATTGGCAAATCATTTAACCTCTCTGAGCTTCTTTCCTTATCTAAAAAAATGGGGACAATACTGTTGTGAGGATCAAAGATCATGTATACAAAGCAGCTTACAAAACCTAAAGCACTATATAAATGCCAGATATTATTAGACTATTACAATAGTTTGGGTTTTTAACTGATCTTTCCATCTCCAGTCTCACCCTTTTCCAATCCATCTTTCACACTGATGCCAAAAATAGTCTACTTAATGTACAGGTGTAATCATGTGACTTTTTGGTTCAAAAGAAAAGCTTCAGTGCCTCCTCACTGCCTAATGGATAAAACTGTTGTTCAGCCATATCTACTCTTTGTGACACCATTTTCGGTTTTCTTGGCAAAGATACTGGAGTGGTTTGCCATTTTCTTTTCCAATTTACTTTACAGATGAAGAAACTGAGGCAAACAGGCCTCAAGGTTTACACAGCTAGTAAATGTCTGAGGCCAGATTTGAACTCAGGAAGATGAGCTAGCCTGACTTCAGGCCTGTTGATACACTACACCACCTAGCTGCCCTAAAAGATAAAATACAAACTCAAACTGGTATTCAACACTCTATCATCTGTTCCAACCTATCTGCCCTGTCTCGTTTTATATCACTCCCCTTTACATACTCTGTTTCAGTCAACCAAAATTTCTATTTCCATCTGTACCATCCCTCATCCTTGAAATAGACTCACTCCAAATCTTTGCCAATTGAAAGTCTTCTCTTCCTTCAAGACCTAGATGAGGCAGCAACTGTTTCATGAAGATTTCTTTATCCCCTTCTTTCCCAAAAACTTTTGTGTACCTTTCTTTGACCTCTCAAGAAAATTAGTGAATTCTAACTTATAACTATTTGTGCACATACTTTTTTCTTCACTAGATTTTTAAACTCTAATGGCAGGGACTTTGTTTTCCAGACTTCTCTCAAGGACATATGCTTCTTTTTAAACATATTCCAAGAGTCTATTGAAAAAAAGATTAAAAAAAAAAAACTCTGTCAATAGTGAGTCTTGGCACACCTGTGGATCTATCTTTGAAAACAGGTGTGTCCATTTTTCTTTTGCTTTTTTTTTTTGTAGGGCAGTTGGGGTTAAGTGACTTACCCAAAGTCACAGGGCTAGTAAGTGTGTCAAGTATTTGAGGCCAGATTTGAACTCAGGTTCTCCTGACTTCAGGGCCAGTACTCTATTCACTGAGACACCTAGCTGCCCGAGGTGTGTCCATTTTTAAAGAAAACCAAATTATACATATATATTATGTATATATGTATTATATATATTTGATCATATTAGGGAAATTTTACCTTATAGATAGAAATTCAAATCCTTGTTTATTAAAATAAGAATGAACTCAATGAAATTTTTATTTAACAAACATTGTCAAAACATCTACTTTTATGCAGGACATAGTGCTGGGGAATGAAGATACAAAGATAAAATGACAGAGCACGTGCCCTCAACAAGCTATTCCATTATGGGGAATAATAACATATATGTACCCAAATAAGGAAATGCAAAGTACATCCAAAGTAAGGACAAAGTAATTTGGGGGAATGAAGTCAGGAGAGTACTAAGAATTGGTAGGGTCAAGAAAGGTCATGTGTCAGAGGTAGCATCTGAATTGAGCCCCCTTAGTGAAGGAGGCAGCAAGGTAGGAAATTCTGAGCATGGAGAGAGGAAGGAGTGCAGCCTCCATATAGGATATCACTTATGGGGAGCAGCCATAGGCCAGTTTGCCAGGAACATTGAGTTCCTGAGGGAGAGTGATGTGAAGTCAGTCTGGGAAGGTAGTAGGGCCAGACGTAGCAGGGCTGGAAGTGCCAAACAGAGAAGCTTGTATTTTACTTAAGAGACCACAGGGAACCACCGAAGCCTGTAAAGCAGGCAGTGACATAATCAGACCTATGCTTTAGGAATGGTTATTTGGTAGCTGTTGGAGGATAGATAGGAGAGGGGAGAGACTGAATGCAAGGAGATAAATTAAGAAATTATTTTAATAATCTAGGAAATAGCCACCTTGTATTAGGAACTTAAATTTTGTTGTTGTTGTTGTTCAGTTGTATCTGACTCTTTCTGACCCTGTGGATCACACCATCCATGGAGTTTCTTTGCCAAAGAAACTGAAGTGGTTTGCCATTTCTTTCTCTGGTGGATTAAGGCAGAGGTGAAATGACTTGCCCAGGGTCACACAGCTAGTAAGTATCTGAGGTTGAATTTGAAGTCAGATTTTCCTGACTCCAGGTACAGTACTCTATACACTGAGCCACCTAGGTGCCTCTTGGGCAAACAGGTATTAAGTGACTTACCCAAAGTCATATAGCTAGTAAATGTCTGAGATTGAATTTGAGCTCAGACCTTCCTAAATCCATTCCCAGCATTCTATCCACTGAGCCATCTAATTCTCCTAACTTAGATTTGACAACTTCTAATAGTAAATCATACAAAGAAATGATGTTTTAAGTTCCTGAGACAGAAAAGAAATACATAGAGACAGAATACTTGCAACATAAGTGAAGGTTGTAACTTGCAGTGAAAGTACTTCTGGAAAGATATGACATAGCAATAAAAATACTTTTCCCATTGTATTTGACACAGTATATTGGAATTTCTGGTTCTGTAAGAAAAGCAAAGGATATTTGGAAACTCTAAGAAAAAAATAAAAGCCAGGGAGAGATTAGGAAGAAAGAGGCACAAATGTCTTCTTAGCTCTTCTCAAAGCTATAAAAAATAGAAAGGAAACAAAAATCCCAAACATAAAATTATTCTTCCCAAAATAAGCAGCAGCAAGAGAGAGAGAGAACTCACCTGAACATTTTTTTTAATTGCTTCTTCTCTTCAGGATATAGATATATTGAAAAAACTGAAGTATTTATTATCACCTAATATACAAATATAATAATATAATAGCAAGGGAAAGAAGCTATCTAGATGAGAGCTGCAGTCAAGTTCAGGTAGAGCTACCCAACAGTCACGGCCTTGATGGACGATGAGAAAGAAATTCAATTCAATTAAGCCGAACCAATATTTATGAAATACCTACTATGTGCAGAATGCTGTGCTACTTCTTGAGGAAAAAGACTAAAATTATATAAAAATGAGGTCCCTATACTCATAGAGCTAATGATCCAGAATAGGAATATGGCATATGCAAATAATTAAAAAACAAAAGGAACTAGTGTAAAGTATTACATATGGTGGAAGGAAGAAAAAATTATTTCCAACTGAAGGTATCACATAAGGATTCACAGAGGAGGTGGCATTTGTATTGGAACTTGAAGAATGGGTAGGATTTTACCAGGAAGATACTGGGAATACCTAACATATAAAAAATGTTTAATATAAATGTTATTGGTTGATTGACTAGGAGGAGGCAGAAGGAGTCTAGTATTTCAGTCACAGGAAAAGAATGAGAAAAGGTATGGAAGTGTTAAAGAATATAAGGGACAGTGCATAGTCCAGTTTGGTTGCCCCAGGAATAAGCTCATCACCTAAAACCTTAATGTCATGGGGACTGCTTCAGCTTTGGCGCTTTTACCCCTTTTTTGTAGTCTCAGTAGCCTCTGCCCCTCTGATCGGAGGACTGGAGAGGCAGGCAAAAAACTTCTCCCAAACCCTCCCTTTATAGAGGACTCAGAATTTCAAGGCAGATAGGTGGCACAGTGGATAGAGCACCAGGCCTGGAATCAGGAAGACTCCTCTTACTGAGTTCAAATCTAGCTTAGATACTTACTAGCTATGTGACTTCTAGGCAAGTCACTTAACCTGTTTGCCTGTTTCCTCATACATAAAATGAGCTGGAAAAGGAAATTGCAAACTATGTCAGTATCTTTGCCAAAAAACACAAACAAAAACCCCCTCCAAATGGGGTGACAGAGTCAGACATGAATGAAAAACTGAAAAGAATTTCCAGCCAACTCTTCATTTCACACCAGCTGCCCTGCTTGGTTTTGACTCTATAAACATCACCTTCTAATGTTCCATCCCTCACTATTCAGCTTCCTTTCATATTTTGCCTTCCTTGAGGGCAGGCATTGTCTTTTTTTTTTCTTATGTGTATCCCCAGTGCTTAACAGAGTGCCTAGCACAATACTTAATTTTTAGACTTAATATTTATTAAATACTAACTACTGGCTGAAGTATACTGCAATATGAGCTTAGAAGGTAGAGTGAGGGCAGATTGTATGTCTTTGAATGCTGTGTGGACATGAGCTCTATAATAACTATACTATTGCTAGAATTTCCCTTCTTTACAGGGGAGCAGGACAGTGGGGGTAGGTAACAACCAGTCAATTAGGATTCCTGAGGCTCAGAGCTACTTGACATACCAGTGACCTTTTCTAAGTAAACTCTAGAAGAACTTGAAAATGGTAGCAGAGGCCAGACCATCCTTGAATGGCTCAAGGTGGCCTTGAGCAGCAGCTGCAGACTCCGGACTTTCCAAACACCTTACTCCCTGGTTTATCATATCTACAGATGTCTTTTGCCTTAAAATGCTCCCCCCCCATGCCTCCTGAAAGCTTCTAGAAACTATATCATCTCACCCCTTTCTCACTCCCCTTTAAACAGATGAGAACACCTTCTACCTCTCTGCTTCCTTATAGGACCTTCTCTCCCCTACAAGTCTTTTTCTCTGACAGCAAATACATTTAATTTGTTCACCAGATTCTGTTTCATTTTAGGTCCCTTTATTGGCCCAGGGTCATTTGTTAACACTAGCCTGTGTAATTTGAAAAGAATGAGAGGGTAGCTAATAGGAAAGATAAAAAAAAAAAAAGATTCCTACTATTGTGCTATAAGAAAGAAGGAGCAGGCAGATTTCAGAAAAACCCGGAAAGACTTACATGAACTGATGCTGAATGAAGTAAGCAGAACAAGGAGAACATTGTACACAGTAACAGCAATATTGTGCAATTATCAACTTTAATAAACTTTGTTCTTCTCAGAAATACAATGATCTAAGACAATTCCAAAAAACTCATGATGGAAAATGCCATCCACAACCAGAGAAAGAACTGTGGAGTCTAAACACAGGTAGAAGCCTACTATTTTCACTTTTTTAATTGCTTTTTTGTTTTTTCTTTCTTGTAGTTTTTCCCTTTTGTTCTGATTTTTCTTTCACAACATGACTAATGTGGAAATATGTTTAACACGATTGTACATGTATAACCTATATCAGATTGCTTGCTATCTTAGGGAAGGGGGAGAGGAGGGAGGAAGAAAAATTTAGAATTCAAAATCTTATAAAAGTGAATGTTGAAAACTATTTTTACATGTAAATGAAAAAAAAAAACAAAATACTATTGAGTGGGGGGAAAAGAATGTAAAATAAAAAAAGATTCCTGTTCAAACCTTTATTTTTTATTCCCGAGAAGTAATTGCTATAGCAATCTGTCTTTGGCAACAATCTCCCAATGAGCTATATGACTACCATATGAGTATTTTTGAAGCCAACTATTCCTGGCACCTTCACCTGGGATATGAGACCACACACCCCCTAATAAGAATAGTTGGACTTGTTGGAAGCAACTAGAAGTTGAATGGGTAAAGAATATTTGACCTGACTTTCCCTTACACAGGGGAACACACAGAGGGAGAAATCAACTCACCTTTCCTTTTGACAATCCCCTTCTTACTACTCCAGTCAAGTCCTCTCACACGCCCATTAGGCCAAAATATTAGAACTTCTCCTTATGTCTTAAGTTTCTGTCTGTTCTACTGGTCCTAAATCAGACAGCTTGCTTTGATCCTGTTCTAAGATTCTGCCTACATCTAGCCCTGCACCCAAGAAAAGTGGAAGGAATCTCTTCCATCTCCCAGGACCCAGAACTGAGGTCAGAACAGTAAGCACATATCAGCTACAATTCACATTAAATTGCTGGCAAGGAATTTGACCCCCACCTATAACATTGTCTCTAAATTGTTAGCTTAAACAGCTTACTCTCTGACAATGTAGTTTTTTCTTTGAGGGGCTAGGTAGGGAGGGATGAATTGATTATTTTACTATTGTTATAGAAGGTGGAGAAAGATTAATTAGGGAAATGAGGTAGGCTGAAGGGAGGAGAGGCAGGATACAGAGAGCAAGAGGAGAGGGTCTCAAAGACTGAGTGGCAATGGAAAACCCCATAGATGAAAGAAAGGAAGGGACCGGGAAAGGGGAAATTGTCTTCTAAATCTAACAAAGCTCTTTCTTTACCAGAATCCCATTAGGTAGATAAAGTGTTATTGTCCCTGGTTTACAGATAAAAGAAACTGAGGCACAGAGAAATGAAGTGACTTGCCCTTGGGCACCCAGAGTAATTGTGGATTTAAACCCAGTTCTCCTGACTTAAGGACAACTAGGTGACCCAGTGGTCCTGGAGTCAGGAGGACTGGAGTTCAAATCTGACCTCAGCCACTTGCTAGCTGTGTGACCCTGGGCAAGTCACTTAACCCTATTTGCCTCTGTTTCCTCATCTGTAAAATGAGCTGGAGAAGTAAATGGTAAACACTCCATTATGTTGCCAAGAAAACCCTAAGTGGGGTCATGGAGAATTGAACACAACTAAAATGATTCAACAACTCCAGACTTCAATTCTAGTACTCTTTGCCCCAAAAGAAAGATATACACAGAGGCAAAGGAGAGGTCAGGAGAAACACAGATACCCAGTAGGATTTGATTGGTTTTTGGTCATCTTTTTCATTCCAGACTGCTGTTTATATGGACTATGGCCCTTTATTATATTATGGCGTATACATAATACACCATATCCCAGTTAGCTGATTCACCACTATTCACTGGTCAAAGGCTCTCTAATCTTTAAACCTCTATGTCGTCTTCATATCTCCATAAGACCATGTAGCACAGGACATCTCACATCAACAGGCACTGGAATACTGATGAAATGACTGAATTAGTGGAATAAAGTACAGTAGTCCACCAGTTGAAAAATTATTGGCTGAGTTGCAGCTGCATTGGTTTATGGTCTAAATTATTGGACTTCAATATTGGTGTTCTCCATACCCCCAGGAAGCTATGGGATGACCCACAGCCAAGAGGCGAATAATCAACCAATCACAGGGAGGAAAAATGGGCCGCTACCAAACAACCCAACCTCCCCACCATCTACAACTGAGGAGTTGGTCTCTACAACAAATATCCCTTACCTATTATCTTACAATAATACCACAGTTGGGGTGGCTAGGTGGCACAATGAATAGAGCACTGGCCCTGGAGTCAGGAGGACCTGAGTTCAAATTCGGCCTCAGACACTTAACACAAAAACTAGCCGTGTGACCTTGGGCAAGTCACTTAACCCCAACTGCCCTCCAAAAAAAAAGCATTAATTCCACAGTCTTCCCCTTTAGGCCAACCTCCTGATGCTGTGCCACAAAAATATTAAATAACTAATGACCACAGCCCTGAATTGTTTCCACTCAATCAAAAGAAGAATAGCCAAAACTTTCCAAAAGGTAACAAAACAAAAAAAAATGTGAAGGACTAGAAGGAGGTGAACATTTGGTGAACAGAAGTGAACAATGATAATGATTTAGCAATTTTCAATTCTTAACAAAAATAGTCATCTTTCATATCATATAGCATATGTAAATATTTCAAAAGAACTATGACAGGAGCAGCTAGGTGTCGAAGTGAATAGAGCACCAGCCCTGGAGTCAGGAGGACCTGAGTTCAAATCTGACCTCAGATACTTAACACTTATTAGCCATGTGACTTTGGGCAAGTTACTTAACTCCAACTGCCCTGCCCTCTCCCCTCCAAAATAAAATAAAATAAAATAAAAGAACTATCATTTCATCATTAGAATGAGCATATCCTCCACCAAGATATTCATGATCATTTAATTTCTCACCTTCTGTTATAAAACATATAAGGTAGTTATGACCTAATAACCCAGACACCTGCCCCAACATCTGTGCAGGTCTCATTGGGACATAACCCCATTCATATCCACTCCTGGATCTCCAAATTACCCTGTGGTACCCTTTTAGTGGATGCTAGCCTCCACGACAATTGACAGTAAGAGCCCTGACCCACCCTTTTTATTTTTGGTAGAACAAGGTCACTCATTAAATTAAATTCTCCCTACTCCTCCTATCCTGGAAAATGATCCCTCTTTCAAACTTCCCTGTTTCTATGCAGGACATCAGTGTCTTTCAAGTCACATAGGTTCACAACCTTGGTGTCATCCCTAACTTCTCATTTCATTCACACCACACATTTCATCATTGCCAAATTTTGTTGTTTCCATCTGCAAATACTCTCCCAGTCATCACTCTAAATCAGACCTTCTACAACTCTCTGAATAGTGTGGGAAACACTGCAGCCTTGAGGACACATGTGGCTCTCTAGGTCCTCAAGTGTGGACTCCATTTGACTCCAAACTTCACAGAACAAATCCCCTTGATAAAAGGATTTGTTCTGTATAAAACTTGGATTCCAAGAGCTGCACTTGAGGACTTAGAAGGCCACATGTGGCCTAGAGGCTGCAGGTTCCCTACCCCTGGACTGGTTTCCCTGTCTTGTTTCTTTCCTCTCCATTCCATCCTCAACATCCTATCAAAGTGATTTTTCTAAGGGTCAAATTTGACTGAGTCACTTCCTTACTCAATAAACTCCAGGGGCTCCCTATTGATTCTAAGGTCAAATATTATTTTTCCTCTATCTCATCCTTTGTTATTTCTATTTCTGTGTAAATTTTGTAACATACACAATAACATCAGTACTTAGCAGATAGAAAGTACTTAATGAATTGGTTGAATACAGTAGTACATGTCAATAACTTATAAATAAGTAAATACACATTTACTTATTGAAGACATTTTTATCCTCAGTATTGAGGATAGAAATATTTATTTATTTACTATCTGAGGATGCTGGTGCAAAAAAAGTATTTTTTTTTTTTGTAGGCAAGCCAAAAAGTTTGGTTACCACTGGTCTAGATGAAAATGTGTGATGTAATGGAAAGAACACTCAGAAAACATGAATTTGGGGGGTGCCCATGGCTGAGGTTTAAGATTTAGGGGTGTGCCAGATCACAAAGTACCAACACTCTGGGTCCTGCCAAATGAATTGACTCTAGTCTTCTCTCAGCCAAAGTAAAGCAAAGTTTATTAAAGGTTCGCCTTAATGGGTAGGCTCTTAAGGAACCTAAGTATCTGTGAAGCTTGTATTGACAAGCAGGCCAGAATGATCTGACACAGACCAGGTCTGGGCCAGAATTCTCCACCCCTTCCTGGGGCCAGATGGGTCTTATATACAGAAAGACTGTGGGGGGGTTTGGGGGGGGGGGGTCTGGAGGAGGAGTTTGGGTTGGGTCTTCAGGAGGAGACAGAAGAGGTCAGACTCCAGCGATGAATAAGGGTGGGAGGTAACTGGAGATTACCAGTAGAGGACACACTGGAGGGCTAGGCTAGTTTAAGGGTAACAGATATTTTGGGAGGATCAAGTGTGGGATAGCTGGACAGTGGAGGGCTGGGCTAGTAAGAGTAACAGATTTGGGCAGAGCTATAAGGCAAGGCTTATAGCCTCAGGCAAATGCCTCATCAGGTGGGAAGATTCAGTCAGTTCTCGGGGTTCCCAGAGCCTGGACCCCATCACCCACACTCTAATTCGTGACTGGGAGGGGCAGGGCAGAGGATCTGGAGTCTGAGTTCCGGGTGTAATTTGGATCCTGTAACTTAATTTATTTGGTTGGGCGTGTTTCTTCATCTGTAAAATGATGGGTTTGTACTAAGAGACTTACAGCGTTCCTTCCAGCTCTAAATCAATGATGTTATGATCTCTCTGGGCCTCAGTTTCTTCATCTGTAAAATGGGGCTGGCGGGGAAATGATTTTTGTACGACCTGCTTTCATTTGTGCAGAAAGTGGTTTGGAAGGATTTGGGAAAGTATGTTGGAAGAGTTACTCTGACGGAATGAGGCACAATCATGTGGCCAATGGAAGAAGTTCCCCACCTCAGCTTCGGCACAACGTGGCGTGTGGGCTCCTGGCGCTTTATATCCTGTGGCTTCCTGCGGGCCCCGCCCTCCTGGCCCCGTCCCCCCAGTGTCGGCTGTGGCTCAAGTGGCCCGCGCCTGCGCGCTGGCGACAGCGGCCGCCCCGGGGCCGGGCTTCTTGGAGGCGGTGGCGCTGCCCAGCGGCGGGAGGAGGGAGCCTGCCGGCGAGCCGGCCGTGGTCTGGGCGCCGCGATGTCCGGCCGGTACCCGGGCGGTCCTCTCCCCTGAGCCTATTTGCCTCCAGGTCTCCGCGCGCGAGGAGGAAGAGGCGGCCATGGCGGAGGCAGGGGAACCGGGGCCACGGGGAGCCGCTGGGGGCCCCGACGAGGATGAGGATGAAGAGCGGGAGCCGCTGCTGCCGAGGCCGGGCTGGGCCCCGCCGGGCGGCGCCGTCAGGGTCGTCGGGGACCCCGAGGGAGGAGGGCTCGGCGGCGGCGGCGACTCGGGGAACGAGGAGACCGCATCCGACGGAGACGAGGAGGAAGAGCTGCTCCTGCCGGGGGGAGAGACCGCCGACCCGGGCCGCCGGAGCCGCGGCCGGAGGGCTCGACGAAGCCCGACCTGCGACCGCCATCACCTCTCGGCAGGTAGCGAGCCGCCCGCCCCGGCCCCCGCAGCGTCCCCCCCAGCCCGGCCTTCGGGGGCGCGGGCCGCGGGCCCCCAGAGCCCCCGCAGGACTGGGGGGACTAGCGGGTGCGTTCGCCGGGCAGCCCCGGCCCCTTTTCCCCACCCTAGAGGCCCCCTGAGTCGTGCCCGCCCCTGGGGTCACGTCGTGAGCTTTGTCCATTAGGTCATCCTGGGGAGAAGCTCAGCCTTGGCGAGCGGGGTCCGAGGAAGGGGGTGTGGGGTGCGTGACGAAGTTTGTGTTGCTTTGATATCCCGACGGGGAATTCCAGAGTTTGTAAAAGTTGTCGTGAACGTTGTGTGTGTGCAAAGTTTACACTCCTTTGAGATCCCATGGGGCAATCGCAAACTTCCTAATCGCTGTCGAGAAAGTGTGCGTCTTAAAAAGTTTGCTTTAGTTTGATGTCCTTATGGGGAATTTCAAACTTTGTAAACGCTGTTCAAAAAAAAAGTGATGTATTTATGGTTTATCAGCGAGAGAGAGAGAGAACGGACACAAAGTTTGACAGTCCTTTGTGTGTGTGTGATTTAACAAGGTTTGAATTAGTTTGATATCCATATGGAAAATTTCAAACTTTGTACACATTGTTAAGAATGTGTGTGTGTGTGGTTTAACAAGATTTGAGTTAATTTGATATCCATATGGAGAATTTCAAACTTTATAAGCATAGTCAAAAAAGTTATGTGTGTATGTGTATGGCTGAGGTTTTGAACTAATTTGATATCCTTATGGAGAATGTTTATTGATTTTTTTGTAAGCAAATTGTCACTGATCATAATAGACAGCTGATCATCCCTAAGCACAGGAATATTTCCACTTTGAATCTAAATTAAGTTTCATTGATCTTCTATTCAATGGGTTAGGTGTAACCTCAAGTCCACCAGCATTTCCTAAATTGTGCACTATGGTAGATTAATTGGAGTTTGGTGAGGAAAATGTTGATACTAAGGATATTTTTCCTTTCCAGAAAAGTTAATGTGACAATTGATATATACCTAAAGTACTTAAGTATAGTAATTTTTTGACAGTGAAGATAGCCTTGATGGCCTCTATTTTGTTTTCAGATTTCCCCAACCTACTTCCATCTAGTCATCAATATACCGAGGGTGCTCCCTACTCCTAGGTGTAAACAGCACACTTTTCTGCAAGTATATTTCAAGCCCTAAGTACAAAATTAGCTTGGAAATACTGTCTAAAGCAGTGTAGGTAATAGGCCATAAAATTGCTACAAGAAACCTTAGCAATAATCTAGCCTAACACCATCATCTGTTATAGGTGAAGCACAGAGGTAGTGATGTGACAAATTTGCTCAGGGTAGAAGAGCTAATAACTGTCAGAGCCAACATTTGAACCCTCAGCTTCAGATTCCATCCATTGTCCCTTGCACTGTGTTACTGATGCAATTGTACCTCTTCTCTTTTGTGGAAGGGACCTTGGAGATCAAATGGTCCAGATTCATTTAATATACAGAGAGGCTACCTTAGGGTAGAATCTTTCAAATCTTTGAATTTACAACAAAAGAGATCTTTCTGGCTTATTTTGAATGTAAGTACTTTTGTAAGTGAAGAAAGTGGATGCTAGGGTGAAAGTAAAAGTAGATTAAGTGGATCTCCCCCTATTGTTCAGGCCTTCAGTTACTCTTGCCTGTGTTATTTTAATGGCCTCCCATTTCATCTCTCCCCACTAGTCTTTACCCTCTCTAGGAGTGCTGAATTGAATAACTAGACTTGAATTTGCAACCCAGCACCAAACCATAATGTAAACAGTGCAAGTCACCTGACCTTTCTAGGCCTCAGTTTCCTCATCCCTGAGATGAGAGGATTAGACTAAATAACCTTTAAAGTTCCTTCCAGTTCTAGAGCTATGATTCCATAATGTAACTACCACTGCTGCCAGAGTAATCTTCCTGATGACTGACAGGCACCAGAACTTCTGCCTGGATATGCTACTGTTACCTCAAATTTCATGTAGCCAAAACTACACATTTCTTCCTCTCTGTTTCTCACCCCTACTCCCCAATCCCAGCCCACTCTCATCTTCTTTGCTTCTTAAACTTCTTTCTCTCTATTACCATTGTCTTTTCAGTCACCCAGGTTGGAAACATGAATCATTTTTGCTTTTTTTCCCTTTTATCCAATCTGCTTCAAAGCCTTATATAAGGGGCGGCTAGGTGGCACAGTGAATAGAGCACCGGCCCTGGAGTCAGGAGGACCTGGGTTCGGATCCAGCCTTAGACACTTAACACAAAAAATAGCTGTGTGACCTAGGGCAAGTCACTTAACCCCAATTGCCCTCCAAAAAGGAAAAAAAAATAGCCTTATATAATTTATCTCTGTTATCTTTTGTGCTGCCTGTACCACAAGCCTCTTTGTTCTGCTCAGAAAAGCTATTGCTTGGATTATCATAATGCTTTCTAACTTGTGTCCCCCTCTCCAGATTGTCTTACAACTGTAGCTATAGCAGTGATTTTATGAAAGGTTAGGATATTGACAGTAAAGAGTAAATACTACTGGACTTTTCTGTTTTCAGTATATCTTTCATATCACTGCTTACAGAAATTCTAATGTACAAATCTAACCATACTACTTCTTTCCTCAAAAACTTCCCTATTTCTTGCTGAATTTATAGACTCCTCAACTTTATTAATTAGGGTCATTTAGGACCTAGCAGAGTTTGACTCCAACCTACTTTCCCAACTTTACCACATACTAATACTTTTTTCTGTGTTCAAGGAAAACCATCTGTTCCCTTATTTCACAGTGTCTTTTCCCATTTCTTTGACTTTGTACATACTCTTCTTCAGGTCTGGAATGAGCACCTCTGCCAGTTCAGTTCATTCAACACCTTCCTTTAAAGCCTTTATTTAGTTCACTTCTCCATGAAGATTTTCCTAAATCCCAATTTAATTCAATCTCTCCTTTATCAGATCTCTCATACTATTTATTCTATTTGGACCTCTCCTATGATAAACTCCTTATTATAATTATTTTCACACATCTTATTTCCCCACTAGAGTGTAAGCTCTCTAATATATCCTTTTTTTAATCTCTACCATTTAGCAGAGTTGTTGCATATATGATGTGCTTAATAAGTATTTGTTAAACTTAATTGGATATTAGGCTTCATTATTAGAAATATAGTACTCAGAACAATCATTGTTCTGTTGTTCTCTGCCTTGGTCAGATCATATTTAAAGTATTGTGTTTTGTTTGGAGTATTGCTTCTTAAGAGGGACATTGACAAGCCAGAACCTGTTTAGGAAAGGTTTCTGTAAGAAATTTTTTCATAAATGGAAGGCACTCTCCAGTATGGCAGTGAGCATTCTATATAAATAAGTGTTCGAACAAGTCTGGATAACAATCTGTCAGATGTTATAGAAGGAATTTTTCTGTTTTGTAAGAATAATAACTTCCCTCTTCCCAGACTGAGCTAGAAGACTTGAACTAGCCAATAATAATAATTGATAATAAAAATAAAACCCCAACTTTTCTTTTGGTTAGGTCTTTGTTATTCTGAGAGATAATACTAATCCTAGCAGGAAGTTGAGCTGACAGATAGGATTCAATTCAGTAAATATTTAATAAACACCTCTAATAGGCAAGGCATTGAGGAAATAAATATAGAAGCAAAACACAGAGTAGAGCCTATGCTCAGAGACTTTTTTGGGGAAACCCACCATGAGAAGTAATAACTATTAAATGGAATAGGGAATAGAGGAGCAAAGCAGAGATCTGATAGACTAGGAATGGTTTCATGGAAGAGTCAGCTTCTTAGCTAGGTTTTGGCTACAGATTTGAGACATTCTCCAGTGATGGACTTGTTATTTAGTTTAGATATAGACATTATGCAACCAACCTAGCACATCCTTTACATAAGATTTGAATTATCAGGCAACTGCTCTCCATGCATTCATATAACTAACTATTCCCTTTCCAACTGCTGCCATTTGGCATTTCCCAATCCTTGCCACCACTGTAGCACCACGGCTCTTAGGATAACCTTCCTTAGTGAGCCAACTCACGCTAACTGAAAGACTAGGTTTGCATTTGTAGGGGACAGAGTGGTGCCAAAGGGGAAGAAGAGAAAGGAAAGATATTTTTCCTCTATACTAAAACAGTTCCTTTAACAGTTTCCTTACCTCCTCTCTCACAGCTTTTCTTCTTCTTTACCTTGGGCCATTCCTATGTTAAAATATGTCACATACTCTCTAAGTATTAGGGCTCCTGAACAAGGATGAATCTTAATTCAGTTTTTTTGTGTACACAGTAAACAGCAGTTATCTCTGTAGTTTTTGTCTTTCCCTGTAGGTTCTAAGTGAATGAAGAAGCTGATAAAAGGTGGTATAGGGGAAAGCAATGTTTGTTAACCCTCAGTTTTTCATTGTTGTTAGCAGTAAAAACTCAACACCTTGAAAAGGTACTAGCTTTTTGCTTATTAACCTCCTGTCCTTGAAATAGTGAGATTACATTCTGTTCTTCAGTGAGGTTGGTAAAGAGAGAAACCCTCAAGTAATGGATTTTACAATAGAAAGTAAAGGAGACAGGCAAGCCCTGAAATCAGAAGGTGATAGGGAAACCTCAGAATTTTTCTGGATCAGTTGTCTTTGTAGGCTTCTAGGTTTGACTTCAGCATATTTCTCTTAGATCATGGCTTAGACGTTTTTTATTTGTTTTTTTTTCACCTTATCCCGTCATCTAAAGCTAAGGAACAGACCCTATTCCTTCAAGCCTACTCATGAAGGATATTCTTGTCCTTTGGCCAAACAATCCCACTTCAAGTTAGAAGTTAAGAGAATTGTATGACCAAAACATAGTTATTCCCTCTATAACATCGCCAGCAAATGGTTGTTTAGCCTTTCCCTTTGGTAGGCTATATACTTTTTAATCACTCTGTTAATTTTTCTTAATATTGATATGAAATTTACTTCCTTTCCTATCACTTTCACGTACAGATCCTAGTTTTGCCTTCTGGGGCCAAGCAAAACAAATAAGCATTTTTCTGCCTTTCATGTAGTTTGAGGCAACTGTTATGTGTCCATTCCCCTACCACCCCCATTTCTTTTATTCTTCAAGGTCCCAAGTTTCTTCAGTCAGGCCTCATGACAATAAAATGAATTATCACTTTGCTCACTTTGAACACTAAGCTTTTTTACTAACTCACTGTGTCACCTATCTTAGAAACATTGTTACATGTGTTCTATGTAGCACTATTAACAAAGTATCAATGTCACCCTTTGACAGAATCCAAACTTGTTCTGTGAAGTTTGGATTCCAACAAAGGGCTGCACTTGAGGACCTAGAATGCCACATGTGGCCTCAAGGCTACCCATGGCCTAGGCTAAATGCCCTTCTGTGAACTATCCCAAAAACCAAGCTACCATATATAACTTTACTTCTATGTGATCATATAGTCACGGACTTTCAAAGGACCAACTTAAAATGAATTTTTGGAATATAATTTCTTAAAGTAGGCATTCAAGGTATAATAAACATAAGTGTATTATCTAGATGGTGAGGAAGATTAGACTGAAAAGCCTGAAATATGGAGTAGTTTTAAAATAAATGCTATTTTATTACTTTTAGGTTTGTATCATATCTTGAATTAAGGAAATAGTGGAGATGATATATCTCAGACACTTGAATTAATTATTTGTAACTGACATGTTGGCTATGTAGCAATAACAGTAACATAGTTTTAATACTTGACATATATGTTAATGATGCTTTAAAGTTTACAGAGTACTTTCCATTCAATAACCTTGCAAAGGTGAACACTCCATATTGTGTTCAAGTACATTCTTCTAAAGTGGTTGGAAAGTTTATTCTTTTAAGAAGATTAAATTTGCCCCTAGAATCTTTTAATAGAATTTTCTGAGCATACGTTTTTTTTTATAATCAGTAAAGCAAATATCTAGCTTCTTTCACAGACTTTAAAGTGGCAGAGTTCAAATTAATTAAATTTTACCATATTCTGAATTCTTATAACCCCCAAAACATTGTTATTCAATATATCTTCCAAATAGAGACAAAAATAATTTTGTGATTCATCTGTTTTCTTTTATCCATGTCGCAGCATTCTTCCATTATTTTGAGAATTGACTGAAAATGGTAAAGGACTGCTAATGATTGTTTAATCAGAAAGGATGGTGCCATGAATTATTATTTCATTTTATACTGTCTGAACTTTAGTAGTAAATATAGGAAAATTCAGAGATTACAATAGTTATTTCTAATACTGCACCATTTTTCTTTGTATCATTGTCCTGGTCTGTATTGTTTTAAATCAAATATTACTGTTTCACTTGT
The DNA here is from genome assembly GCF_028583685.1 of Petaurus breviceps papuanus. NCBI lineage: Eukaryota > Metazoa > Chordata > Mammalia > Diprotodontia > Petauridae > Petaurus > Petaurus breviceps. Next base: position 16,772,339 of record NW_027185698.1, on the reverse strand, counting down.
ACTTTGGAATCCTAGATTGCCTCCATTGCTGTCTTGTCTTTATTTTTTTTAATTTAGTAAAATCTCATGTTGTATTTACATATTTTCTAATGCAGTAAATTTTGGAGGTACTTCAGAGATGAACGTATTCTTGGAGGATCCAGAATTTGCTGATATAATACTGAGAGCAGAACAAGCCATAGACTGTGGAGTTCTCCCAGAAAGAATCTCTCAAGGTTCAAGTGGAAGTTATTTTGTTAAGGATCCTAAAGGGGTGAGAATTTTATAGAATAAATGTATTTAACATAAATTTTGGAGGAAATGTTGTATTCATTTCCTGTATGAATCTTTTTTTTTAAATTATGACCAATGCAGCTCCTACAGAAATAGAAATAATGACTTTATTAAACTTTTAACTTTTGTCAAACTAGTCATCCAGTCCTTGATTATAGATCCCTAGTGAGGGCAACTGGTTGCCTCCCAAGACAGCACATTCTGCTTTTTGATAGCTCAGTTTAGAAGTTTTGCTACTTCTGTCTGGAACAGAGTAGGCACTTATTAAATGGGGTGATAGGGGCAGCTAGGTGATGCAGTGAATAGAGCACCAGCCCTGGACTTAGGATGACCTGAGTTCAAATCCAGGCTCAGACATTTGACACACTTACTAGCCATGTGACTTTGGGCATGTCACTTAACCCCAATTGCCCTCCAGAAAGAAAAAAATGATAATAAATATGTTGATAATGATAACACCAAGCTTAATTTTTTTTCTCTACCGCTTCTACATTTTGGTTCTGATTGTGTATTCTGGAGCTAATCAGAATAAGTCTTAACTTTTTTTTAAGTATCCATCATTCTTGCACATAATGGAGCTATCAATGGAGCTGTCTTCTCGGTGGTAAACATCTTTTGTTCCTTCAACAGAACTCCATATTGGCATGACCTTTTGACCCTTTAATTATTCTGGTCACCTTTCTGTAATACTGCAGCTTGTCCTTATTAAGCTGTAGCTCCCACAGTAGCTCTACTCTACATGTGGTTTGACCAGGTCGGAGTTCTGTAGGACTATCATTTTACTTGCCATGGATATCATTCTTCTAACATTAGGCTAGAATTATTACTCTCTTGACTCAATATCAAGGATGCAGTCTGTTAAAATACTCTGATTTTTTTTTTCAAACAAACCACTGTCTAGGCATGTTCCAGTTATCTAGATTTGTTATTTGAAGTTAAGAAAGCAAAAATGAACCAATTTATCCTTCTGATCAAAAAATAAATTTATTTGACCATCTCTTCTCCATCCTAGTTTTCCCCCTCCTTAAGTATATGTAACTTTTTCCAAAATCTTTTGATTAATAAATTGTGAACCCTCATTTCTACAAAGAACTAAAATAGTTTTAAACTGACCAAGTTTAAAAAAACTGGGAGCACTAAATTCTTAAAATTAAAAAATATTATTAGCTTTTTAAAGCTCAGATAATAAAGGGAGTAATTAGATTTTTTTTCTTTTTTCTTGATTTTTTTATGCTTTGTATCTTCATGTTAATACTAGTTATTATACTTTGATGTACTATAATTCTATTGCAAAGCTAGTGTTTCTTGTCTCAAAAGAAAATAAAATCTCCAGGTCTATGAATATATTATTTTTAAGAAACAAATAATGATGATTTATGAAGAGTTTAGATCATTTGAGCACATGAAATCTTTAAGCATAAGAACAGGCACTGCTTTTTCAAAAGGAAAGTATTTATTTTGAATTGGTTTCTAAAATAAGAAAAAATGTAAACCTTGACTTACTATAATAAATCTGAATTTTTAGTATTATAATAAAAGATAACATAATATAGGGACAAAAAGAACACTAATCTGGGGAATAGGAGAGCACTGATTCTACTTTAAATATACAGAATAAGTCATCTCTTTCAGGAAATTTGGAATTCAGCTTTGGAATTCCAATTCAGGAAATTTGGAATTCAGATTGATTATTTTAAAAAATGAGATTTATTAAAAAGTAAATGCAATTTTATGATTCTTTGTTCAATTGTGTAAAATAATTAAAACCTAATTGTTACTTTTCTTCTTTAGAAAATTATTGGTGTCTTTAAACCAAAATCTGAAGAGCCTTATGGTCATCTAAATCCAAAATGGACCAAATATTTTCATAAGATCTGCTGCCCTTGCTGTTTTGGCAGAGGTTGCCTTGTACCTAATCAGGGATACCTTTCTGAAGCTGGTGCCTATCTTGTAGATGAAAAGCTTGGTCTGGGAGTTGTACCTAAAACAAAGGTAAATGATAATTAGCTTAAAGATAATACTTTGTGTTATATAAAATAATCCTGCCTAGTTAGAATTGCATGGGTATTATGATGGTGCTTCAAGTTGAGTCATTGACCAAGTCTTAGAGAGACATTGTGATCTAGAGAAAAAGAGCATTGGCTTTGAAGTGAGAGGCACTGAGTTCAAATCTTTCCTTTGTCATTTATTTCTTGCATGATCTTGAGGACCTTAATGTCCTTCCTCATCTATTAAATTTGAGGCAGGGGAGGGGAGGTGTGGAGTTGAACTGGATGAACTAAGGGTCCTTCCAGGTTTCTATCTATGTTCCTATGTTCGGTTAGGTTGGAGATGATTGGAAATTAATTGATACTAGTGTAGATAAGAATATTTAGGAGCTGTTCATGTAAAAGAAAAAGGTGGAGAAAGAACTTTAGAATGAAAAGGAACTAAATGTTGGAAAGTGAGGATTTAAAGATTTCATGAAAACAAGGTTACCCTAGTGTTCTAATAATATTTCTATTTTTTTATTGCTTCTTTTTTAGACCTTTATTTTTTTTATTTTCAGAATTACATGACAATAATGAGGGTTGGGTTTTTTTTTTTTTTTTTTACTTTACCCTCTCATGCTCATGGCTTTGTGGTTGCTTTTGACATTCTTTAATTACACTCCTCACCAAAGCTGACAAAAGCCCTCAATGTCTACATATTCGTATTAAATAAATAATTTATTTTAGGTTATATGGGGAGGCTTTATTGTATGGGTGAGTTTCTGCCCTGTCATTATAAAATGCTAGGATCAAGAAGGACCTCAGGAGTCATCTAGTTCTACTCTTATCAAAATTGTGCAGTTCTTCTACAACATCATTTCTGGACAGTTATTGAGCCTCTGATTAAATACCCTTACTAGAGGTCTGCTTTCTCTTTCATGACATAGCCTGTTCTATTTTTTTAAAAAACTTTGTTTCAGGTTTATTATTTCAAACCAAAATCTGCCTTTTTCTAACTTCTATCCTTTTGTTCTAACTCTGCCTTCTAGAGTTATAGAATAAATGTATTCATCCTTGATATTGTCCTATAACCCTCAAGACTTCTTTTCCTCAGTTTCTCTCCCAGTTCTGTATGTGATAGGATTTCAAAACAGTTCCCTTAAACCTGCTACAGTTTGTGCTCATAAAAATTTGTTGTCCAGGTAGACTGGTTAATAAATATGGAAATAACAAATCATGACTCTTAAATTTTAAAAAATATTTATTGTGAATGATTACCCAATAAAAGAAATGAGCAAACAAAAAAAGAAATAAAAATACATGAAGCTTTTTGTAATTCCCTAAAAGGAAAAAATATATACATGTACATTTATTTTCAAGAAGCTGTTATTTCATAATTATGGCTTCTCCCTTATGCAGTTCAAATTGAGACCCCTCTAAAACCCCTCTAAAACTTAGTAGAACATCTTCAAGAGGTGCTGTGGCTGAAAATTTTATCCTGTAATAAGCCTGGTAACAGGTCCTTCCAAACTTAGACTGATCCTCCAGTAATAGACATTTCTATCACTGGACCTATGCTGAAAGCCTGAGTACATAGTTCTTAACAAACTTTATTATAAAGTTTAACAAAGTAATTACTTATTATTATGTCTCCTGAGCTTTGTGTTCATCAGATTTTGTTGTTTTGTAATCATCACCAGTGACACCAGAACTTAAAGTGTATATTTTCAGGTGGTCTGGCTTGTGAGTGAGACATTTAACTACAATGCAATAGACCGTGCAAAATCAAGAGGCAAAAAATATGCTTTAGAAAAAGTACCAAAAGTGGGCAAAAAATTCCATCGAATAGGACTACCCCCCAAGGTAAGTTACTATAAAAATTTTATTTGGGAGAAACTTCAAAATTTCTAGAATTTTTTTTAACAGAAAAAAATAGTTATATTTTAAACTTCTATTTTATTGTTTAGCTGTGACATTTTAAAATCTACTATTCATATAGAGAAGAGAAATTTAAAAAAAAAAATTCACATGAAACCATATGTTTCACATGGGCATTGAACTTAAAACTTTTACATATTTTTTGCTCCCTTTGTCAGGGTAAAATATTGCTAAATAAGGAAGTTATATTTTTGTATCTCTGATTCCCACTGTTTAATCTAAAAGTTTTTTACAGAGAGAGCTTAAGGAAACTACTGACATTCTAAGTTAACCACAGAAATGTGATGTCTTAGGATAAAAATAAAGAGGAAATGTTTATCTTCTTTGAAAGCTCTTTGAATTGCTTTGTTTTCTTTTAAAAGTGTTTACATAAAGCATTTGTTTAATGTTACCATGGAGAAATGGATATACTTAAAAATTTGGTCTTTTTATGTTTTTATTTACCTCTTTTAACGGTAGCCATTAAAATTACAGGTGGGTTCCTTTCAGATGTTTGTTGATGGTTATAAGGAAGCTGATTACTGGCTTAGAAAATTTGAAGCCGATCCTTTACCTGAAAATATTAGAAAACAGCTTCAGTCACAGTTTGAGAGATTAGCTGCTTTGGATTACATCACCAGAAATACAGGTATTGAATTTCTGTCTTCAGTTATAGCTAAGAGCTGATAGTCAATTTAAGGTATAAGGAATTGTTGTCTTTTAAACCTTGTTAGGGTTTTGAACTACAGACATTTGGCAGCAAGGTCAAGACCACATCCACAATATATGTGATAAAAAAATCTGTCACACACAGGCATTTATCAGGCAGCTGCTAGGTGCTAGGCAATGGGGATACAGATACAAACGTGAGATAGACTGTACCCTAAAAGAGCTTCCCAAGGGCAAGCCCCATATTCACAGACAGATTCAGGGTATGCACAGAGTAATTTATGGGGACCCTAACAAGTGGGAAGTCAGGAAAGTTCTGTTTAAGAAGGAGGCAGAAGAGCTTAAGCCCTTAAGGGGGTTTATGGATTCCAGGAGGAAGGTGAAGAAGAAAAGAATTCCAGGCATGGGAACAACCTATACAGGAGACAGAATACTTTATATAGGGAATAAGTAGGCTTATTTGGCTAGAACACTTGATTGAGTGTATATGATAAAGGGGAGTAGTGAGTAACCAACCTTCAAAAGTAAGTGCAAGCCAGATTATGAAAAGCTCTTATACCAACCAGAGGAATTTGTATCTTATCCTAGAGGCAGTAGGATAGTTACTAGACAGTAAACATTTATTAAAGGCCTACTATTTGTTAGGCACCTTGATAATACTAGGGATAAAAAAAGGCTTAAGATGGCCCTACCCTTAAGAAGCTCACACTCTAATGGGGGAAGACAACACAAAAAGAAACTGAAAAAGGAGGAGTACCCAGGGGGAGATGATAAGAGCCTGTTGAAGACCTGCAGCTGGAGTGGGAAATGATCTGAGGAGATGTGAGTTACAGAGAGTTGATTTTGCCTTGCAGAATGATGAGTTTCTGAAGATCATGGAATCCAGGTCAGCCAGGTGGGAAATGATGCCATCAAGGTCTCTAAAAAGCAGAGATACAGGCCTGACCCAGTAGGGCAGAAAGGATTCTGCAAGTCATCTTTTTAAGGAGAATTTGTTGACCACCTTTGTGGAAATCATAATTCCATTACTTGTTAACAATTTCCTAGGATATGTTCATATTGAAAATATCCCTCAAGGGGTGTGGCTAGGTGGCGCAGTGAATAGAGCACTGGCCCTGGAGTCAGGAGCACCTGCGTTCAAATCTGGCCTCAGACACTTAACACACACACAAAAAACTAGCCATGTAACCTTGGGCACGTCACTTAACCCCACTTTACTCGCCTTCCAAAAAGCAAAAAAAAAAGAAAAAAGAAAATATCCCTTGAGAAACATGGATAATTGAGAGGTTGCAGAGTGTGTGAGATATATATATATACTTTAAATGCCTTACTAGTGCATTATATGACCATTCATATATAAAATAGCTTAAGCTATAAATACATTCAGCTATTGGTTTTATACATTAATGGAAAGAAACAGTGCCTTGGATTTATGTTATGTAATTTTGTTTTCAAAAGAATTGTTTTTCTACTTCAGTTTGGCTTAGTCTAAAATTAACATTTCCAGCACCCATTCAGACTAACAACAGAGGCTATTTTCTTAGAGTGATGCTAGATGGCAGGGGGAAGCCAGGCATAAATTTGAAATGTACCATAGATAGTCATTGAAATATGTAAGACACAGGTGGATAATTGAGAGCTGACTTTAGATTTTTCAAGAATAAGTTGTAGTTTATACAGAAATGAAGTAAAAATAACATTTTTGTTTTGAAAGACAGGGGAAATGATAATTGGTTAGTTCGATATGAAAAACAGAGTGATGAGAGTGAAAGTTCCAATAAGGTAAGAAAATAAAAGGATACGTCTACTATTAGTTACTGTAATATCTTAATTTAAAGGAGAGCAACATTTTTTTCAACTTCTTTGACCTCATGACTCCTCATTTTCCTTTTCTTCCTCTTCCCATTTGATGTTTTTCTTCTCCTTTAGTTTTTCCTTATCTTTTTTTAATCTCTTCTTTCTTTGTCTTTTTTTTTTTTACTGTGTTTTCTTTTGTTGTGGTTGATTTTTCTTTCCATTTTTTTGTTTGTAATAGGCTAAGAAAATGAAACAAGCTAAATTTAATTTGGAGGAGTTTTTGAAATCTCGAGTTGGATAACCATTTGTTTCTACTGGTTTTAAGTATAAAAAAAGGGGTCTAATGGTTTTGTCACCACATCTGTTATTTGCTATTTCCCCTTTTGGTCTACTTTTTCTCTCATTTCCTTATATTAGTTAACAGTATTCTGCAAATATTACCATTTACTGCATGGAATTGAATATTTCTTAGAAGATGACAGTGTCACATAACCTTATTTGTGAATAATGCTAGTTCCTTTTTTATTTGAGTTTTTTAAATTTATTATGATAGACTACACAGAAATTTAACAATTATTATATATATGTTTGTATATTATATGCAACCAAAAATTGGTTGTATGCAACTAATGGTTCAGTTATGATATCAGTTCACTAGCATTTTTTTTAAGTGCCTATCTTATGTCAGGCACTATACTAAGCACTAGGGAAACAAAGGAAAGCAAAAAAAAAAAATAGTCCCTGCTTTCAAGGAACTCAGACTAATGGTAGAGACAAAATGTAAACAAGATATATACAGGATAAATTGAGGATAGTTTCAGAGCGAAGGTGATATTAAAATTAAGGAGGACTGGGAAAGGCTTCTTGCCAAAGATTCCTGTCTTTAGCTGAGACATTAGGGAAGCTAGGAGGTGGAGATGAGGAAGGAGAGCATTGCAGGCATAAGGGACAGCCAGTGAAAATCCTTAGAGTTGGGAGATGGAATGTCTTGTGCAGGGAATATCAAGGAAGCCATTGTCAAAGTAGTAATGATAAGTGTGTAACACAAAGATGCTGGATTTCAGTCATATGTACCAGAAATATAGAAAAGCTCTCAAGATGACTGAAGGAGGTTATTTTTTGGGGGGAAACCCTTAAACATTTAAGAAAATGTTAAATGAAACATTTTCTAAAACTTTTCCTAATCTTTATTTCTAATTTTACATATTCAGACATTACTTGATCAAAGGATTTTAAATAGCTACATGCTAAATCATTTTATTGCTCTGTTCCAGATGACTGAGTTTTTAGTGATAATTTGATTTTTGAATTTTTATTCTTGTGTTTTTAATTGACTTTATTGAAGTGAGCACTTCACAAAGTACAGAAGGAACAGCTTAAAAAATTATTGTTTAAGCTACATTTTCTTAGCCTGTGTTCCATTTTTGGTTTATCCCTCCTGGGATGTACCTCATTATCTTGCCATATTTCACTTGGGTTTTGTCCTGCAGTTCTAAAGGACTCATGATGAAAAATGCTGTCTACCTCCAGAGAGAATACTGATGAACATTGGGTGCAGATTGAAGCATACTTTTTTCACCCTGTTTTTCGTGTTATTTTTCTTTTGTAATATGCCCATGTGTTTTACATGACTTAACATGTATAATGCATCTTTTTGTTTTCTCAAGAAGTGGTAGAGTGATGGGAAGGAGAGAGAGATTTGGAAATCAAAAAAAATTTTTAATGAATATTAAAAATTTAATTTGAATGAATATTAAAAATTTTGTGAAATATGATTGGAAAATATTTAATGAAATAAATAAAAATATGCATATTTTTTAAATAGAATGTGTCCTGGCCCAAGATAATGGTATTTTACTATATTCAGAGGCTACAATTCAGAAACTTTATCTGGGAATAAGAAAGGGAAATTTTCTTACTGATCAATTTGTACAATGCTTTAGGAGGGTGGTAAATAGGCACTTTGCTTCCTAAGTTAAAGGAATATGGTAACCTTGATTTTTTTTCCTACCGTATGTTTTTCAAATATATACCCTTTAAAATGCAATAATGTTTTGAAAATACTATAAATGTTAAGGATCTCTCTAACTATAAACTAAGCTTGTAAAAATCACTCTTAATTTAATCTATCCCATCATTTCAATAGGGTTTTAAAAGCCTTTCTGGAAGGAGAAAATGCACTTGTTATATTTCTGTCTTGTATTTTAGCTGAGGATACATTTTCCAAGCCCCTTTTTCCATACATATTCAATAAAGATGCCAAATGTAAAGTAAAAAAAAAAAAAGCTAATGATTCTCATATTCTGCCTGATTTGATACTAGCTCCTTCCATTCTAGTATGAAGTTGTTAAAATTCACCATGTTGTTAAAACACTGTCAGGCAAATTTATGATAGAATCTTCAAAGCATATATTTCTTTGATTTTCTTAATTATTTTAAAAGAACCCCACACTATGTATTTGTACATAAAGCTTCTTACCAACAAAACAATTTTCACTCTTAGGAAACAGAGTGGACTACTGGTAAAGAATCTCTTATTAAAATTGCTGCAATTGATAATGGTCTAGCATTTCCTTTTAAACATCCTGATGAATGGAGAGCATGTAAGTATTTTATGGTTATCCATATTTATATTACGCCCTTTCTTTAAAAAAAAAAAAGGTAAAGGAACCAAGTTTGCCCACATGGCAGTGGAAGAAGGAAATTGTGAGTGGAGTATAATCCTGCCTAGTCTTTCTACTATGTTCAGAGAAAGGTTTATGAAAGACAAGTAAGAAAGAATGTCCTTATGATAGGACCTATACCCAGCCTTTCATCATATCTCAGTGCTTTCCAGATGAAAATATCTCTAAAGTTTGGCAGCCAGTCTAGAAGCCTTAACCATAGCCCTTTCATTCTACTGTGTGGCACTGTGAAGTCTCAGGTTCTTTGCTAGCATCTTAAAATCTTCATTCTGTGTAACAAAAACTCCCATTCTCCATGTCCCTAAGACTAGTGCCACAGCTTTAAAATTTGACTCACATAGTAAATAGTAAACTCAGTCAAATGCACCTTGACTCAGAGAACTTTTTCCATGTATTAACTTTAAATTTTGGGTCATTATTTGTATAAAAATGATTAACTTCTGATGATTTGAATTCTAGTTACTATATTTGTAACTATAGAGGCAATAAACCCTTTAGAGAAAAGTATTATGTTAGGAATATTTCTTTGACCTTTACTTCCATTGGCATTACTGTGGCCAAACTATTTTATTACTTCTTATTCCTCACTCTTTTCCTGGTTTATGTGGTAGAGATTGGTGTTAGCCAATTGACTTGGGATACTAAAACTGAATAGAACAAAAAGTTTGGTTTATCACTATGAAGAACTGAACTAAGCCATGTCTGCTTTCAGATTTAATTGTAGTTGATGTGCCTTGCTGATAGATAAAAGATTATTTGCTTACGGAAATTTCAGTGGTACTACCTACACTTAACAGTGATACCACCTCTTAGCCACTCCCATTTCTGTTTCTCAAATCATGGAGATAACAGTACAATTGTATGCCTTCCCATAATACATAGTCAGTTTGAATGCCAAAAAGTACATTTACCTGAAATACTCTTTTATGGAGAACTTACCCAAGGCAAATATTCACATGGTAGACAGAAGAAGCAATTTACAATAACATTTCCAAGATTCTCTAAAGAATTTTGAAATTGATTGTGAGACATGCGAGACATTGGCACAGGATTACTCAACTTGGTGTGCCCACATCAAAGAAGGTGCTGTATTCTGTGAGCAAAGCAGAATTGCAGTAGCCCAGAAGAAACATGAGATGCACAAATTTAGACATCATCTCTCCAGATGTTCATATGGACTATTTGTGCTCAACCTGTGCTAACACCTTCTGAGCTCATGATGGTCTGATCAGCCACAGTCAGACACACTATACCTCAACCCCAACATAGTGATGTCATTTTGGTCCTCTTTGAGAACATAGGATACCAACCAACCTGTCAGGATTTATCTCTAAACACAAATTCTCAACATACAATTTATGAAAATAAGAGATTATTTAAAGTAATCACTAGTGACATTTCAGGTGGTGGGTAGTAAGTGCTTGGTACTGGGATGACCAGTATTGAGGCATTATAAATTGAGATATGACTAAGACTGAAAAACATGAATGTTTAGGTTAAGAAACCTTGATCTTTAAAAACTATTTCTAGGGGCGGCTAGGTGGCGCAGTGAGTACAGTGCTGGCCCTGGAGTCAGGAGAACCAGCCTCAGACACTTAACACACACAAACAAACAAAAAAAAAAGCCTAGTCATGTGACCTTGGGCAAGTTACTTAAACCCAATTGCCCTCCAAAAAAAAAAAACAAACTATTTCTAGTAGGGCATTTAACCTGTCTCCCTAATTTTATTCCAGAATCTCTGAGTCCTAGTATTGGATAGTTTCATTTCAAAATGTGTGAATATTAAGTACTTTCTTCGTGTCCAGTATTGCCCTCAGCCCTTAGAAATATATAGTCAATGTGTGATGAATTTCCTATTCTTATATTCAAGCTTATCATCTAGGCATTTTGGAAGAGAAAGCTTTCTAAAACTTGCTCATGGACTGAGAATACTTTTATTCCCTGTTAGATCCTTTTCACTGGGCTTGGCTTCCACAAGCAAAAGTTCCTTTTTCTGAAGAAACTAGAGAATTAATTCTCCCACGTATCTCTGATATGAATTTTGTGCAAGATTTATGTGAAGATCTTTATGAACTTTTTAAGGTAATTTTAAAATCTTATCTGAAAATTTTCAGGTTTGATATGATGGAAAAAACATTGGACTAACAGTCAAAAGATGTACGTTCATTTCTCATCTTTCCACCCTGCTAGCTGTCTGATTCTGGACAAATTACTTAACCTCTTTAATCCTCTGTTTCCTCCTCTGTAAAGTGGGAATGATGACATTTGTCCTACCTGCCTCACAGGGTTGCTCATGATCAAATGAAATAATGTATATGAAAGCACTTTTAAAACTGAAAACCCTATGTATACGTATGTACACACACACAGATGGACACGCACACACACATGTACTTTTTTAAAATTAGAATTAGTAATCATTAGAATACTAAAATAGTTTGAGGAGTTAATTTTCATGAATGCCCAAAGACAATAAAAAAGAATATCATATCACAGGATATCTATATATAAAATATTTGGGATTTTACCTACCAAGATATACATGGGTACCACTATAAAACACTGTTTATGGAAATAGAAGCCTACATAATGTCAGAATGTTAATTGCTCATGGCTAGGCCAAGCTAATATAATAAATAATATTATCTAAATTAACTTGGTTTAATACCATAACAATCAGACTACCAAAGGATTACTTAATTAAATAAGGAAAAAAAATAACAAAATTGATCCAGAGGAACAAAAGATCAAAAATCTCAAGAGAAATGATGGGAGAAAAGAAAGAATGAAGTGGGCCTACTAGCATTCCAGATCTCACAACTATGTAACAAAAGCAATAGTAACCAAAACCATTTTGTTCTGGTTAAAAAAATAAAATGATTGGTTTGTAGGACAGATTAGGTACTGAACATACAGAAGTAAAGAACCTAATAGCCTAGTATTCACTAAACCCAAAGATGATAGTTACTAAGGTAAGAATTCATTCTTTGACAAAATTTCTGGGCAAACTAGATAGCAGTCTGGAAGAAATTAGGTTTAGACCAGCACCCCACACCATATACTAAAATAAGCTCCAAATGGATGTTTGACATAGATTTTAAAAACCATGTTATGAACAAATTAGAAGAACAAAGAAGAAATTGCCTTTCAGATCTATAGATAAAAAAGAGTTCATGAACAGCAAGGGTTAGCAATCATAGAATATAAAATGGATAATATTTTATTACATAAAGTTAAAATTTTTGTTTATACAAATCCAGGACATAGAAGATTAAAAAGTAAATGGTTAACTAGGAAAAACTCTTTACAGCAAGTTTTTCTGACAGAGATTTCATTTCCAAGATATTTAAGGTATTGATTCAAATTTATAAGAATCAGAGATGTTCCCCAGTTGATAAATGATCAAAGAATGTGAACAAGAAGTTCTCAAGGTATGAATTCCAAGCTTTTTATGTACATGTGAAACAAAATACACCAAACCGCTAAAAATTAGAGAAATAAAAAATTAAAGCAAATCTAAATCAACCTCACTCATCAGATTGGCAAAATTGACCAAAAAAAAGAGACTGTGACAAATGTTAGAGGAGCTGTGAATTAGTCCACCTATTTTGGAAAGCAATTTGGAATTATTCCCCAAAAGTACTAAACTGTGCATACCTTTTAACCCAGAAACTAATACTCACATATTCCAAGGAGATCTAAGAAGAAAGAAAAGCACCTGTATATACAAATATATACCAGCTTTTTTTTGTTGTGTTGTCCAGTAGTTTTTCAGTCATCTCTGACTGTTCATGACTCCATTTTTGAGGTTTTCTTGGCCGAGATCCTGGAGTACTTTACCATTTCTTTTTCCAACTCGTTTTACAGATGAGGAACTGAGGCAAATAAAATTAAGTGATTTGTCCAGGGTCACATAAGTGTAATTTGACCCCACGAAGATGTGTCTTCCTGATTCCAGACCTGGCACTCAACCCACTGTGCTACCTAGCCATCCCATTGTAGCTTGATATAAATGCTTGGTAATTGAAAAAAATGTTTGTAATATTATGGGCTTTTTAATACAAAAAGACTTTTGAGTATGTGCTCTGCAGTAGACAAATGAATTTGTGGTCTGAGAATCAACCTACTTAAGTTCAGTGAGGCCAATCCTGAGGACAATTTACTAAGGTACAGATGTTTTATAATCTATTTACATAAAAATCATGTATCTTTTAACAGACATTTTAAATTTCTCATAGTTTTATATCCTAAAATTTTGGCATTTTCTGCTCCACTAGTTTCATAATACTAGCCTAAAAAAAAATATGGTAACTAGTTAAATATCATGAATATGCTTAGAAATTGTACTACTATAAAGCTGTTGTCTTCTAAAATTAAATTTCAACAAAGTTAACTTTGCATAAGTATGAATATTATTTATCAGTGAATTTATGTTTGAATTAAACTCATGCTGCTTTTTGTGTTGAATTTTCAGATTTGATCATTTAAGTTTGTGAACTTGAATTAAATTGTAGAATTGATTATTACTCATGCCAAAAAAAATTATAGATAAGATCTTGCTGTTAAGGAAATTTCAGTATTCTTTTCTTTCTCTCATAAAGACTGATAAAGGATTTGACAAGGCCACTTTTGAAAACCAGATGTCTGTAATGAGAGGCCAGGTAGGTCATCTCTTTTGCAATACTTAAATTATTGTATAGAAAAGAAACTACTACAGATTAATTTTATCCAGTTTCAATTGGGCCCTGACTATTGCATGGCAATGCATTTACTCTTTCCTGAATGGAGGGGGAAAGGAAGATGAGTCTTCATTTATATGCTTATTTATTTGCATTTTTATTGATATCTTTTTGTTATTATATTACCCAAATTTCCCTGTTTCCCTTACCCTCCCCCCTCCAAGAGAGCAATCACTTAAAATAAGAATTTTTTAAAAGAAAAAGAAAAGGGGGAAAAATCAGCAATATCAATAAATTGAAAATATCTGACAAAATTTGCAGAACTATTTGCTCTTTCCCTACTGCCTTTAAACATGTCCACATTTTCCCCATCCAAAACCTCTTCATTTGACCTTATTATACTCTCAAGCTCTCATCAGGGTCCTCTTACAAAATCCTAGGAAAAAACTGTCTATACTTACTGCTTCTACTTTTTCACTCCCTATTCCTCAATCCCTTGCAGTCTGTCTTCTTACCCTTCTGCACAACTGAAACTGTCTTCTCCAAAGACCAGTTAATATCTTTTTCTTAATACTGCCAATTTTAAGTAGATTTCTATTCTTGAGAACAAGAATTGCATTTCCACATATTTTCAATGCTGACAAAGTACAATATTATTCACTTTTCTCTCTCTCCACACATTCAAGTATTCAGAATGCTTAGAATTTCCACAGAAGCTCAAGTGTGATCTTTAAATTGCCTCTTCACACAGCCTTTGCTATAGATTTGGCTCCTTCCGTTTTTGAAAAGCTGTGCAAAATGTTCTTTTTTTTAGTGCATTTAAGTTAGTTTCTTCAGTAGTAGATTCAGCAGATACTTTTATATGGGCTACTCCAGCACCAAGGAATCTATCACACATACCTAATAGTCTTGACCTCCCACTCTGATTCTTCCAAAGAACTATAGGGTTGCAGACTTTTTCCAGTTTTTTCTACTGATGCCCACATTCTTCCTTCTTAACAGTCTGGTTCTTATCAAGTCAATTTATTGCAATCTATTACATTTGCCAAGGATTGCCTGATTGTCTTTATCGTCAATTTTACTGTGAACCTTCTCATCCTTCACTGCAACCTTCTTATTTAAGCATAACATTCAGTTGAGTTCTTGGAAGATATCTTCTCTCTCTGCTTTTCTCAGCTTTCTGGACCATGTTTTAATGTATTCTTTTCTTGAGTGGCCTTTTGTCATTGCTGATAATGATCTTAATTTTCCTTGATTGTGCTCTTATCCACAGTAGAATGTCATTTGAGAATGTCATTTGCATCAATGTCAGAGGTTACTTCAATCTAAAGAACATGCCAGAGTAGAGGGTGATTCCTGTGAACTCAAATTTGCCAAATAGTTTGTTATCCTTTGTCATTTTCATAAACTTGGATAAGCACAAGAAGCTACATTGAGTAAATGGTGAAGGATTATGTCTGCTTTGTGGGGAGTGGTGATAGTAAGTTTGATAAGAATTTTCATAACTCTTCTAGTAGTTTCTATAACAGAGAAAAGAAGCATGACATCCAACAGCAGCAAGTCCTGTACTTTGTCAGATTTGTCCTCAGACAAGATGGCAGCCTGGATAGCAGTATAAGCAATAGTCTCAACAGGATTATTACTATTGATTTTTTTTTAACCCTTAAAGAAGTCTTGCAGAAGTTTTTTTGGAATTTGAGGATAAGAGTAACTAGGTTTTGGCATCCCTTAGAGCCTTTTCTTTTGGATTCCTTTGTGCCACAAAAAAGTCCACATTTAGTTCTTTAAAATGTTGGTGATAGACCCACCCTGCAAGATGGCGGAGTAGAAACAAGACTTCCATGGGGCTCTGGCTTCCACCTCCCCCAATTCATGTAAAAGGGGGCTCTGAACAAACTTTGGAGCTACAGAACCCACAAAATGACACAGAGAAGCTAACTTCCCTCTGAAGACAGCCTGGCAGGCCCACAGGGAGCAGTCAGTGCAGCACTCTGGGAACCAGCTCCAGCCCCACTAACCCAAGGTTTTAGCCCCAAGGTGGACCTGACCAAACACCGGCTGGAGGGACTCCAGATCACCAGCAGCTGTGGTGGTTTCTAGAATTATCAATACATAGATGCTAGGGACAAAGTGAGAGGTCAGTGTAGTGTGGATTTTGGGATCCAGTACTTGGGAGTGCGGTCGGCCTTTGCCCCTGGGGCAAGAAGCTGCTGAGGTGCTGCGGCCATGCAGCAGCCCCCATGTGGCAGCTTCAGTTCCTGGGCTGCAGAGTGTAGGGGGACCAATAACCAGTCTGAGGGGTAATCACTTTTGCTTTAACCTGCTTGGGTCTGTATTGCGGTCTAGGGTAGAGGTCCTGGGGTGTGTGACCAGATTACTAGAGCATGTGGAGGCTTCAGAGAGGGCACCCAACTAATACCTTCGGCAGCTAAGAAAACCCCAGCATTTGAGACGAAGCTCCCCTGTCTGGTGGCAGAGTCCTACTGTGGCAAAAAGCCCAGGGGTCAAGTGATTAAATGGCAATATGACCAGGCAAAGGAAGCAAAATAAACAGAGCAGCCCAACTTTACACTCCTATTTTGGGAACAAAAAGGAGCAAAGCATGGAACAGGAGGAAGACAGTAGAGTCAGAACTCCTGCACCAAAAGCTTCAAAGAAAAATAAGAGCTGGTTATAGGCCATAGAGTACCTTAAGAAGCAAATAAGAGAAATGGAGGAAAAATTGGGAAGAGAAATGAGAACGATGCAAGAAAAATATGAAATGAGAGTCAACAGCCTGACTGAAGAAAATAACACCTTAAAAAATAGACTTAACTCAAATGGCAAAAGAGGCTCAAAAAGGCAATGAGGAAAGGAATGCCTTAAAAAGCCAAATTTGCCAGATGGTAAAAGAATCTCAAAAGCTCACTGAGGAGAATCATTCCTTCAGAATTGGATTGGAGGAAATGGAAGCTTTTTGAGAAATCAAGATGCTGTTAAACAGATCCAAAAAAATGAAAGAATGTGAAATATATAATTGGGAAAACCACTGACCTGGAAAATAAATCCAGGAGAGATCATTTAAAAATTATTGAACTACCTGAAAGCCATGATCAAAGAAAGAACCTAGAAATCATCCTCCAAGAAATTCTCAAGGAAAACTGCCCTGATGTTTTAGAACCAGAGGGCAAAATAGAGGTTGAAAGAATCTACCGATCACCTCCTGAAAAAGATCCCAAAAAGAAAACTCCTAGGAATATTATAGCCAGATTCTGAAATTCCCAGGTCAAGGGGAGAATATTACAAGCAGCCAGGAAGAAACAATTTTGAATATTGTGGAAATACAATCAGGATAACACGGGATCTGGCAGCTTCTACACTGAGGGATCGAAGGGCATGGAATATGATATTCCGGAGGTCAAAGGAGCTGGGATTAAAACCAAGAATCACCTACCCAGCAAGTATCATTGTTTCAGGGGAAAATATGGTCATTCAGTGGAATAGAGGACTTTCAAGCATTCTTTTTTTTTTTTTAAGTAATCGGGGTTAAGTAACTTGCTCAAGGTTACACGGCCAGTTATTTCTGGGTGTGGTGCTGAGTATCTGAGCCCGGGATTCGATCCAGGTCATCCCGACACTGGAGCCGGTGCTCTTACTCGCTGAACCACCTGGCCACCCCTCTTTCAAGCATTCTTGATGAAAAGACCAGAGTTGAATGGAAAATTTGACATTCAGATACAAGAAGCAAGAGAAGCATGAGAAGGTAAACAGGGAAAAGAAATCATAAGGAACTTATCAAAGTTGAACTATTTCTATTCCTCCTTGGAAAAATGATCATTGTAACTGATGAAACTTTTTTCAGTATGAAAATAGTTGAAGGGAATATATATGTATGTATGTATATATGTATATATGTTTATATAGGAGGGTATATGGGCATATGAATGCATATGTGAATGTGTGTATATGTTTACAGGTATACATAGATAGAGGGCACAGGACTAATTTAATAGGAAGGCATGATACTTAAAAGGTGAAATTAAGAGGTGAGAGAGGAGTATAATGAGAGGAGATGGGGAGAGACAGAATGAGGTAAACTATCTCATATAGAAGAAGCAAGGGAAAATGCAACCTTATTCTCATTGAATTTGGCTCAGGGAGTGAATGACATACACACTAAATAGGGTATGTCACCCTACAGGAGAGTAGGGGGGAAGAGGATGATAGGGGGAATGATGGAAAGGAGGGCAGGCTGCGGGGGAGGGAAGTTGGGAGTACCCACTTTTGAAAAGGGATGGGATCAAAGTAGAGAATAGAACAAGTGGGAGGTGGGATAGGAGGGAGGGAAATATAGTCAGTCTTTTACAATATATCTACTATGTTATTGTTTTGCATTAGCCACACATGTACAACCTATACTGAATTGCTTATTTTCCCAGTAAGGGTGGATGACAAGGGAGGAAGGGAATGAATCTGGAATTCAAAGTTTTAAAATCAAATGTTTAGAAAAAATATATATATATATACTATTATTAATACTATTTTACATGTAATTGGGAAATAAGATATACAGGCACTGGGGCATAGAGATCCACCATGCCCTACTGGAAAAGTCGAAGGGAGTATGGAAGAAGATATGGGAGAGAGCAGATTGGAGGAGGGGATATCCTGTGGGACTGCTATTTTGAGGCGGTGGGTAGGGGAAAAACGGGGAGAAAATTTGTAACTCAAAATCTGGCGGAAATGAATGATGTAAACCAGAAGTTAATAAAACATTTGGAAAAAAAAATGTAGATGTCAGAAGTATAAAAATTGGTGCCTACATAAAAGGAGTTGTTTACAGTACTGGAATAATGGCTGCACATTGCATGTTCACAAGTGACACTGAGAAACTTTCTTGTTCTCAGTCATGTCCTTGTGCTTGTACTCAACAAGAAATAGTTGACCGCAGAGTTTTCAAAGTCTTCCCCAACCAGAGTATCCCCTACTATAAACTTGACTTAAAAGGTTCCATCTTCAGTGTTGAGGATGGAGATTTGAAAGTACCACCTGTAAGGTCAAAAGTATAATTTTCTTCCATGATCATTAATACTAACATTTAGCTCATCAATGATTCAGAGCACATTGAGATCATCAGTGATCTGAGCTCTGCAGGTGCCTAACCTAGGTTTTAATATGATCAGCATTAGATTGCTGTTTGACTTAGACCTGTCAACTAGCTGGAAAGCTCTTTTGGTTCAGAGTGACAGGATTATAGGCTCCTATTGGTCTGGAATTCTTGCCCTGCTTATTTTTCCACAGGTAGGGCTAGATGCTTGAACTGAGACCTCACTCTGCTTCTGAGGTCTGAACCATCATTGCTACTTGCTTCTGAACTTCTTGGTCCACTACCCAGGGCCTCCCTGACAGATAGAGTGCTGCCAGAGGTACAGGTCTCTTTCTTAGTCCACCCTGGATTTTTGACCTAGAGTTGTGTTGTGGGCTATAAAACTGCCAATTGCCACTTTTCCCTATTGCAATACCCAATAGGGATCTGTGAGTTTCTTGCTATGAATCTGGAATCTTCTCTTACCAGGGTACACATCCTCTTCCTGAGCTCCAAAGTACTCCATGTATGACATGCTTCTGGTCCAATCCTAAATAGTTTCTCTTCATGCTGACCTGCTAAACAATGAATTACTGGCTTTTTCTGCAATTTTGGTCTTATACATTTTCTAGTTCTCTTTAGAGGAATTTTGGGAGGGGAGCTTGACTGTATTACTTCCTTTGCTCTGCTATCTTAGCTCTACCTCCTCAGATAAAATATTGTGTATGAGAAATATGAAGTAGGTCAGTTTTGCTGGAATGTAAAAGTTCATTATGGGAATTAATGTGTAATAAACCTGGAAAGATAAAGTTAGTGCCAGATTGTAAAGGACTTTAAATACCAAACAGGAATTTGTGTTCTATCTTAGAAAAAGCAGAGAACCACTGAAACTTTTTTGAGTGACACAGTCAGGATATCTGAGCCACATAACAAAGAAGCTGAAAGACTGGACATTTTCTCTGATCCTAGTGATCTCTCACAACTCTTCAGAATAGAAATTATGTTCCACACATAAAGCAGCTTCACCCATCCTTATAGTGTAGGACACCAAGAACCTCAAAAAAAGGTAACACCATCATGGAAGTGTTCTATATTGCTTGGCCAGAGAACTGAGAAACATAAGGAACAGGACATGGTACCATGTGTGAGGGACTGTCTGGCACTCAGCCTGAGAAAAAGAGCCCAGAACCCAACTAGGGCCAATTGTGTCTCTTCAAAAAGTCACTTGAAGCAGAGACCTAGGCTAGTCAATTATGTATTGCCCAAAATAGGAGAAGACTGAGACACTTTGAGATCTAACCCTAAGGAAACTATTATCAGTGGGAAAGGAGTGAGCAATAAGGGAATAAAGAAAAAAAAAAAGATCGAAAGTTTCAGAAGGAAGAAAACTCAAAAGACTTTGAGCATATAAACCAATAGGGAAGACATTGACAGCAGAAGGAAATATGACCTCCAGATGTAGTAAATAAGTTTAGGCATCAGTGAATAAATACTTCAGAACAAAGGCACATTATTTAGCACCTTATGAAGCAGAAGACCCTGTAGATTTCAAGATCATAGAAACACAACAAAATTCCTGAATGGTTTGAAAGAGAAATGAGAATTGTGAGTGCAGAATTTATGGCCTGTATTCCAGAAATAATTGACAAAATAGAAAAACTTGAATCTGTGGTGATACATCTCAGGGAAGAAGTGAGAGTTTGAGAGGCTAAAATTTTAGTATATGGATAAGACTTCTGCCTTTTCCTTTTGGACTTATTTCCATTTAGGGGTAGATGAAATTGCCAACGTTAAGTGAAATATCACTTTTATAATATCTAAAGACTAAGATACATAAAATCTGCATTTCATTGATATGCTTTTCCTACTCCAAGTGGTCTGTTTTATAAGAGACCTTACATTGGGCTCAGGAAGGCAAACATGTTTTGGAGAAAGCTTTTTAATTCATTGTGATTTATATATTCCTGTTTATTACATAGGAGTATCCTGAACTGAAGAGGGTAGAGTGGAAAAACTGGCAAAAGATGATGTTTGTAGTTTACCCTGTCTAATATTGATAATCTTAACTTGATTACCATCAAACTAATGCGGTGATTTTCTATTGAACATCCCTCTTTTTTTAATTGATAATTGGGCTCAGGTTTATAGGATATGTCATCTAGGATTGCATCTAAAGTTTCTTTGCTCTTCAGAATACATTCCATTCCCATCTGAAATTTCTGGTTGGTGCAAAATAGTCTCATTTTATTTGAAGATGTTTTTCCTTGTCATTTCCAGAATTTAACATTTGCTATTGAAATTGTTCTATTTAACCATTTTGTATCTTGGAGTTTGCCGCATAGGGTTTTTTCTGGAGACAGTCTAGACTCTTTCAGTTAGTACTTTGTTTTTGTGTTCAGAGAAATTCAAGAGAGTTTTCTTGTATTATTTCTTGCATTGTAATGTTCAGAGGGTTTTTTTTAAGTTGTTCTTTTGAAGACCTATAAACATTAAGTTATCTCTCTGCGCCTTGACTTTGAGATCAGTATATTTTGCTTATATAGAGATCATCTTATCTTTTAACATTATTGCTTTTTACAGCTCTTTGTCCACATTATCCTTCACTTTTGTGTATTTGCATTGTTTTCTCCTTTTGTTTCTTTAGTAAGATTTGCCACTGTGGATTCAGGCAGGTTTTTTTCTATTTCACATTATTTCTGGTTTGAATACCATAAATTCTACTTTTAGAATCCTTATGTCTATCTTGAACCATTTGGAAACATCCTGTTCTGATTCCACTCTCCCTTGAGAATCCACAGAGTTCTCTGCTTCATTTAGGTGTTGATTGATTTTCCTTTGTCTTGCCATATTTATTCAAGACATTTATATTTGTTTAGCTAATCTGGAGTCCACAAGCCCCTCTATTATTAATATCTTCCCTGTTACTTTATATATTTGTGCTCAAGGACTTTGAGTTTTTTCCTTCTAAGATTTTTGGAAATTTTAATCATTTTTCCTTATTGTTCTCTCTCTCTCTCTCTCTCTCTCTCTCTCTCTCTCTCTCTCTCTCTCTCTCTCTCTCTCTCTCTCTCTCTCTCTCTCTTTCTCTCCCTCTCTCTCACTTTTTTAGTCCTTTCTCCTTTCCCTTTGATTGTGGCATCTCCCAGCGGTTGGACCTCAGAGCTGTTCAGCCTCCTCCCTTTTACTTTACACTGGTGTCAGTATCTTTCCTAAATGATTTTTTTTCCTTAGGGGAAAGGGGGACAGAATTGTTCTTAGCTGGATGCTAGTCTGTCTTTCCCTTAGGCCTAGTAGAACTCCAAACACACACTGGCATCCTGCTCAAATTCTTTCTGAACTGAACCCTGGCTGAACACTGTTGCAGCATAGGACTATGCCATGGGCAAAGCAGGATTCTCGCTTTCCAGAGTGCAGGGTGAGGAAAGAGAGACAAAGGTGATTTCTGTTCCGAATTGGTCAGTTTACAGTCTTGCCAGACCATGGTGACTGGAAGTGAAGGAGGTGTTAAGTAAGCATGTTAGAGATTAGGGATTAGCCTTCTATGCTTTTAGTTTATTGGATTGTTACCTCGTTAGCTTTCTTTGTTTCTTAGACTTTGGAAACAATTGAAATGCTTTATCTCTTAAACATAATTCCTTTTTTGGAGAGCTTAAGGATCAGAGAAAATGTCTACTAGAGATGGTCAATCAACAATTATTTATTAAGCACTTAACAATTTGCCAGGCAACGCAGTAGACACTGGAGATATAAAGAACAGCAAAAATAACCCACAGTCCCTGTGGAGTGCACATTTTAATGGATACGATAAAATTTAAATATTGAGGTACATAGAAGATAGATGCTGCTAAATAGTGGATAGAACACTGAGCTTGAAGTCAAGAATACTTAAATTCAAATCATCCCTCATCCATTTTTCTTGCTAACTGTATTTATTACCTGTCTTAGGTTTCTTTTATTTGATGAGTTTATTGGTCAAATAACCTCAACTACGGTTTATTTGCTGGAGTACTTCAAGTATCTCCTTTTATCTTAAAAATGTCTTTTACTGATAATTAAACTGAGCTTTTGTAAAATAAGTTAATTTGTGAGTACAAGTCAATACCCTTTTCTCTTTGGAATATTATTCTTTTTTTTCCACTTCTCATCCAAGAGTAGACATGGATGATTTAAATGGTATTTTCTTGTTAACTAAAGGACTGCAGTATTTGTCTACAGAGTTTGATTACAGCATTTCTTGGAGTGTTAATTTTCTTCTTTTTCACATTTGACCACCTGAGGAATCTTTTAAATTATACTTTGTATTACTGTGCAAATTTCCTGAAGCATTCAAACTTTATTTCATTATGTTCATCTAGAAGAATTGTGATTCGCAGATTGTCTCTATACATTGTTTCTTTAAGGTCAGTTGCTCTGGCTTGTAGAGAGGTTTTATGTTTTCATTCAGACTTCTTGTTTTTGGGACTTTATTCTGATGATTTTTCTTCCACTGCTGCAGTCTTTTAGTTGAAGCTCTACTATTCTCTTTTTCAGATAATCCGCTACCTTGAATAGATTGTTATTTTTCTAAAATTTTCTTATCTCCTGTTTGTTCATTTAATTTCTTCCTTCTGATTTGGCACCTATTTTCCTTATTGTTCCTCTGAAATATTTTGGAAGTTCTTTTTTTTAATTGATTTATTTTTATGTGTTTTTTTTAATTGATTTATTTTTAACAAATTTTTTATGTTGGGTTCCAAATTTTCTCCCTCCCTATGGCCCCTCCCCCACCTAATAAGCATTATATATGTGAAGTCATGCGAAACACATTTCTATATTAGTAATGTTAAAATCAAGAAAAATAAAGTTTAAAAAATGTTTCATTTTGCACTGAGTTCTTCAGTTCTCTCTGGAGGTGGAAAGTATTTTTCATCATGGGTCCTTTGGAATTGTCTGGTATCATTGTTTTGATCAGAATAGCTAAGTCTTTCACTGTTGATCTTTGTTAAAATATTGCTGTTACTATATACATATACAAAGTTCTTCTGATTTTTCTCACTTCACTTTTCATCAGTTGATATAAGTCTTCCTGGGTTTTTCTGCATCCATCCTGTTGATCTTTTCTTATAGCACAATAGTATTTCATCACAATCATATACTAAAACTTATTTAGCCACTCTCCAATTGATTCTTCACTTTATTTTGAAAGTTCTTGAAGTTGTTCAGTTACCACATAGGGATTTTTTTCATAGTTGAGGGAATATTTTCCATTTTTCAAAGATTTTTTGAGCTATTCATATTATATCACTTTCAAAAATGTCATTTTCATGAGATCCTATAGTTTAGACAACTAATTATCTAAAACTTTTCTATTATTCATTTAAATTCAAGGTATAATGAGATTTGTTGAACACAGTGATTCCTCTTTTCAGAGGAATGACTGCTTGCCAGAATCTTGGATAAAAGAAAATGAAAATTGTATGTGACCAAATAATGGAAAATATTAATTGAAAGATTTTTTTTAATACTTATTATGCCTTTTTATAGATTTTAAACCTTACTCAAGCATTAAAAGATGGAAAGAGTCCTCTTCAGCTAGTACAGATGCCACGTGTGATTGTGGAACGAAGTCAGAGTGGAAGTCAGAGCCGGATTGTCCATTTGAGTAATTCATTCACACAGACTGTGCATTGTAGGAAGCCTTTCTTTTCTTCCTGGTAGTTGATGTGAGATGAAGAACACTGGACTCTTGCCCTTAATTAGGAATGTTATATAAAAGATTTTGCAATAATGTCTGTATACAGCTCCAACTGCCAAAACCTCAATTTAAATCTTTAAAAAGATTGCATTTTTAATGTAATCAAAAGTTTACAGTTTTTGTGTCCAAAAATTGTGGATTCTGTGTCAGGGAATAAGCAAGCAATTCATTGTTTATATTGTATTTTTTTAGGATAAATGTACTTTATTGCGTTGATACTACTTTAAAAGAAAACTTTACAGTTTACAGATGCTGGAATGACTGTATTTGCTTTGGAATTCAGAAAAAAAGTTGTATGTCTATTGTTTAGTTTGACTCTAAGAACATGAGTTTGAGATTATACTCTTTATATTACCCTTGCAAACAAAGGGAATGTCCTTGTTTATTTCTTCAGATTCCAAAATGCCTTAGGTTTGAAACTGACCCATCTGGGTTTGAATGCAATAGTTAATACAGAAATAAATTGAAATAGTTATATTGCATTTAAGAAAAGCTGCTGTTTCTGAAACTTGAAAATTGTACCTGAAAACACCCAGCCTAATTTGTACTAGGGACCAAAAAAAATAGTTAAATTTGCATTAGGCTTTTGTTATTCTGTTTGTCTACTTTAAAATTATTTTTGGAGAATTGTTCATACTACTATTTTCTTTCTCTAACATCAAAGAAGACTTGGTATAATTAAGATGCAAAATTCAGTTTGAGAGTGAAAAATGAGAGGGTTATTCATTGACTAATATCAAAATAAGTCTCCAGGTACTCAAGATTTGAAGTATTTATCACTAAATATTCATTTATATGTCTTGCATAAAATCTAAGAATAAGCTGCTTTTATTAATAATGAATTTTTTAAAATGAGAAATTGTTCCCCAAATATATATATGAGATTCCATTTGGGGCCCTAGTGTGTACTGAGCCTTTAAAGCAGCTTTTTTAAAAAAATAATTTATGCTATTTGATATTTCAGTTTTTATTCTAATTATAAGTCTGAACAAGTGATAGAGACAAGTTAAATAGATGATCCTAAAATAATTTACATTTGTTTCTGAAATGCATTCTTATACTTAACTGGCTGTATCTGACACACTGAGAATTAGTAACACTTTGAATAAATATTTGCTAAATTGAATTAAAATAAGCTATGTGAAGATCAAACTTCACTAGAAAGAGACTCAGTTTTTACCTCCTGTAGTGCTACTTCATCCTGGGAGTGACCACATTACTATATCCCTCAATTGGCCATCACTAGAACCATCCTTTCACGTTCTTAAGTTTACATACTTGGTTGCCTGCACAGGCTGAGGCTGTGGGGAAGACTTTAATTGCTTGTTGTATAAAAGATCTTCCTCAGATGTTGAGCCAGAGTAGGAGATAGAAAATTCCTTGACTCTATTTAGGCTCCACTTGTGACTTCTGGTTTGTGAACATATTTTTGAGGCCACTGATCATTACAAATATGAAGCAGAAACCATTGTCTTCTTGGTATCCCTAGCAAATAATCTGAAAAGAGAATCATCCAATGTAGGATAATGTGGAATTGATTGTTAACTTTAAAATGTACCCTAATGTGTTTTTTCATGAATAGTAATTAAAATCGGTGTTTCCAGAAGTTGTGACCTGCAGGAAAATAAGTACCTGTTTTAAGTGTTATTTTTGAAAATTTCTTTAGGTTTCAGTATTTCATACTTTGCTATATTGCATTTTTTTAATGGAAAACACAGAAATTTGCTTCAGTGCTACTATTTTATAATACTGTAAGAGAAGCTAGTGCATTGTTAGGATCTTCTATTTAAAATGGCCAGGTTATGCCTTAAAACTGAAGGAAATATGCATAATATTTCTAAATTCTGAATACAAGTCAGTAGAACAGTGATATTTTGCAAGCTTTTCAGAATCTTATTTCTTATGTAAATACTTAATTAAAACTTTTTAAAATGAGTATATTTGAAGTTGCCAAATAGAAGACTTAAAATAATAAAAATCATTGTCTCAGTGACCAAATTTGTCTTGTGTCTATTGAATAATTAAAATGTGTGTGTTTGCACATTACTGTAGATTATAATATAAATGAAGCAATATTTGCTTTTTTTGTGTAACTTGGTATTTAAGTTAAATCCTGAATTATGTGGGGGCATATATGTTCCTTAGAGACATGTAACTGAATTTCTGTTAATCTCTAAATCACTTTCTTCGGGCATTTAAGTTTTTAAGACTTTAGAGTTGAAAAATAGTTGCCACTATGCATTGGTAAAAGAAATTTCCTTACCAGGGATTCCTACACCATTAATTCTCAAAGTTTTTGGTCTCAGGCCCCCTCTTAAAAATTATTGAGGATTCCCCAAAGAACCGTTGTTTATGAGCACCATATTATTATTCACTGTATTAGGAATGAAAATGTCTCAGTATTATTACAGAAGTAGTTTGGACTTCACCAATCCCCTAAAAGGGCCTGACTTTGTACTACAAAATGTTGCCTTTCTAATGCTACTTATTAATAGCTACAAGATGTAATCAAAATAGTTCTTAGAGGCAAATTTATGTTATTGAATATTTGCATTAATAATAGAAAAAGATTCTGAACTAAATAAAGTCTGTACTTTAGAATTCTAGATCCACTATCCTAGAGCTAGCTAATGTTGGAATCAGGAATAGAAACCAAGTCTCTGGTTCCAGTACCAGTATGCTTTCCAGTATGCCATTCTACCTCATCAAGAAAAGAGCAGAGTCAAGATGACAGAGTAGAGAAAGCTCTGAACATTCTTCTCCAAAGAACATTAAACTAAGTCTCAAATTTTTGAATTCTGTAACAGGAGAGCCAAGAAAAGGGCAGGATGAGAATTTTTTTCTAACCCAAGACAATTTAGGAGATTAGAGAGGCCTGTGACACTGGGGTGGGAGCCTGCCTGGGGCCCACATGGCAGCAAAACCAGCTGTGGGCCTTGGAGATGGCAACAGCATTAGCTGCAGTTTTGAGAGCTGTCAAGACAGAGATGGTAAAGGGATCCAACAAATGGTCAGAAAAAGATTATAAGAGAGCCCTGAATTAGGACAGTGCTGCTTTGCAAGTTCATTACCTCTACTAACTTGATGGTCAGAAGTCAAGCTGAATGAAACTCTTGCAGTAATGAAGGAACAAGGGCCCTGAGGAGCAGTATCCTTTTCAGTCACAAAGGATCAGGGGCTCTTAGGAGCAGTATCAATTTTGGTCCCAAGGGAGTAGGAGCCCTTCCTGAGTAGGGACTGGAGTGCAGACCAGGAGAGCAGTGACCACACCTCTCCTCAATCACACCACCATGGAAGCACCAAAAATTTCCAAACCCCCAGAAGAATCTGAGAACAATTCAAAAAAACCTGAAATTTGAAAGTGCCCCACCCACCCACCCACCCTGTGAACACAGCCAAGAAATAGAGAAAAATGGGAAAAAGAGCAAACAACAACAACAAAAATAATCTGACCATAATCAAGTCAACAATTCAGAAGACTGTAACAAATGTTCAAACAGCTACAGATAGCCTCAAAGGGAAAAAAAAAAAGTGAATTGGACACAAGTCCAACAAGAACTTTTGGAAGAGCTAAAAAAAATATTTAAAAAATTAAGAGAGGTAGAGGAAACTGGCAGGGGGTCGGGGGAGGCATAAGAGAAATGCAAGAAAATTATGAAAAGACAATTAACAGATTGGGAAAAGAGAGACAAAAATACTGAAAAATAACACTTAAAAACAGACGTAGATACATGGAAAAAGAGGTACAAAATGTAACTGATGAAAATAAACTTACTGAAGAAAATTCAGTAAAAAATAGAATTAAGCAAGTAGAGGACTTAATGAGACATCAAAAAGCAAGTAAAAAGAATGAAAAAAATAGAAAACATGAAATATCTTTTTGGAAGAATGATTGTGAAAACAGATTGAGGAGAAGTAATTTAAAGATTATTGAACTGTCTGAAAGTCATGGTCAAAGAAAGAGCTGTGACATCAAATTTCAAGAAATTGTAAAGGAAAACTGCCCTGATATCTTTGAACTAAAGGGTAAAATGCAAATTCAAGGAGTTCACCAATTATTGCCTAAAGGAGGTCCCAAAATGAAAACTCCCAGAAATACAGCCAAATTCCAGGACTTCGAGGTCAGAGAATGTTTCAAATAGCCAGAAGGAGTCAAATATCATTTAGCCACAGGATCACACAAGATTTTGCATCCACTACTTAAAGGAGCAGAGGACTTGGAACATGACGTTCCAGAAGACCAAAGGAGTTAGAATTATAAACAAGAATCATCTACCCAACAAAACAGTATAATCCTTCAGGTGAAAAAATTAATATTTAATGGAATAAAGAACTTTCAAGCATTCCTGATGAAAAGATCAGAAACTAATAGAAAATTTGGCTTTCAAAAACAAGACTCAAGAAGCATAAAAAGGTATATATGAAAGAGACTTAGGGACTCACATTAGATTTTATATGGGAAGATGATACATGTAACTCTTAAGAACTTTATTATTATCAGACCAGTTGGAGGGAGTCTACATAGGGTACATGGGAGTGAGTCAATTTTGTTAGGAAAAATAGACCTAATTAAATGAGATAAGCAGGAAAACTACATCTTGCTGAAAGGTGCCATAGACAAGTAATATTGATACTAAACATCAATTGACAAAATGACGTAGCATCCAAATTCTTAAACATTTATTTATTCATGTATTTATTTATTGCTTTTTGGAGGGTAACTGGGGTTAAGTGACTTGCCCAAGGTCACACAGGTAGTTTTTGTGAGTATGTGTGTTGTGTCTGAGGCTGGATTTGAACTCAGGTCCTCCTGACTCCAGGGCCAGTGCTCTATTCACTGTGCCACCTAGCCACCCTTGCATCCAAATTCTTAAAAAGAAAAGTTAAATGATTTATAGGAAGAAATAGTAAAACTATACTAGAAGAGGAATCTCAACTCTCTCCTCAGAGTTAGATAAATGTAAGCATAAAATAATTAAGAAAGATGTTGGGGAGATGAATAGAATTATAGAAAAGTTAGGGTAGACTTTGGAGAAAATTGAATGAATGTAGAAAGGAGTATGACTTTTTCCTCAGCTGTACATGGCACTTTCACAAACATTGACCATATGTTAGGACATAATCTAACAAACAAATGCAGAAAAACAAATATTAATTACACTTGTTTCAAACCATGATGCAATAAAAATGACATTTAGTAGAGGGCAGTGGAAGCAGATTAAAATTAATTGGGAACTAAATAATCTTAAAGAATGAGTGGTTCAAAGAAGAAATCATAGAAACAATTTCATTAAGAATAATGATGGCAGTGAGACAACAAAACAATTTCTGGGATGAAGATAAAGCAATACTTAGGGGAAAATGCTGCATCAATAAAAGAGAAAAGAGTAGATCAATGAATTGACATGTAACAAAAGCCAGAAAACACATTTAAAATTCCCAATTAAACACCAAAATTGAAATCTTAAAAATTAAAAGAGAGATTAATAAAATTAAAAATTTTAAAGTTAATTGAACTAATAAAACTTGGGGCTGGTTTTATGGGGGGAAAAAAACAACAGATAAACAATTAGTTATTTTTATTTAAAAGAAAACCAGTATAAATTACCAGTATAAAAAATGAAAAGGGTGAATACACCACCAGTGAAGATGAAATTAAATCAGTCATTAAATTTGCCCAAATATATGTCAACAAAACTGGTGATCTAAGTAAAATGGATGAATATTTATAACAATATAAATAGCCCAGATTAACAGAAGAGAAAATAGAATAAATAACCCTGTCTTAGGAAAAGAAATCGAATAAGCCATAACTGAGCTCCTTAAGAAAAAATCCTCAGGATCTGATGGATTTGCAAGTGAATTCTGCCAAACATTTAAGAAACAATTAATCCCAATATTATATAAACTATTTGAAAAAATAGATGAAGGAATCCTACCAAATTCCTTTTATGACAAACATAAGGTTTTCATACATAAACCAGAAAGAGCAAAAACAAAAAAATCTATAATCCAGTTTCTCTAATGAATATCAGTGCAAAGGTTTAAAGAAAGTACTAGCAAAGAGACTATAGCAGTACATCATATCCCAAAGATCATACATGATGACTAGTGGGATTTATACCAGGAATTCAGGGCTGATTCAATATCAAGAAAACTATAAACATCATTTACCGTATTAATAACAAAAACAACAAAAATCCTATAATTAATAAATACAGAAAAAGCTTTTGACAAAATGCAACACCTATCCCAATATAAAACACTGGAAGGCATATGAATAAATGGAGCCTTTCTTCAAATGATAAGTAATATGTAAAACCAAGAGCAAGCATTATCTGTAATGGGGATGAGCTTCTCAGTAAGACAGGGCAAAGCAAGGATATCCATTATCACTATCATTTCTCAATGTTTTATTAGATGTTAGTTATAGCAATAAGACCAGAAAAAGAAATTGAAGGAATAAATATAGGTAGAGACAAAACTATCACTCTTTGTATCTGATATACTTAGAGAATCAACTAAAAAACTACTTGAAACAACAACTTTGGCAGAGTTGCAAAATATAAATAAAGCCACATAAATCATCAGCATTTATACTACCAACAAAATCCACCAGGAAGAGCTACAAAGAGAAATTCCATTTAAAATAATTTCAGACAGTCTAAAATATTTGGGAGTCTACCTGCCAACACAAACCCAGGGATTATGTGAACACAAATACAAAATAATTTCAACATAAATAAATACAAATCTAAACAATTGGAGAAATGTCAATTGCTTATGGGTAGACCAAGACAATATAATAGAAATGATAATTCCACTTAAATTAATTTTCTTATTTAGTGTCATACCAATCAAATTGCCAAAAAGTTATTTTATAGAGTTAGAAAATAATCATAATTCATCTGGAAAAACAAAAGGTCAATAATATCAAGGGAAACAATTTAAAAATGTGAAGGCAGGCATCTTAGCAGTATCAGACTTCAAACTATATTACAAAGTGGTAATCATCTTAATCTGTTACTGAATAAGAATAAAGTGATGAATCAGAGGAATAGATTAGGGGCACAATACATAGTATTAAATGACCATAATAATCTAATGTTTGATAAACCCAAAGATCCAAACTTTGGGGGCAATAACTCATCATTTGATAAAAATTGCCAAGAAAACAGGAAAACAGTTTGACAGAAACTAAGTATAGACCAACCATCTCACACTGTATACCAGAATAAATTAAAAATGGGTAAATGATTGAAACATAAAGGGTAATATAAGCAAATTAGGGGAGCATGAAAAAATCCATTTTTCGGAGCTATAGATAATGGAAAAGTTTATGACTAAACAAGAGAGGATCATGGGAAGCAAAATGGATAATTTTGATAACAAGAAATTAAAAATGTTTTGCACAAACAAAACCAATGCAGCCAAAATTAGAAGAAAAAAACTGAGGAAAGGGGACGAGATTTATACCAAGTTTCTCTGATGAAGTTCTCATTTCTTAAATATATAATCGAACTAAGCCAAATTTATAAAATTAAGATGCATTCCCCAAATGGGATGGGCAAGCAAAGTATTAAAAACAATAATAGTGAAACTAAAATAGTGTAATCGCAGGACTGGAATAGACTAAGTGGAAGAGATATTTATGAGTCTGATGACAGAAAGAGAGAACTTTAGGCAAAAGAAAGTGCAGCTACTGAGATTATCAATTTTTTTTAAAATATTGACTACTTACTACAACAGGCACAGTGCTAAGCATTGATTCAAAGTGAGAGTGAAACAGTCCCTGACTTCAAGGAGCTTAGTGTAATAGAAGAAACAACATATACATATGTGTGCAAATATATACAAAATAATTACCATGTTATCAATACCAGAAAGAAAAAACATTAACAACTGGAAAGATCAATGAAGTCTTTGTATAGAAGATGGTTCTTGAACTGAGTCTTAAAGTTAGAAGGCAAAGGTAAGAATGGAATGTATTGCAGGCATGGGGGACAGGCTATGGAAAATCATAGAGACAGGAGACAGACTACAAAAATAATGGTGGGGAAGTGAGGGGAGAGTGACAAGATCAAGTAATATGAATTTGAACTGGGTTACAAACTTAGTAATTGTAGCCTTGAATGTTAATATCCACAAAATGTTAATCCACAAAATGGAAGATGATTAGGAGAGAAAAATAACCTATTTGCCACATGCTTTCTTCAGGAAATACTTGAAAGAAAAGATTTATATAGAGTTAAATGACAGCTTTGTGTAGAATTATTTTTGCTTTAAATGAATCCTTCTGGAGTGGCAATCATGGGTTTAGATAAGAGAAAATCAAAATAGATACTATCAAGAAAGACAAATATTAAAACTATGTTATTCATAAAGGTACCATGATAATGAAATTTGTCAATATTGAATATATTACACCAAATGAAATAGCATCTAAATATTTAAAGGATTAAAAAAAACCTAGATGGCAAAATTAATTGTAGATTACTTCAACATATCTTTATTTCAGATATTTATGAATAATATTCATATATTCAGATTATTTCAACATACCATATTTCAGATAAAACTAAGAAAGTTAACAAATTATAAACATTAGCTCAATTCTAGAAAATAGTAGACTTGCTAAATCTTTGATGATAATTTTATAGGAGTATTTAAAGAATGTATTTTATTTTTTAGCTTGACAGCTCCTTTATAAAAATTGATCATATGCTGGGGTATAAGGCAAATTCCACCAAGTGTAGAAAAGTAGAAATATTAAATGAATGCTTTACAGATCACAATGCAATAGAAGTTATCAGTAAGTGAAAAAAATGAACAAAAGAAAAATATTTAAATGGAGACAAATAATGTTAGCTAAATAATAAGTCAAAGAATAAATCATAAATGATTATATTAAAGAAAATAAGTGACACAATATACCTGAATTTAAGGTATATAACTAAAATTGTCCTTAAAGGGGAATTTATAGTTCAGAAATTGTCACAATAAATCTAAGGAATTATGCATGCAACTAAAAGCATCAAAATATCACAAAGCACAAAAGTAAAAATTCTGAAAAGTCAGAGATTAAATTTAAAAAGACTATCAAACTTAAAAAGCATGGCTTTTAAAAAGATCAAATAAATGAGAAACCATCAGTTAATTTTATTTTTTTAAGCAAATCTACATTACTAAGACAGAAGGCAGAATTCCCCCCAAATGAAGAGGAAATAAGGAAAATTAGCAGAGACTACTATACTCAAGTATATGCCAACAAAACTGGGAGAGGGAGAGAAATAAAATGAATGAATATGAAATAATCATATTGACAAAATAGAAAATAGAGAATCTGAACAAATGAAAGTCAGAAAAAGAAATCAAGCTAGAAGGATAGATAAGTAAATTATATCAAACATTTAAAGAACAAATAAATCCTATGCTTCATAAGCAGTTTGCAAAAGTAGAAAAAGGAAATCTTAACAAATTCCTGGGAAACCATATGGTTCTATTAGTCAAATCATGTGTGGATAAAGAAGAGAAATTAATCAAGTAAGCTTTTATCAATTCTCTAGTAGTGGGGATACAAAGATGAAAACAAAGTTAGTATGAGTCTTCAAGAATTTTATATTCTAACAAAGGAAATAATACCCGTGTTTTCCCGATAATAAGACACTGTCTTATTAATTTTTTTTTGGACAGAAAAACACCAGAGGGCTTATTTTCAGGGGAGGGCTTATTTTAATGAACATTGACAGCAATGACATGTGACTCCTCTACAATTGCTTTCCTATACTCAACAGTATAGCTCTTCCTTTTTGTACTCATGTCTGGGGGTCAAAACAGACAGAATAATAAAATTGTGACCATCAGTCCTTCTTTTCACTCCATCATGCCCCCTGAGTTCTTCTTTTTTCCTCCATCATGCCCTTTTTATCCTCCATCATGCCCCCTCACTCCCGCTTACATACCGGGTTTTTATGTTGTCCTGCCTCAGCTCTCCTCCGCGTCACTGCTCTCAATGGCGCCAGCAAGCAAATCACTGGGGAAGAACAGGATGATGCGCTCACTG